>NC_143019.1:135929957-136265791 GCF_055824585.1 Amblyomma mixtum | reverse complement strand
CTCAAGGCGCGGTATTTTCCCCGCTGCTCTTCAATCTGGCCATGATGCACCTGCCGGCCCAGCTGAGTGGTGTCGCCGGCGTGCAGCACGCCCTGTACGCCGATGACATCACTCTGTGGGCCACGCAGGGCAGCACAGGAGACATTGAAACCAGCCTGCAAACAGCGGCGACGATAGTAGACCGCTACGCCCGCCGCTGCGGTCTTCAATGTTCCCCTCAAAAATCGGAATTTGTGCACCTCCGCCCGTCACAGAAGTGCACAACTAAAATATCTCTCTCTCTTGAGAGTGGTCCCATACGCGAAAATGATGAGATACGGGTACTCGGACTCTACATCCACAAACACAGGCGGCCAGACACTACATTGGCCAAACTCCGTAAGGTGGGGGACCAGGTGGGCCGCACGGCCCGCCGGGTTTCCAACAAACGCGGATGGTTACGAAGTAAGGATGCCTTGCGGCTGGCAAACGCCTTCGTAACTAGTCGAATTCTCTATTCGACTCCTTATCTCCACCTACGGAAACAGGAGGAGGACGCCCTTGAGGTCATCCTTCGCAAAATTGTTAAACGTGCCCTTGACCTCCCCATCACTACTTCAAACAGCCGGCTTATGGCTCTTGGGGTGGTGAATACTTTCCTGGAACTCCGGGAGGCGCACCTTACAAACCAGTACACGCGCTTGTCGCTAACAGAGTAGGGTCGCCGCCTTCTTGCTCGACTCCATATCCAACACACCCCTCCAATGGAAGACAGGTTTCGCATCCCGGAACTGTGGAGACGTGCCCTCTACGTGCGGCCTCTTCCAGCAAACATGTCACATGAAGACCATAATGGTCGGCGCCTGGCACGAGCGGAAGCGCTAGCCCGATATTATGGCAACAAAACAGGTGTATACTACGTGGACGCCTCCGGCCCTCACCACGGGGGATGGTACACGGCCGCGGTAGTTCACAACAGCAACACAGTTAACGGCCTAACTTTCAGAGCCCGCAGTGCAACACAAGCAGAAGAGGTCGCGATTGCTCTCGCGGCCTCACATTCCAATTCAAAATACATAATCACCGACTCGCGAGGGGCCTGTCGGAACGTCGAACAAGGCTGCACTCCCTTCCTAGCCTATCGAATATACCAAAATTGCATACGGGATACGGACCCCGCTCACCGTTACCTCATATGGGCCCCTGCTCATCAGGGGTTGGCAGGAAACGAGGCAGCAGACGCAGCCGCCCGCGCGCTCTCTCACCGGGCTGTTTTCTCCTCCTCGTCCGATAAGGAACCCAATTTTAATCCGGTCTATACATTCAAAGATATTACAACATATTATCAAAATTGTCATCGCCTTTACCCTAGCCCATGTAAAGTTCTGAAGAAGGCGGATGAGCGGCTCCTTCTCCGCCTTCTCACCAATACATTGCTGTGCCCGGCAGCGCTAAAACATTTTGACCCCTCCTTTAGCGGCAGCTGCCTACACTGTAGTGCAGTGTCTTCTGACACTTATCACATGGTGTGGGCCTGCCCCTCCAACCCCGCTATTCCCCCCATCCCCAACCCAACCCGGGAGGACTGGGAGGCGACCCTGCTCGGCTGCCACGACTTACAGGCCCAACAAGCCTTAGTCGGGCGCGCCCGGGCGGCGGCAACCGCCACTGGGGTCCCATACTAGGGACCTCCACCTAATGTTTGTAAGGATCGGTCCCTTACGGGCTGATCCAAACATACCTCCTGCTCATTCGTAATAAATGTTTTCACCACCACCACCACCTACTTCAGCAGTGCCTCGTGTGTGCCACAACGTTGTCAGCGCTAACGCATGCAGCCCAGATCTCTCTCTCATCACCCCCACGCAGCTATAAGCGCGATTCAGGCGTCCACTGACCAAGGCAGTCAGTTATGCACACTTCCTTTCCTTAAAATCATCGGAGTGTTAAGACGTCAACACGAACGCCAATGAACACAATGAACGCCGACCGCCTATGGCTTCAGTGCCGCGTTTCTGCCACAACGTCGTCAATGCGAGCGCATGCAGCGAACATCTGTCACTACCGCCACGTAGCTTAAAGCACGATTGAGGTGTCCACTGTACCAAGAGGGCAGTTATGTGCGCCTTTCCTTTCCTTTCCTAATTCCCGCTCCATTGGGTTCGTAGCTTAAAGCTCGACTAAGGTGTCCACTGTCCCAAGGGGGGGGCACTTTCGTTTGCTTTCGAATTTCGAAGCTCAAGGTCATTAGACGGTTAAAACTAGGCACACGGCGATCGAAGCACGAGGTCCCGTAGTATATGAAGCTTTCTGTTCAAAAGCCGCGCATGGTCAATATAGTAAAAAAACTTGAAAGAATTAAACCAATATGCCTATGACTAGCTCCTTTGCTAAAAAGCTTGAATAAAACTCTGCCTCTCCCGTAACCGAGAGTAGAGTAAGCATGAAATGTTTACGGGCATAATGCGAAGCGCGCGCGGACACGACGAGACGCAGGTCTGCCAAGAATGTATATGCAGCGCGTTCGAAACTCTCCGAAGTGCGTAGAGGCGAAAGCGTTTTCAGCACCACTTTGCGTATGTGACACTGGTGATGTTACCACTGGATTACGTCACACATAATTCATGACGAAGTAATGACAAATTACTGATTAGTGTGTAATGACTGATTAATTACTAAGTACTAATAAACTGCTAATTAATAACGCTTAAGCTTCGCCTTTAGGAGTGGAACGCGACAGCGTGTTGTAGCGCTGCCAGGCAGTCCGCGGAACGCCACCACCCGTTCGGCGTGATGCCTCGTTCTTTGAACGCGACGCTTTTTGAGGAAAGGAAATTACGCAGTAATTCTCTGCCATCTCGGTGGACACCCGAGCCGCACCTTACAGGAAGGTAGGAACGCCACCACCCGTTCGGCGCGATGCCTTGCCCTTTGAACGCAACGTTTTTTGAGGACAGGAAATGGAGCAGTAATTCTCTGCCATCGCGGTGGACACCCGAACCGCACCGTAAAGCATTTCATGCTTAAATATTGTGGCATGTATGGGCTTTTTGCACGCGTTATTAGAAATCGGAAATTAGAATTACGTGCATTATCAAACGACAGCTCGACTGATATCTTGATAAACATGAGAAGGCATTGGCAGCAGTTATTTTTTGTGACTCGTTTGGAGACCAACCGGCGCTTGCATGCCGGTCGCGTAGGAGGGCTTAGAGAGTCTCGTTAAATCTCGTTGAGTCCCGTACGGTGCCCGGATGTTCTCGTTTCAGAGCCCGGATGAGTGGATCTCGGTCTCGGCGTGACGTCACCACACTGCCGACAACGGGAGCTAAAAGCATTTCATGCTTAATATATTATTTTAAATGAAGCAGCGCCTTCTCTGATGACCTATTCGTAGTGAAACCAAATTGAGCCTCGGATAGTATATTGTAAGTTCCCACTGTTTACCCGTAAACAGGACCAGGAAAACTATTTACCCGTAGACAGTTTCCTGTCAGGAATTGTAGACTTCGGTTACTGCATAATAAGTGTATTTTTTTTCCTGTAAATTCTACGTATTGCCACTTCAGGCTTCGAGCATAGTGTTATAATACGAGTCTCTAGCTTGCTTAAGTTCTTTAGTTAATTTATTTCGATAAGCTTTGGACCTAAGAAATAACAAGGGATCACGGGTTTTGACAAACTCATGGTACATGCAATCCTTATGGTGAATCAATGGAACATTTTATTACCGTCGAAAGAAATATTTACACTAAATGTTTGCTACCTCCAGCAGACAACTAAGGTAATCGCTAATTAAATCAGAACTGCCTTAGACTTCAATCAACCAAATGATCAGGCAGGCTCTCGTAAAGGATGCTTAACAAAGACCATATTCACAGTATCAATCACGTGACAGAGAAATGTGGAGAATATAACCATTCGCTATGCCAGGTGTTTCAGGGAAGGTGATCAGTAATTTTTAAGAATAGGTTTTTTGAGGTAAAGAGAAGCTTTTACTGGCATAGTAATATCAGCCTTGGCGGACGTCAAAAAACAGGCGAATCATGTTAACCAGTCATTTTTAATTACATTCTGAAAGTTAACTTTTTAACTATTGCTGATAGGCGCCCGCTTGCAATTAGGGATTTGTAAAACGGAGAGTTGAGCTAGTTGGTACATGTTTCTTGGAAAAAACAGCGCTAAACGATAGGACAACGAAAAAGAGTACAACAGGACCGGCGCTGACTATCAACTGAAGGCTTTATTAGGAACAACACGCAATATATACTCCAATGACGACCAAGAACGCATGGCCACACCAAAAGATACAATGATACATCAATCATCTGGATCAAGATACTTCAGTTCACAGTCATGAACTGTTACAGAGGGGATGCTCACGCACGAGTCACTGTTTTCTTGAATATGAAAGGCTTTTTGAATATGAAAGAATATGAATATTTGTAGCCGGCCGTTAGCAATAACCATATAGCTTTTATAATTTCAAAAACGCGATTGCCCTCGCCGCTGTGGTTGAACAATTTGGGCCATTACTGGCACCATTCAAAAACCGTGCGCCGGTGACAGGGCTCGAAGCGACGTAAAATGAAACCGCGTCACTTTGTCACGTGGTCCGCACTGTCCCGCCCAGGCTGGAACACCGAGACAATGCATGCGTCTGCTGGCGCTGCGCCGATGAAAAGTGATAAGGTGCTCCGACGGCACCCGCGGCGAGCACATGCTTTGCTGATGCATGGCGAGAGTGATAGCCTAGGAACTCCGACAGCACATGCAACGCAGCCTAAAGCGGCGTAAAGTATTCAGAAATAAAACAGGAATGAAAGCAGCGGAGACAGCTAAGGAAATGTCTTGGAGCGGTCACCTCGTAAGCAGACTGTCTTCGCGTCATTGGAGCGCTGACATGGCCGCAACTGTTGGAGGCCACTTTTCGACCCCTGAAATGGTTGACATTGTCAACGCGTGCGTGCGCGCGCAGAAGAATGCCACAACAGCGGCACCGTTCTGCGAAGATGCGCATCCTGGTTACCGTGTGCCCTCTCGCTGCACTTTCACAAGAGTCTTCAGTCTTTTTGCGAGAACAGGGTCGGTGCACCCCCAACGTCAAAGAAGTGGCTCAGTTTTGAGCTAAGAGTTTGAAACTGGCGTCTTAACCTACGGGAGCGTGAACCCACATGTCAGCGCGAGAGAAATCGGCGATGCTTTGGGATGCAGTTTCTCTTATGTTTGGAGAGTTCTCAAAAATCACAACATGTATCCGTACAAGGTATGCCTGTACCAAGCACTAGAAGGGTCTGATTTTCAGCGCCGGCTCGATTTCTGTAACTGCTGCATAATCAAATGCGAGGAGAGCCCTGAATTTTTAGACAACGTGATGTGGACTGACGAAACGCACTTCTCCAGAGATTCCACGGTAAATCTGCACAGCGCCCATTATTTGTCTGCCGCCAACCCACATTGGGTACGCCGCCGCGGTGGCTCAGCGGTTATGGTGCTCGGCTGCTGACCCAAAAGACGCGGGTTCGATCCCGGCCGCGGCGGCTAGAATTTCTTTGGAGGAGAAATTCTAGAGGCCCGTGTACTGTGCGATGTCAGTGCACGTTAAAGAACCCCAGGTGGTCGAAATTTCCGGAGCCCTCCACTACGGCGTCTCTCATAGCCTTAGTCGCTTTGGGACGTTAAACCCCATAAACCAACCAACCAACCAGCCACATTGGGTACGAGGACAAAGACATCAGGTTCGGTGGTCTGCACATGTATGATGCGGGATATTTCAAGGACGCATTTTAGGCCCCTACTTTAATGACGGGAGCCTCACCGGCAGGAACTACACCGAGCGCATCCTAAACGATGTGGTCATGAACTTCGCCTCAGAACTACCACTTAACGTGCTGAAGTTGATGCGGTTTCAGCATGACGGGTCTCCACCACACTGATTATCTCGTGCTGTGGATGTTTTGGACACGAACTTTCCCAGACAGTGGACTGGGCGTGGTGGACCGACTGCTTGGCCTCCGAGGTCACCAGACTTATCTGCCCTGCACTTTTTTGTCTGGAGATACGTGAAAAATAAGGTTTAGGCCACGCACCCCTCCAGCCTCGATGACCTGAAGCCTAGAATTACTGTGCCCTTGACAAGCATTCCGTAGAACATGAATGAGCGCTCTGTCCGCGTGATGAAAGATTGTTTTTCCTGTGCATTGTCATCGAAGGACAGCTTTTAGAGCAAGGACAGCAGCTTGGGCATGTTGGTTATTCATTTTTGACGGAACAGCGCAAAACACCGGGACAAGAAACAAGCGCTGCAGAGACAAGGGACAAGAGACAGCGCTTGTCTCTTGTCCCGGTGTTTTGCGCTGTTCCGTCAAAAAAATTTTAGAGCAAGTGATGTAATGCTCTTGTACTGGACATGCGCGATGGAAATGAATGCGAACAAAGCAGAGCAGAGCACAGCTGCTTCGTTATTCCTATTTCTTTCCATCGCGCTTTTTCTTCGGTGGTACCAGAATTTTTTAATGAATTCATTCCTTTTCACCAAGCACTGCTTTTAGATGACAATGCCATTGTTAATATATCTTCTCTTTTTAGCTCTATAAAAGAAGCAGGCCTACTTGAGAAACTGTTAATTTTGATCCGCTGGTTTACTTTATTAGATGACACACCTCAGCCACTTTCTCATTCTTGACAAGAAGGTTGAGGTGTTTATTCAACTGGTTGGGAGCCTTGGGATCCTTGCCCAGCCAAGGATAGGCTTTCAGACTACCTGACTTTCTTTCAGGCTTTTAACACCAGCCATTTCTAAATTTCATTTCCTCGGTTATTACTACGAAGTACAATCTTTGTAGGTCAACGACACCACCGATGATTTTTCACATTTCTGAAAATTCTCGTAGGCTGAGCGACGAATGCAGTTGGCAAGAGTTTTGTAGCACTCTTCGACGACCGTTGGTCGTTGTGTTCCTTACACCCGCGCAAACAGCCTGCTGATAACTTGACCGCGAGTACCCTTCTTTTTATCTGGAGTCGATATAGTTTTTGTATCCTGTTAAGGGTACGCCCCTATCGGTTATCTTCGAAGGCCATGTGTGCTTCTGTAAGAGGTTATGCTGTCGTTTTTCTTCGGAAACGTGATAGCTCTCTTCCGAAGGATAGGTGAAGTGACATGAGCCTTCGCCATGTGACACTGTTACAGGTGGACCCAATTTCGTGCTGCGTTGATCCCTGCGTGCAATGGAGAACTTTTTGCCTCCGTAACGTAAGTGCAGGCTTCCTTCTACTTTGCTTAATGTTGGCTGAGATTCTTTTTCCCCGGCATTCTCGCCGAGGCAGTGAGCCTATCAATATGGGCTATCGGGCATAGGGCAAGATTGTTCCCCATAAGGCTGTAACTGGGAAAATTTTTCTTAATTCCGCAAACACACCAGCTCTCTCTCAAACCTTCCCTGCTCGAGTTGATGTTCAGCACTTGTAGCCCGTCCGCCAATTCATGCCATGAGTGCCAAATCACAGAAGCCGCGCTTGTTGCAATTGTTGCTGTATTATCTTTCCGAAAGGCACAATACCTAATAGCGCTTCCGTGCGTAATCCTCTGATATCGTTTTAAATGCAAGAGATTGCCAGTATCCTCGCCTCAAACACCATCATGTCATAGGAATAGCTGATGAGCGTAAACAACCGGTGGTCGGCAGAAGATATCCATCATTGGACATTGGTTTGCTCACTGTGCGGAAATGATTTTTCGCTGTTCAGTGACGGTGAACACTTCGATAAAATAGAATTAATGCTGCTCAACTTTCAAGAAATCCTTCGTCTGATTTTATTAACTCCGTTTCCTTCGCAGTAATTTCCTTTTTCCTGCTCCAGCTCATGCCGCTTTTCTGAGTGAGGTCAATGTTTCTTAATGAGTATGATTCTAATTGCCTCCTCCGGTAATATTTCGAATTGCCTTCTTTGTAATGACAGAGCTCATTTCGCAGTCTCTGAGCGTGCTTGCAACATAAAACCCGGCAGTGGTGGTGGTGACACCGCTCTGCCTCTCCTCAAAGTTTACAACAGCAACGACGCTCGGTCGCGCCGAGTTCCATCATGGCTCAAAGCTTTCCAAATAGCCCCCACGCATAGCCGCCGAGTGCGCTGAAAAGATTAGAATTACACATGTGTAGTCGAGAATTTGTGATGATATGTAGCTCGTGTACCTGTGCTTATAAACTCCTGCCCTAGAACGGAGGCATAACCAGCCCTGGTGACGCCTTCTCTGACCCTCGATGCTCGAACTGCGATAACGAGCGTGGATAAAAGCCTCTGCATCCATTCCTGATTCATGCCTTACGCAGTATTGATACTATTTCACTTATTACCGCCACCAAGATGAAAGAAGTTGAGAGGGAGCCCATATTTCTGGATTGCTTAGTTCACTAGAATAATTTTCAGCGAAATTGCATATGGAGTTTTTATAATCATCCCGAATTTTTCAAAAATTTTGAATCGGGAGACATACAGAGCGTAAAAATGATCCAATCGGAAAGTTACCGCTCTTTTTTTTTTCAAAATCTCAATATTTTCGTTGTATGCGACGGAATCGCGAAAAGCAGCCTTCCTTGTCTCTTCAGTGCTCTCTGTCCTATAGAGCAGTTGCTGGTAGGATTGAATGCGTGATGTAAAATGACAGTTCTGCATCGTACAAGTCAGTCAATAATCTTTAGAAATTTTTGATTTGCATTAGAGATTTTGGCTGCACAGGTTCACTGGTTCTCAGAAAGTTTTAAATTTATTTATGTAATCATTTTTCATTATTTATTTCTTGTGAACCTCAAACGCCCATAATAGGGGTATTGCATGAGGGAAATTACAGTACTTTATAGCTAATGAATGGGAAGTGAATTACGCTGAAGTTAAACTGTAATATTTTCGAGGTTGTGTCTAAAAACGGCGGTACTCTTCGGCAAGCAGGCCATTCCGCTCGACTGCTCTCTGGGCAAAGAAAGAATGCTAGTGAGCCGTGGTACGTGCGGGAGGAGAGTAAACGGCTTTAATGTAACTGGTGGAATGGGTGATGCGATGAGCTGGCATCAAATCTGAGAGTGATAAGAGGTTATATTTGTGAAAGAGGCTCAGTCTCAAGATATTGCGAGTATCTCAATCTCAGTCAAGTTGGCTACTCCAAGAACGATAATACAACATTTTGGGCGAGTTGGTTACCTACATTCATTATTACAGCGCAAAGACGGCACAGAACAAGAAGGGGACACAACAGCGCTGACTGTCAACTAAGATTTATTCGAGACCAGCAGGGTTTTTATACCACCTGGCGATCAGAACAGGAAAACAAACATACAAGAATAGCTGTAGGCACGCGCAAGGGTACAGTAACGGCGGTTATCCGGCACGTGTCAGATTTCACAATCTAGATACTTCATCTCTTTCTGGGACAATGCCACTGATGGTGCGCTTATGCACTCGTCCTGCAGTCTTATAATCATAGCAGCTTCTATTATTTCTCTTGTCAATGTGTCTCGGTGTTTCCCTATGACACTGCATTGCCTATACATCGGTTTACACTTATCGTCGCTGTCATCTTCTGCGCTGCAGTCCCTGCAATGTTTGGCTACGTGGCCTGTGGTAGCCACACGTGCGACATTGTCACTGTGCTCTTTTAGCCTTTTGTTGAGACAGCGGCCAGTCTGCCCGATGTATTTTTTCCCACAGGACATGGGCAGTGAATACACCACACCTTCTTTACATGGTACAAAATGATCCCCGTGTTTAACTTTACACCTGCGCGTTTCGTTAGTCGTGCAGTTAACTTTTTTGCACAAGCTGGAAAGCTTTTCCGGCGCTGAAAATACTACGTCAACGCCTGCCCTACTTCCAATTTTTCGGAGGTTGTGCGACACCTGATGGAGATAAGGCAAAACAACAACCTTTCTTTTTTCCCTTTGCCTAACCGGTTCGCTAGTGTGGCGAGGTCTCAGGTTTTTTAGCTCCTTTTCTGCCACTGACACTAGTACATCGGACGGATAACCAGCCATCGTAAGGCGATCAACTTGTTTCGCAAAGCTTAGTTCCATACTATGCTGGCAACACTTCTTTAAAACATTATTAAAAACAGAATGAATAATGGCCCTTTTTACAAGTTTTGTAAAACCATCAGGTGTCGCACAACCTCCGAAAAATTGGAAGTAGGGCAGGCGTTGACGTAGTATTTTCAGCGCCGGAAAAGCTTTCCAGCTTGTGCAAAAAAGTTAACTGCACGACTAACGAAACGCGCAGGTGTAAAGTTAAACACGGGGATCATTTTGTACCATGTAAAGAAGGTGTGGTGTATTCACTGCCCATGTCCTGTGGGAAAAAATACATCGGGCAGACTGGCCGCTGTCTCAACAAAAGGCTAAAAGAGCACAGTGACAATGTCGCACGTGTGGCTACCACAGGCCACGTAGCCAAACATTGCAGGGACTGCAGCGCAGAAGATGACAGCGACGATAAGTGTAAACCGATGTATAGGCAATGCAGTGTCATAGGGAAACACCGAGACACATTGACAAGAGAAATAATAGAAGCTGCTATGATTATAAGACTGCAGGACGAGTGCATAAGCGCACCATCAGTGGCATTGTCCCAGAAAGAGATGAAGTATCTAGATTGTGAAATCTGACACGTGCCGGATAACCGCCGTTACTGTACCCTTGCACGTGCCTATTCTTGTATGTTTGTTTTCCTGTTCTGATCGCCAGGTGGTATAAAAACCCTGCTGGTCTCGAATAAATCTTAGTTGACAGTCAGCGCTGTTGTGTCCCCTTCTTGTTCTGTGCCGTCTTTGCGCTGTAATAATGAATGAAGGAAGAACGATAAATATAATCTGAGTGAATGAACCTAACCGCGCGATTTTGTGCTGATTAAAGTGTTCTCGTCTAGTAAAGAATGTGGGGGTCTCATACTGCGCCTGCGCATTCGAGCTTTGGTCGAACTAGCATTGTGTCAACACACAATGTTAGTTCGACCAAGGGTGTCATCCTTGTCCATGCTCTGCTCAGCGTCTTCTTCGTCTCACTGTAATCTATTCGATTATATATCCGCCCATCTCTGCATACGTTCTGTTGTATTCGTAGCATTGTCACGACCGAAAATGTTGACTACAGTCGCTGTGTTACAGAAAATGCTTGAGCTTTCTTTATGTAAAACAAGCACTGCGGTGCGACAGAAAGTTCTTGCGCTTTCCTTTAGCGAATAGGGTTTTCAAACAGGTCGTGAAGGCGCGGCATGGTTTGTTTTTGTGCGCATGCATACTCCATGCATAAACCGTGGCGTGATGATATATGCCAATAAGTGAACATCTTCGATTATCCATGCCTTTCAAAGTCACCTACGATACAAATGGAGACGAAGTCGAAGGGTTTTTTCAGAAGGCGGCAATGGGTCTAACGATTTAAAATATTTTCATCTGGGTTTTTACGCCGTTGAATAGGCTACAATAATAGTAGCATTCGGGCACGTGAGTAATTATTTCAGCTCATAATGATGTGATAGTATTCGCGGAGACTTCTTCACCCAGACATGCCTAAAGTCTTTGTAGGACTTTTTAGTAGACAAGGAAGTGATGTGCGATGAATGTATGCATCTTTTATACGTTTTGTTGTGACAGTAGTCAGGTATTTCTAAGCAGTTTACTTCCAATGTATATTGTCGTCATGTTGGGAGGGCAGCACTTCTCGGAGAAAAGAAACTAATTCACTGCGATCTTGCAAAATTCATGGTTTTAAGATATCGCTGCTTGGCTGGTTTCTAGTGGTTATTGCACAATTCTAAATTGGCAGGTTACTGACTACCTTGTTACTTGGCTGGATAAACGTATACTACTGTGGGGCTGAGAAACACGCAGAACAATTTAAAACCTACTTTTTTCGTATCAGATAGTCGCTTTCCCGTGCTTATATGTGTCTGCAAACCCTGATGTTAAGAACACGACGTCCGCCAGCCGCCTACGTGGCGAGGAGTGGCCAGGGGAGATTAATTGGTTCCACAGGGCATGTGCGTGAGGACAGAGTGAGGCACGAGTTTTGGGGGCGCCACCTGAGAGAGATGCTGTTTTCGGGTAGCAAGCAAAAAAGTGTGATGTCATACTGACGCTTCTGTGGGGCCGTTTTTAAATATTTTTCCCTAGATTACAAAAGACAAGGCAAACGACGACGAAGAAATAACAGTGCTTGGACAAGTTGACACATAATTGACACCGTAACTCTTCAGGCGATTTAACTTTAGAGAAATTTTGACTGCCAAGGTAAGTTAACTAAGCAATGTCGGGGTTCAAGCGGCTTAATTCTTCGGCGACTTGTCTAAGCATCGTTCTGACTCGGAACGCAGTTAGCCTTTCCTTTTTTCGCCTGTCATATGAACGCATCCTGCGCATTGTTTCGTGCGGCGCTTTGTTATGATGTAAAAACAGCGCACAAGGAACACAAGGGACGGAAAGGAGACGACGCAGACAAGCGCTAACTCGCAACTGAGGTTTATTGGTGACACGCGAAATATAAGGTAGTCACTTTAAAAACATAAAAACAAAAACAACCACACGCAGTCCTCCTCGAAAGACCAAGTCAGAGGGGAAAAAAATGGAATTGAAGCATCAGGCGCTACTCATCGCTGTGGAAGATCAGTTAAAAAACCGTTATTAATAAAGGACGTCAGTGCAACGCTGAGGCTAAGAAATAGATTTCATAGTCTGCCAAGTTAACAGAGGGCTCACTGATACAAAGATTCCGACATTTCCTAATAGGGTCTGAAAGTTAATCCCACAGCCATACTTAACGCCGGCACCAACCAGACAAACTCGTCAACACCATCCCAGTTATCTGACCGCTATATTCGCTAGAACAGACACTTACAAGTTTCCGTTCTTTCCACGCACAATAACAGATTGGAATCAGCTAGTTAAACCGTTGTCTCATGAGGTTTAACGAATTATTGCTGTATTGTGTTGTTCTTTTTTGAAGTGTTGCGTTTTTTGCAATTTGATTGACTTGTTCGCCCACCCTGCTTGGACTCAGTGTCCGCAGTGTTTTGTAAATATAATAAAAATAAATATGAAAGTATATCAAATTAAGGAAGTAGTAAACCAGCGGAAAGGACGCGTTCACAAGGAGGAGGAGTACAGAGGACAACGCTGGAAACACAATACAATCAAATTGCTTGAGTTATTTCAACAAAAACAGAAATGACTTATACCACCCGTCGTTGTGTTGCATCGAAAGCCGTTCTTTATCAACTCACAATTACACACTCAGATGCGTCGCGACGTAAAGGAAACGAAAGCTTGAATGGTAGGGTCGTGACCACCCTCCATTCAGCTGCCGTGCAGGTTTCAAACGTCGACCCAGGTGACAGGAAACGATCTCAGCGTTGCATCTGTAAACTAAACGTGGTCAGATTATAAAAAGGGTCGCACTTAGGGACGAGCAATGTATGTAGCGTCAGCGTCACAACAAACGCGAACAGGATCACTGAAACGTCGGTGTGAGAACGCAAAACTATAATTGAAATTGAAACCGGGTTCGCTGCCCGTTGAAAACAGCTGCTATTGTGTTTCGGAAGTGAAACTGAAGTGCGCTGCTGTTCAGGATCCTGAAACCAAGAAGTCTTTATGCTGTCTGCGTTTCAATAATTTTGCTCACAGTTCATTTGGCAGCGAGGAAAATCAACGCAAACAAGAAGGCGGACGGTTAAAGGGGCACTGGATCTCTTTCCAACGAGCGAAAGCCTAAATGTCAACAAATCATACCGAAGTCCTTCGCGTTCTTATGCACTTGAAAAAGGAAAAACAGTAGCGCCGAAAAACACAGATACAGCTGAAGAACGACGAAGGACAAGCGCTCATTTCATCTGACTTTAATCTCTGGACAGCGAGCAAATATACAGAAACGTAGGCATGCGCAGAAAGAAACCTCATATGCAATCAACAGATTCTGGGATAAAGATTCTGGACAGGAGCGGTGATAGTAAGGCACGGGAGGTTCTGGAGGCGTACCACATAATAAAAGGAGGAAAAAGTTGTGTCAGTGATACATCTGTGAACGTTTTTAAAGCTGAGGTTTCAAATCTTGAACGGTTCTCTTGATTGCACACGAGGTTTCTTTCTGCGCATGCCTACGTTTCTGTACATTTGTTCGCTGTTCAGAGATTAAAGTCAGATGAAGTGAGCGCTTGTCCTACGTCGTTCTTCAGCTACGTGTGTGTTTTTCGGCGCTACTGTTTTTAATTTCTCAAGTACAATGAACCATCTTGCCCAAATTGAAGTTCTAAACTAGGCGTCCTTATGCATATCCGTGTTGTAATGCACCACTGATTGCAGCGTCGGTGACAGCGAACACCGAAGCATAACGGACAGACCGCTAAATATAATCCCGTGTCTAGTAGGCCCTTTGAAAACGAACCCATTAAGCGCCACAAATTTGGAGGAAGTTTAGTTTTTAAAGTGTCCATGTAACTCTACCGTTCCCGTACAAATCCGCCAGTAGCAACCGCTTGAGCACATTCTGGTACTGATAAGTTAACGCGACGTATAAACTGAAACACGCAGCGACGGGGACAGAGGAAAGGCTTTACGAAATGCGACGCGCGTCCTGAAAGCAATAAAACTTCACCTTCTGGGTTTAAGTGGCAAATTGACGCAGGGAGAGATCGGTCGTGCAGGCAAAGAACACGCCGCCACTTGTCGGGACTTCCCCGGGAGGCCATGCCGGCCAAGCGCCACGCAGCATCGTCGGACTCGCCGAGAAGGCGCACTTCTCGGCGTGCAATCACCGGGTTTGCGTTGCTTATTTATTCACACGTTTGGTTTATTGGAGTTTAATGTCCCAAAGCGACTCAGGCTACAAGCGGCGCCGTAGTGAAGGGCTCCGGAAATTTCGACCAAATGGGTGTCTTCAAACTGCACTGACATCGCACAGTACACGGGCCTCTAGAATTTCGCCTCCATCGAAATTCAACCGCCGCGACCGGGATCGAACCGATGTCTTTTGGGTCAGCAGCGAGCACCATATCTACTGAGCCACCGCTGCGGGCTGATTGATAGATAATTGAAATAATGCGTGAAAGACTTTGTGATAGTGTGGATGTCTGTAAATAAGCCACCATCATTATATATTGGTGATACCTGCTGTTTCGGGTTTGATAATTATCGTCAGAACTTTACTTAATCGTGAGGAATAAAATTGAATAAGGTTTTCGAGAAGAACGTGCCCGCGCGGTTATAATTTGCAGTTTTAGTTTCCTCCCAAGTTCACATATCTTTGAACGATTTTTATTCCTTTTACACATTTGCTGCAATCTCCATATGAGATTAATGCTGCTGCGTGTAGTCAACATGGTTTTCGTTTTTTTTTTCGTTTAATTAATGTACAAAGTTTGCCTCGCACTGTGCTATCACTCCTTTTACTTGCATACATTGGTTGTTTTCACTGCGGGAATCTGCGCAAGAGAAACTATCGACAATTTCTTCTACGTAATCTATAACGCCTACAGCATCTGCTATGTTGTAGTCTAACAGCGACGGAAGAGTTGCTGTCGTTATGATCAGGGTTGTGATGCAGGTGAGGGAAAGTGAGAAATAGCAATTTATGACACGAAATTCGATTTCCACACTAATTTCAAGACAGAGAAAACTGGGCAGAAAGGCTAGATCTAGCTTGGAAATGGCCTGGCCGTGGACATGCTTTGAAACGTTTAGTACTTCGCATGGCCAAAAACTGGGCATTATATCCAAAAGCTTTTAACAGTTGTTTCATTCCTTCCGATTGTTAAGTTTGTCCAATCGATACCTGGCAAATTAAAGTCGCCTGCAGTTGCAGTTAGGAGTTTTGTGTGAGCGTTGACTTTGCTATGAAGAAAGCCATGTATCTGAGGGAGGTAATAAACTGATGTAGTCGGTCGTCGTCTATATTTGTTGCATAAATGCAACACTTGTTGCACTAAAAGCAGCAAAGAAAACATGTGGACAGGATATCCACCATCTCGCGAGGCAAAATATTTGTAGTGCTGCTATGAATGCTGTGACTGCTTTCGAAAGCTATGTGATAAGCATTTTTTCTGAATAATTCTCTTATATCCTGTGCCTTTTTATCGAAGGTTTCGGTGATACCTTCAGGTTTTTGAAGCGGCCTGGGTTATTTGTAATTTTTTCTTTGAAATACATGCACTGTAACAAATTCCACGTCGAAAAAATTGACTTCCTACTGATGAAATTACCTTTTCCTTATACCAAATCAATTAAGTTGGCAGTTTGATCCTTGCTGCAGCCCAGATTCCTTCTTTCTTTCTGGTTTCACATTTCCACCACCTTCATATAGTACACTATGCCTTCTTCGAGTTTCGGATCCTACATAACAGGTGTTTGAGGGAAGAATTTACTAATTCTCGAAAGTATGTTTTTGAGGTAAAAATGTGGCTTTTTTCAGCATAGTACATCAATGTTTGCGGACACCACAAACCCCGGTCAACCGTTTAGAGTAGCAAGCTGGTTAACTAATTTTCATAACTATATTTTTAACTGTTAGATTTAGGCTCCTAGTTGCTATCAGATATTTGTAGCGGGTCGATAGTAATAGCCGCCTCAGTTTTTAATTTAGAAAACGTGATTACCTCTGGCAATGTTGTTCGGAAAAATTTGGCGGTTTTCACTAGTCACGTTTTCTCGACCGGTTTACTTTGCCTGTATGCTTTTCAAGGGCGTATGTATTTTAGCTCGATGTCGCCGAATTTTGTCGAGCCACAGTGCCGAGGAAAATCGCGTTTTCGAAATTTAAAAAATAGATATGGCTGTTACTAGCGACCGCCTGTAAATCTCTGATTGCATCCAGCTGCCTTAGCTGTACGTGATAGTTAAAAGTTAATTATAAAAAATTAGTTAACCAGCTAAATACTGAAAACAATTCATCGGCTGTCCGGTGTGCGCCAACACTAGTGATACTATGCCGCAAAAACCATATTTTTACCTTAAATAGGCTGTTTTTCAAAATTACTTCTCTTCCCTGAAATACCTGGTATGTATGGGGAGAAGAAAAATGGAAGGCCATCATCAACTGCATGACACCGCATTATTAAAATACACTATCGTGCAGTACGTCACGTCATCGTACAAATAGATGGTCTCTTTTTAATAAATGAATGATTCTCAAAATTCTGTGCTGTATGGAGGGACGCCTCTCCGTAGACCTTTCTTACTGCTGTTGTGCTTGCAAAGTAGTGATGCAAAACTATCGGAAAATTGCCTTTCGATAGTATCCATAATTTTTTTGAAACTATTGATAGTGTAAAAAGCTATAGATACTGCTACTATTGATACTATCAATAGTATTATCGATAGTCTACTATCACTAGTAATACTTTCGATTCTATCACTGCAATCGATAGTATCACTATCGATAGTAGAATCGAAAGTATTACTATCGTTAGTGTTGCTATCGATAGTACTACTTGCGATAGTACCGCTATCGATAGCAAGACTCTATAGAGAAACTGTCGACGGTAAAACTATTGATAGTAACAATATTGATATTATGCATTTGTTGGCCAGGGATATAACCAAAACATTTGCGATATCTTATTGGTTTGATGATCTCATGAGGCTTAAAGTCCTGAGACTCAAGCTATGAGGAATGCCGTATTAGAGGTCTCCGGGTAAATTTCGACCAGCTGTGGTTCTCTAACGTAGACTGGTACAGTTCGGAAAAATACCTAGAACTGCATCCGATGAAAGAACAAACAGCACAAGTTGTGCTGTCTTGCTGACGTAACCACTGCAGAAATGGTTTTCGCACACGGTCTTCGCAACTAGGACATTCGCAAGATAACATTTTATCCAGCAACTTTGCGTAGGGAACGTGTACAGAGCTCGGTGACGAGTAGGCCGCGAAAACGGGCGAGTCCTGTCAGCAACACATACCCTCACCTCCATACCACACACTCGGGAAACCAAAGTTTAGGATGCAGCGTGTACGCGTGGTTGATTTTATAGTATCGATAGTACTATATATAAAAAGTAGTATCGATACGGCTGTTCATAGTACTATCAATAGAATTATCGATAGTACTATCGATACTATTATCGATAGTACTATCGATAGCGCTCTATCGATAGTACTATCGATAGTCTTTTTTACCATCGATAGTTCGATAGTGACTCAACTATCGATAGTTCTGCATCGCTACTCCGCACACCTGGCGCTGCTCAAGTAGAAGCGCATGCTAGCACGGCGAACGGCTGTGAGGCCGCGGCGGTGAGTGAAGCAGGCAATGCGCCGAGTGGCGCCCTTGGCAAAAACTAATACGTTTGGAATATACGGTGGGCTATTTAGATTGTATCTTCAACATATTTTGTATTCATGAATGCACTAAAAATATGCAGGAAATACGTTCCTGAAATTTCATGCTTGGTATTCGAAATATATTCTTAAAATATGCCAAAAATACCTCTCTTAAAGCATACTTCGAGCACTTTTCAAATACATGAAAAAATATGTATGCAGTTTTAGCATCTTGTCAGTGTATTAAAAGTGTACTTTCGGAAATATATAATTAATTCATTCGAAATATACTTCAATTCTAGCCGCCGCGGTGGCTCAGTGGTTATGGTGCTCGGCTGCTGACCCGAAAGACGCGGGTTCGATTCCGGTCTCGGCGGTTGCATTTCTTTGGAGGAGAAATTCTAGAGGCCCCGTGTGCTGTGCGATGTCAGTGCACGTTAAAGAACCCCAGGTGGTCGAAATTTCCGGAGCCCTTCACTACGGCGTCTCTCACAGCCTTAGTCGCTTTGGGACGTTAAACCCAATAAACCAATAAACCAACTTCAATTCTAACAAACGGGCAGACCTTTTAAACGTATTTGCAGCACACTTGTAGCTGCCGTTGAAGAGTCGAGTGCTCGATATCGCGTTTCGGAAAAGGGCATTTGCATGTTGTCAACGTATTTGAAGTGTACTTCCGTAAATACGCAATTAATTCGTCCAAAGAATGCTTAAATTCTAGCAAATTGGCAGTCCGCCTTAGCGTATTTGCAGCACACTTCAAGCTGCCCTTGAACAACCTAATGCTCGAAATCGAGTTTGGGGAAATCACATTTTGGTGTTGGCAATGTTTTTAAAGTGCACTTTCGTAAAGATACGCCATTAATTCGTCCAGGTATACTTAAATTCTAACCAATGGGCAGTCTGCACAAACATATTTGCATTACATTTCAAGCTACCGTGGAACAATCTAGAGCTCGAAGAGCTCGAATCTAGAGAGTGAAAACTCTCCCTTTCCTGTCGTCCTTTCGTTGCAACACAGTAATCATACCGCGGGAACAACGCAGGACAAAGACGAGACGGGACGAGAACGCCTGCGTTGTTCCCTCGCTATGATTACTGTGTTGCAATGAATTACCAAACTGCCCAAGCCTTTTCTGTTCTGAAGGCCTTTCGTTTATAGTAACTTCTAGGAGGAAGGTAACCACCACTTATTTACACTACGTGTGGAGAACGTGATAGAGTAATACCGCAAAGGTGCCTTGGATATTTCCGGGCCCGAATATGCCAGCGAGAAGGACCACGGCCGACAAGGCCGACCGGCTCCCTTAGACGCCCGTGTATCCGTTGGTTGACAGTTCGGCTCCTGACCTATTTCTGACGCAAATTTCGACTAGCAATTCTGTTCCAGATCGCCTCCCGATTCGAACGCAACCGGTAGGGAACTTCTGGGATAATTTTGGGCCCAGGATAATTTTTGGGCCCACAGTCTTTGAGCAAAAAACGCCTCACCGGGCAAGATAGTGCGTCGATCTCGGTGGGTATATATAAGGCAAGCCAAATATGGGGCTTGTCGGATCATTTGTTTTTTGCTAAGGCACTTCCGTCATGATTTGCTGTGTGTAGGCATCTTTGCCGTTCCCATGCCGTCACGTGACCTTATAATCTCATGTACATCGTGATTGGTGATAACTGCGCTTGTACAGTTTGTGCTGCAGTTGAAGCATTAACCCGTCTCATTCTGTGAAGCCGACCAGTAGACATTTTTTTAAGCCGAAGTGAATATATTTTAGTGTATTTCTAATGTAATCTAATGTATTTCATGTATATTTTTAGTATATTTTAATGCATTATAAATATGCTAAGCGGGAAAAATGTACTTTTCACGTATCTTAAAGAACGTTCAAAATATTATTCGTAGTATACTCGTAGTATACTCGTTATTCGTAGTATAGAGCATTCGTATTGCAGTTTAAGCATAGGGGCAAAAAACTGCGAAATAAATATGAAAATAATACAACATGTTTGAAATGCATTTTAAGCATATTATAACGTCAGGACCAAGACATGCCAGGGAAATGGGATCGCTTTATTCCAAGCAGGCGTACATATATAGTGATAGGTGACGTCACACGGTTCACGCTCAGCGATGGTCGCGCCAGATAGACATGTGGGCGTGTCAGCCGACAAGCTGCGTTATCACATTCTTTCCCGCTTAATTTAGTTACAAGCCAACACTCAAAAGGTCTGGGGCAGATACCAGTCTGGTTGTCTTCGCACGCGAGCACTTCTACGTAGCGCTGGCTCCTCCCCTGGTGCAGATAGTGGTGGCGCGTTGGCCAAGGGAGCCTCTGCCTGCTCCTGCGGAGCAGGCTCCACCGTGGCCGGCTGGGTTGATCCGTCCGGCGCGTCAGCTGCGCCGCTGGCGGGCTCCGATGGCGACGGTGACAAGTCCGTGTCAGGCAGGGATGAGGCCACTTCCACCGGTCGGGTTGTCTTAGCACCCACATTCTTGGGCGGAGGAGTAGAGCTGGGGTCGGCGTGCAGAGGACGCAGGTGATCGGCATGCGTGAAGCGCAATCCATCGCGCACTTGCACCACGTATGTCACAGCACTGAAAACCTGGGACGCCACACCTTCTTCCCAGGCAACACTCTCACCGCGCACAGTTTTCACAAAAACACGGTCGCCCACAACAAACGCGCGCTCTTGCCCACGAACCAAATCGCGTTGTGCCTTTAACTGCTCCTGTTTGTGTTGCATGGTCTTTGCAAAATTAGGCTTGAGTAAAGAAAGTTTGACCCCTGGCTGACGCTTCAAAAAAAGTTCAGCGGGTGATTTGCCAGTCACACTACTTGGTGTGTTACGATAAGCCATGAGGAAGCTATCAATTCTTTCTTGAATCGTCAGCTTCGTATGTAATGCCTCACTTTCAAGTACCTGCTTCAGCAAAGCCTTTTTCACGGTTTGCACCGTTCTTTCTGCAGCCCCATTGGATGCGGCATGATAAGGCGGGGTACGCACGTGTTTTACACCGTTGGTGCTCAGGAAGTCAGTGAACTCCGCTGACGTAAACTGTGGCCCGTTGTCGCTCACCAATACATCAGGCAAGCCGTAAGCGGCAAAAACACCCCTAACCTTCTCAATGGTCTTTAATGCAGACGTTGAGGGCATTGGCCATACTTCAGTCCATTTTGAGAACGAGTCTACCAGTACGAGGAACACGTTTCTTTCTTTCTGTGCAAAATCCACATGCACGCGTGACCAGCTGTGCGCGGGGTATGGCCAAGGGTGGAGAGGGACCGTCCGGGACGCAGGTTGAACTGCTTGGCAGATTTTGCATCGCTGCACGTACTGTTCAATCGCTAAATCGATCCCGGGCCACCAGACAAAACTTCGCGCGAGCATTTTCATGCGGCTGGTGCCCGGGTGCTCCTCATGTAGCATGGTTAGCACACGTTCCCTCAGTTGCTCCGGGACTACAACTCTTACACCCCAGGTTACGCACCCCTGCTCCAGCGATAGTTCGTCACGGCGAACATAGTAAGCTTTTAAATTGTCTGCACAATCTCTAGGCCACCCGTTCAACGTGAAGTGTGCCACCCGGCTCAGCGTTAAGCTTCGCTCTGAGGCTTTTTCTATCTCGACAGCTGTCAGCGGAAGGCATTGAAACACTGACAGACATTCGGATGCCTCGTCTTTCGCGGGTACCGGCTGGGGAAATCTTGACAAGGCGTCGGCCACTTCAGCATTCTTTCCCTTCCTAAACTTCAGTTGCTGCAAGAATTATAACCCAGCGCTGCATACGTGCGGCCGCCACAGTTGGAACACGTTTGCCGTGCCCGAGGATACCAAGTAATGGCTGGTGATCTGTGTATATGGTGAATTCTCGGCCGTACAGGCAACTATGAAATTTCTTGAGTCCAAATATTGAGGCCATAGCCTCGCGCTCACACCGTGCATACTTTTTTTCTGCTTCTGTAAGCGTACGCGACGCAAATGCGATTGGTTTCTCGTCGCCCTCAGCCATCTCGTGAAAGATAACTGCTCCTAAGCCATATGACGATGCATCGCAAAGCATTGCGAGCGGTTTCCTGACGTCATAGAATGCCAGTACCTTGCTGTTGGTCAGCAGGACTTTCGTATCATTAAATGCATCGCTACACTGCTTCGTCCAAGACCATTTGTGATCTTTCTTTAACAGCCGATAAAGCGGCTCCGCTACAGTCGAGGCGCTCTTAAGAAATTTGGAATAAAAATTCCACATGCCCAAATATGCTTTAAGCTCTGTCACGGTGGTCGGCTCCGGTGCTTCCAAGATTGCCCTTTTCTTGGCTTCCGTAGGGTAAATACCTTCTTCAGTTACCGTGTGACCCAAGTACGTGACCGATTTCTGAAAGAAGCGGCATTTGTTCACATTGAGAGTGATGTTATATTCACTCAAGCGCTGCAAGACACGCTCTAGTGTCTTCTGGCAGTCTGCCGTGTCATGTCCAGTCACGATCACGTCATCGATGTAGCATCCCAAGTGCGGGATGCCGTGAAGCACCTCGTCCATCATTGACTGGAATATTGCCGGCGCACTGGCCACACCGTAAGGTAGGCGTTGGAATTCAAACAACCCTAGACTACTGTTTACAGTAAAAAAAGGTCGGGACTCGGGAGTAAGTGGCAATTGCTGGTATGCCGACGAAAGGTCTAGCACACAAAACACCTTTCCTCCTGCTAAAGCAGTGTACAAATCCTCCGGTCTGGGTAGCGGGTAATGATCTGTTTTCAGTGAGGGATTTACGGTTGTCTTGAAATCCCCACATAACCTGATACTGCCGTCTTCTTTTAAAACTGTGACTAGTGGCGTTGCCCAGTAACTGCGCATCACTGGCTGCAGCATGCCTGTTTCGATTTGCTCCAACAGTTTCTGCTCGACCTTTTCTTGCAGTGCAAACGGTACAGGCCTGCCACGGCAAAAAACAGGAACAGTGCCCGGTTGCATAACAACTTTTGCTTGGAATTTCTGTATTGTTCCTAATCTGCCTGAGAATACGGACGGGTACTTCTGCTTTAGAACCGCCACTCTGTCCTCGAGTGTCACCTGCCCAATTTCCAGCCAGTCAAGTTTCAGACGTTCTAGCCAATTCCGTCCAAGCAGTGCTGGTAACCGCCTTCCGTTGTCCCTTACAACAATGACAGGTAGCGTCATGCTCTGATCTTTGTACCGAACAGCCACGTCACACTGTCCTTTAAGTTGTAGCTGCTCCCCAGTATACGTGCGAAGGGACATTTTGCACGGCTCACAATTTACGTACGAAAAGTGAGACTGGTACACTTGTTCTGGAACAATTGTGACGGCTGCTCCGGTGTCAATTTGCATATTCAGTGTGCGCCCCTCAATGTTAACGCCCACTTCATAACACGATTGGTTTGAGTTAACCAATTGATACAGTTCATTCTCAGAGTCTTCCTCGGAACATTCGAGGGCATGCGTCCGTTTCGATTTCGCCCTAGCAACCGGACACATATTTCTCAAGTGACCCACTCTGGAACACTCGCGATAAACAGAGTTTTTGTACCAACAAACTTCCGACAAGTGTCCCCTCCCGCATCTTTCACATTTCTCGCTCTTGCTGCCTTGACCTTTCTGGGGTTTGGCTTGCCTCCAGTCTTGACGCGGTCGGCCTTTCATGACGTGCACCGATGCCGTTTGCTCTCTTGACCGCATTTGCGCACTGTCTCGCGCTGCTAGTTCCCTGTCCAGGGCGATTTTGCATGCGCTTTTAAACGTCAAGTCTCGTTCCGCGAACAAATCACGCTGAGTCTCTTCATCCCGTATGCCGGCAACCAGCCTGTCTCGAAGGGCATCTTCCAAGAAGTCGCCGTAGTCGCACTTCCTGGCCAAGTGTTTAAGTTATATAATGAACCCTTCGACGCTTTCCCCCTCTTGTTGCATGCGTCTGTTAAACTTGCATCGCTCTGCTATGACGGAGCTTCTGGGGCTGTAGTGCTCTTTCAGGAGACCTTTAACTTCTTCTTACGACTTTTCTCCCGGTGATTTCGGCACCGTGATACTTCTTAGTACTTCATAAGCCTCCGGGCCTATCACTGTCAAGAAGACGGAGAGGCGCTTCTCATTGGCTATGCCATTTGCCGTTAAAAAGTGCTCAAACCGTTCCAAGTACGACTCGAAGTTTTGCGTTTTAGGGTCGAAGTCCGATATCTTCCCCACTGATGGCATCTTGAAAGAAGTACAGAAGTTTGCTACTCATCCGTTTCCTCCGAAGAGCTGTCCCGCTCGGACTGCTGTTGGCTGTGGGACCGGTGGCCGCTTGAGCGATGCTGTCCTCCGAGGAGCACAAACGTAGCTGGCGACGTCCGTGAGCGTCTGCAGGCGGTAGTCGTACCCCAAGAGTGTTGTGAACCGAATGCGCTACTGACACGTGCCGTGCTTATCTTATGAGGCCCACCAACCAAGCCATCTGTTATCGGCAGTGGTCCCGGTGACGTCACTAGCCAAGAGGCTATAAAACTACTAACCGGTAATAAAGCTCGTTCCTTCTTCTTCGCCAACCACTTGTCGATTCACTACAGTGGCGACGCGCGGCCCGCCGCCGGGCACTGGCTGCTCCATGGCAGCCCACGTTGGACCGCCGGGTTTCGACGAAGTGGAAGACAGTTGGGAAGCATACCAAGTACGTTTGGAGTCCTATTTTGAAGCCTACGGAATCGATGATTCGAAGAAGCGACGGGCGCTTCTAACGGCAGCTTTAAGTACAGCAACAGTCGGCAGAATAACGGGGCGTTGCGCGCCCTTACCTACGCGCAACGTAGGTAAGATTCAAGACCTTACCTACGAGAAGCTGGTCGAGCTACTGACTGAGCAGTTTGCGCCGCAGGGCAATGAAATAGCGGAGTCTTACAAGTTCTTCACCAGGTATCAGCGTCCTGACGAAACAACGAAGGAGTTCATTTTCGCAATTCGGAAAATGGCCTGCGGTTGCAACTTCGGTGAGTCAAGGGACAGGATGCTACGAGACAGACTAGTTTGCGGCCTGCGTGACGCTGGAGTTCAGCGAGCACTCTTGACAAAATCGTCGCTGACACTCAAAGAAGCAGAGGAGGCAGCTTTAGCGGCAGAGATGGCAGCCCTCAACGTGGATCACATGGATAAGACAAAGGGTCAAGGCAACGTTCACGCTGTGAAGAGCACGCTGCAGGGTCCACCGCATTACCAGAAGACTCGCCTGTATACTTCACCTAGACCGAGCGATGGTGTTGTTTGTTCGTGCTGCGGTAGCACTGGGCACAGAGCAGCGAAATGCAAGTTTCGCCGGGCGGAGTGTTTTCGCTGCCGACGAAAAGGGCATCTAGAGAAGATGTGTGTACTGCAACAACCAGGAGTGGCACATTGCGAAGAGCATCCTTCAGAGAGCGACAGCGAGCTTTGTCTGCTAAATGTGTACACTGCATCTGTTAACCTGGTCAAGCCCGTAGTTCGCACCTTCGACTGGAGTGGAATTCCGCTGAAGATGCAAGTAGACACCGGTTCACCGGTCTCCATAATTACGTGGGGGACATACTGCAAGCATCGGCACGCCTGGCCTGCGCTCCGCGAGACGTCTTTGCAGTTGTCCTGCTTTCTTGGCAAGCTTCCCGTGAAGGGGGAGCTCCGGCTTCCTGTGTCGTACTCGGGTAAAACTCTGGAAGCGAAGCTAACCGTGCTGCAGTGTGACGGTCCGAACTTGTGCGGACGCGACGTTATCAGCGCATTTGAACGCAACGGAAGGGCTGTCCTGAGCATTGTCGGCGAGGCAAGTACGGGTGAGAGGAATTTTACACATCAAGCTTCGGTTAGCGCGCTGTTAGAAGAGTTTAGCGATCTGTTTACACCAGGCCTAGGACGCATTGGTGGTCCCGCAGTTCATTTGCGGTTGCATGAAAATGCGCAGCCGCGATTCTGCAAAGCTCGTTCTGTGCCATATGCAATGCGAGAGCAAGAGTCTAAGGAAATAGACCGGCTTCTTAAAGAAGGCATTCTATCGACAGTGCGGACTGGGCCACGCCTCTCGTTCCCGTTATCAAGAAGAATGGCTCCATTCGATTGTGTGGCGATTTCAAAGTGACCGCGAATGCTGCATGTGTCACAGAGCAGTACCCATTGCCAAAAATACGGGATATTTTTGCTAACCTAAGTGGGGGTGAAGTGTTCAGCACCATCGACTTGAAAGATGCGTACAATCAGTTGCCACTCGACGAGGAAACTAGGAAGCTCTTGGTCGTAAACACTCAGAAAGGCCAGTTTTGCTTTAATAGACTTCCTTTTGGTGTGGCCTCCGGCCCTGCTATTTTTCAGAGACGTATGGAAGGCATCCTGCAAGGCATTCCGGGCGGTCAAGTTTACCTGGACGATGTGGTAATCGCGGAGAAACGAGGGAACTCGGAGACGCTGCGTCAAGTTTTCGAACGTTTCCGGCAGCACGGTGTCAAGTTGCATCCGCAGAAATGTAAGTTCAGGCAACCAGAAGTTGAATTTCTGGGACATCGTATAAGTGCGGACGGATTGTTACCTAAGACAGACAACACGGCCGCGATAGCAAAGATGCCGAAGCCAAACTGTGCTGCGGAACTGCGAGCATTCTTGGGCTTCGTAACCTATTACCACGCATTTCTGGGAAACTTGGCTACTGTTTTGGAGCCGCTGTATGAACTGCTAAGAAAGAACGCACGCTGGAAGTGGGGAGTGAGACAAGATAACTCTTTCCGATTAACCCAGCGGCTGCTACAAGAGGCAAAGTTTTTGGTGCATTACGATCCACATAAGCCCCTTATCTTGGAAACCGATGCATCCTCGTGTGGCGTTGGCGCAGTGCTATATTACAGAGTAAATGGGCAAGATCTACCGATCGGGTTCCGATCACGAACTCTGTCACCGGCTGAGCGGAATTACGCGCAAATCGAAAGAGAGGCATTGGCTGTGGTCTTCGGTGTTACAAAGTTCCGGGAATATCTACTCAGGAATCAGTTCACGCTCGTCACAGATCACACGCCCCTCCTCGGCCTTTTCAGCCCTGTTAAGCCCGTTCCAGCCGTGGCCGCTGCACGGATTCAGCGTTGGTCACTCCTACTAAGCGCCTACAACTACAAGATAGAGTTTAAGCCGGGGAAGGCGTTAATTCCGGCGGACACCCTCAGCCGTTTGCCTCTACGGCAGGCGCATGACGCTAAGGCTGCAGAAGATGACGCTAGTGAGTACGTCCTTCTAACCGATCACTTAGACTCCGGTCCGCTGTCGGCGAGCGATCTGGCTACGATGACTGCGGACGATAGCCAACTCGCACAAGTCCGCGATTACATTCAGAACGGCTGGCCACGATACTTGCAACCTGCTCAGGAGCCTTTACGCGCATACATGCACAGGAAGGACGAACTGACGTCCAGCCATGGAATTGTGTACTGGGGCCTTCGAGCGGTAATTCCGAGGAGTGCGCGGCTACCAATGCTGCGTATGTTGCATGATGCTCATCAAGGAGTAGCGGCTATGAAGAGATTGGCCCGTTCGCGTGTTCGCCAAATGCAGCCGGTACAGCCATCGATGACAGCGCCGCCCACCGGCAGGTAGCAGCCACATTAAGGCTGGCTATAAATATTCATTCAGAACGACGGCTTGACATCGCCGCTATGGCGCAGTGGATTAGAGGCACGTGTTGCGTATGGAAGGTCGGCCGTTCGACTCCGCTCTCTGTACTGTAATTTTATTGTTCTTTTAATTTCATTTTTTTTCCATTTTTTCCCTTTTAGGTCGCAAATCGTGATGCTTAGTGGCATATAACGCCGTTTAAGAGGATTTATTATCCCTTTTAGGTAAGCCGTTGTGACAATCTTCAGTCACCGTGATCAATTCACCGTGGTTTCAAGCCTTGTGGCTGTACAGGCTGCAGTTGGCGAATACGCGGCCCGTTCTGTATTCTGGTACCCAGGACTCGATCAAGACATTGAGAAGCTGGCTAGCGCATGTCCAACGTGCATAGAATGGGGTAGCATGCCCCCTGCACAACAACCCGTGCCTTGGCCAGAAACAGTGGAGCCGTGGTCTCGAATTCATGTTGATTTTGCAGGTCCTGTGGAAGGTCACATGCTGATGATTGTGGTAGATTCTCATACCAAATGGATCGAGGTCACTCTAATGAAGACAGCCAGCTCGGGAAAAAGAATTGAAGCACTGCAGACTATGTTCAGCCGATTCGGCTTGCCGAGGACCCTTGTGACGGACAACGGGCCGCAGTTTACTAGCGAGGAGTTCAGGGCATAT
This sequence comes from Amblyomma mixtum, assembly GCF_055824585.1. NCBI lineage: Eukaryota > Metazoa > Arthropoda > Arachnida > Ixodida > Ixodidae > Amblyomma > Amblyomma mixtum. The sequence continues at coordinate 136,237,234 of NC_143019.1, read as the reverse complement.
ATGAAGCGCAATGGCATCAGTCATATGCGGACCGCTCCCTACAAACCACAGTCTAACGGTCTGGCGGAAAGGGCGGTACGGACTGTGAAGCACGGGTTAAACAAAAACACGCGAGGTAGTTTGCAATCTCGCCTGTACCACATTCTTTCTCATTATCGGCGCACTCCCCTTCCCAGCGGGAAGACTCCGGCTTCCATGCTTCTCGGATATCAGCCACGCTGTTTATTACACAATGTGGTATCACGACCCTTTCCTTCTGCAGATGAATACTACACCGGAAAACCGCTGCACAAGGAAATCTGGTTCAACTACGGAGTAGGCGACAAATGGAAACCAGGCGTGGTAGAGTCCACCGAGGGCTCACGCATGACAACCGTAAGGACAGCAGATTGGGAGCAACATCGCCGCCACCTCGACCAGCTAAAGACCAGGAGGACCAGTGTGGAAGGGGCTGACGTTAAGCCCCAGGCACCCACGGAAGCATCAATGGCTGAGGACAGCGCAAGAGCATCGGTGGACTCGCATCCTCAAGGTCACGGCAGTGGGGAGAGTGGGTCCCAACCAGGACCGGACAGTCAAACGACGCCAGACGCGCAAGCCGAAGACTGTACAAACGAAGCACAGGGAACAGACGGCGCTGACGCACCGCGTAGGTCAAAACGGCAGCGTCGGCCCCCGGACTGCTTCGCTCCTTAAGCGGAAGAATTGTTGTGAACCGAATGCGCTACTGACACGTGCCGTGCTTATCTTATGAGGCCCACCGACCAAGCCATCTGTTATCGGCAGTGGTCCCGGTGACGTCACTAGCCAAGAGGCTATAAAACTACTAACCGGTAATAATGTTCGTTCCTTCTTCTTCGCCAACCACTTGTCGATTCACTACAAAGAACACGTACTTTTTCCGCGAACGCTCGCTGGACGAGGGTCCTGCTCGCCTGCTGCTCGGTCGGCCGTTGCCTACGTAGGCGCGCAGACCGCCTCGTCGCCAATTGTTATAACGTCAGGACCAAGACATGCCAGGGAAATGGGATCGCTTTATTCCAAGCAGGCGTACATATATACTGATAGGTGACGTCACCCGGTTCACGCTCAGCGATGGTCGCGCCAGATACACATGTGGGCGTGTCAGCCGACTAGTTGCGTTATCACAAAGCACATCCTCTTTTTCGCTAAGGGCGTCACGGTTGCTAAGCAACGCTGCGCATGCGCAGGGAGCAGCGGCGGTGAGACCAAGTGATGAGAGTCTCCCTTCGGCAGAATCTCCGCGTCAGCGGCTGCCGCCCGCTCGATCTCGTAGCAAACAATTCCGTTTTCGCATCATGCACAGCGGAGCCACGTAAGTACCGTTGCCTAACTTGATACGATACAAAGGTAACCTCAACACGCAAGCTCTCCGCGCGGTTTCACCCCAAATAAGACGCCATTTAATTGCAGCGGGAGAATTGTCCTAAGTTGCTACGGTGAAGTTGCACAACACTGTATTTTCCAAATTTATCCCAAAGTGATTCGACTGCAGGTGGGGATTGAAGAACGAAAAACTTAGAGGGCGTTTAAGTGATGGACGAAGCGCCGTTTACTTGTAGTTCGGTTGGTCTTGCGTAAATCTCTAGAAACAACATGTGGCAAAGTTCGCTTGCAATATTTGTCACGGTGCTTTATAGCTGCTCCGATAGCTACTTTCGAGCAATTTAAGTCGTAAAAGCCTCGTATGGCTGGTTTAACTGCGCGTCGCATAGATTTCGGAGTGCAGCTTTATAATTTTAATTTATTTTGTACGCGTGTTCGCAGCAAAGCACCTGTTTAGGTTCCTTGCCCTGTTTTGTGCCTGTCTACGCTCTCCCTAAGCAATGCCGCTAAAAAACAACGCTTGACCTCAAACGGAATGTCGCGTCTAGATGTTTTCTTACCGAACGAGAAATCGTGTAGCTGCTTTTGCCATTTCGGGTGTGGAAAACGAAGATAAACTTCAAGTTCGATGCGTTTCGGTGGCATTGTTCCCTCTGAAATTCTTTGGATAAGGCATAAAAGTCTAATTTAAGAGATGTGACAGGCTCTAACCTTCAGGCCGATATTTTGAGCCTCCAGTGCTTCTCGAACAAGCTTTTCCAGAGTGTCGAACTACCTAAAAGTGCGCTGCGACGACCAAGTTGGCGCGGTTGATTTTTCTTGTTTTTTTTTTGTTCGCGCCCATACACTTTTAACAGCCTTATCTAATGTTGCCGGCGCTCTATTCAAACCAAAAAGCACACAAAGCGTTCCAACTCAGCCTTCCCAGCTTCTCGGCGTAATATCTAAACTATAGAGCTCAGTAGCTTTCCCATTCGATCTGGAATGGCGACAATGTACCTGGTGATTACATAATATGACACTTTAGCGAACTTTAACGTATTAAGTAAACAAACTAATACGCAAGTCGCCTTTGTTTTTCGACAAAATCAAAATTATAGCTTCAGGGCGCCAAAGCTGATCACACTATATCCGCAGAAGAAGGAAAGGCGACCTTGTTTGTTCTCATACGTCTTGATTGGATTGAATTTGAAAACATTTATTCACCGGCAGAAAGTGGCTGAAGGTGAGGCTTTGGTCGCGCTAGGTAGCCGTCAGCCCGTGGCTTAAGGCAACGTCGTTGGCTCGCTCCACTTCCCGGAGATGGGTTTCGGGGTCGGAGCAGAGCAGCACGGCCTCCCACTGCTCGGAAGTTAGGAGCTGAATTAGATCCGGGGGAGGTGGATCCTACGGATAGTTCCGCAGGATGTGGTCTAGTGTGGCTCTGTCGCCGCACTTGATACAATTGGGGGAGTATTGCCCAGGGTACATGAGCGACATTAATGTCAGGTTGGGGTGGGAATAGGTTTGCAAGCGACGCCAGGTGGTCTCCTGGGTCTTTGTGAGCGATTTATGCGGTGGAGGAAAGTACGTTTTTCGAGGCGAAAGTGGTGTGCTGTGTCGTGAAAGGAGTTCAGGCCATCCCTCAAGATAGTCGGGCCAGAGGAGCCCACTGCCCGGCCGACGAAACCTCGGGCGTAAACATGAGCTGCCTCGTTCCCAATGAGAAAACGTGCACTCCCGGAGGGCTTTCCAGGAAAGCAAAAAGCGACACAGGAGCTTGAACAGCCGTACTGGTGGGATTACAAATCAGCTGCGGTTTCCGTGAAATGAAACCTAGACCGCGTACTCTACGTGCGGTCCTCGGGCTTCTTTCGTATGTCGAGTATTGCCTGCCGAAGCTCTTGCGGTTTCTTCTTCGGAGATGGCGTGTCAATGGCGCTTCGAATCCAAAAGCGACAAGTGGCGACGCGACAAGCGCAATAGAGGTGATTTATTTCAGCGACGGGGAGCATCCTTCTCGCCCCTTGTTTTATCTCCGTGCCGCAGCCACAGATGCGGCCGGGCCACGCGCGAACGTTGGCAAAAACGAGCTGCGCGCACAGCAGTCGGTTCCCGGCGCAATGTAGCGCACTCCTGCCTGTGAGCATATGCGCGCTACTCTATCGGTAGTGGTGACTGTGCGAGCGGTGAGTTCTGTTTTTGAACCTGGGAGCCAGAAACGCACCAGCTGCGGGTACTCCAGCCCTGGCTTGTCTGCTCAGCGGCAAGAAGGAATAAATGGGACCAGCATCAGGTCGGTGGCCGAGTCAACCAGGAATCTCTTTTACATTTTTGGTTTCTTCCACAAATCTTTTGTTTCCTTCTATATTGAGCACTTGTTTGTTTTTAGTGAACAAGGCAGGCGGAAAAGAAAAAAAGGCAAGCTTTTATTTTATATGGGTAAATTCAGCTTTTTCCTGAACAACGTTCATGATGCACTTGTGTACGAATGATTACCACGCAATCAACCCTCACTTATTTTTGCGCTCTCGCAACGTTGCACAGTTCCTCCGCTTCTATTTTCTCAGCAGGCGTTAACAACGAGCCAGGATTGTCTGTAGTGCCTTTGCTTTTGTTTTTTTTTACTGCGGCTCGAAGCCCAAACTGTGCAAAACGCTGACAAAGGAAAGTGCACTTACGACTATGTAGGACACACTTCGCCCGTGTTTCTCACGTTGTCTCCACCATGCTCATTGGTTTTCGCAAAGTTTGATGGTATGTGAACTCTCTCTGTCTTGGAATAGGTAATGAAGTAAACGCGTCATTGATTTAAAGGGCACATTACATTTTGCGGCATAAACGAACTGGCAAGCTTATTCATTTATTTACATTATCCCTCAGGGCCAGTGGCGTTGCAGAGGGGGATTGGTAAACGTACAAAAACGACGAGAAAAATAAAGTTGGTTACATGAATGTTAAATAGCACCTGAATATACAATGTTAGCTAGTGCTGCGAGGAACTGCTCATAATTTTCAGTGCCATCAACTTCCGCGGTAACGTACTTCCAGACACGTGAGACTCGCGGCAGGAACGCCTGCGAGAAGCATTTCGTGTTGCATGACACAGTTCCGACTTTGTGATTATGAGCTATGCGGCGGGATACATAAATTGCCTTGGGGATGGGGTGAGCACGCAGAGTCGGATGATGGTACAATTTGTGGAACAGAGTGATACCAAACACTTTTATACGTGATGTCAGCGATGGGGGGCAAGGGATTAGAGTTCATAGTAGCTATACTCGCTGTGCGGTTGTAGCCAGCAAGGATAAAACGTATAAAGTTATTTTGCACCGTCTCAAGAAGATTAATTAATTTCTCATTAGTAGGGTCCATGCAGGTGTTGCACACTCGAGTTCAATAGTTTAAAATCAGAAGGAACATTAAAAAAGTTGCGACGTAAGTAGCCTAGTATATGATTAGCATTTATAATTATGTTCTCGGTATGAAGATATCAGTTCAAATAAAAAGAAATGTGAACGCCGAAGGGTTTATATGACGAGACTGATTCTAACGAAATGTTATTGATGTAGTAGTGAGGTGGGGCGGAAGTTTTTCTAGATGCACGCATGACTTCGCATTTGTTAATATTAAGGTGCATTAACCATTATTTATACCAGTTCCCTATTGTTCTGAGGTCTGAGTGAAGTAAGGTAATGTCGTTAGCGTTGGTTATGTCTCTAAAAATGGCGCAATCATAAGGGAGCAGGTGAATATGAGAGTTCTCAAAAGAGGGGAGAACATTCATGCAAATTAGAAACAGTAGGCAGTTCAGCGCCTGTGTTGTGGGGCCACTTCCTTGTCTTTTGCACTGTTTCCTTCAACTGACGTGAAGGACCGACTAGCCCGCCAAAAAGCCCTATTGGACCTTTCGCTAACGGGGATGGTCATCGAACATAGCTTTTTCTTTCTCATTTCCCCGTCTTCCGTGCTCTATTTTTTTTTTCGTTTTGACGACCTCAGTCGTCGAAGGTCTTGCATTTCCAGGGTTGTGTTCTTTCAGCGTTATTTTCCCCTACTCGCTATATTTCTTAGTTTTCTTCATTTTTCTTCCGCTTCATCAACCTCTCCCCCCCCCCTCTCCCCATTCACAGGCGAATTTGCAGCTATATTGCCCTAGCCCCGATTTTCTTCCGGTTTTTGCACCTCCATCGCATCACCACTTCCAGGCTGGGCCTGCGCTCTGCTTGGAGCGCTTTTGTTTGCGGCTTCACTCCGCTCTGCTCACATATGTTTATCGGTCTCCGTGCCTTCGATGTATTCCTTCGATGCATGCCTACAATGTATTCGTTTGTTTGTTTGTTTGTTGTGTTGGGTTTATTGGCGCATAATACAATGTATTCGATGTATGCCTTCGATGGCGCTTGCTTAGGGCCGTTTTTTTCGCTCTGACTTTTGAATGAAGTGCTACTCGTGTGGAGCTTCTGCCGGTGCTTTTGTTCTTTGATTTGTCTTTTTGAGAACGCACTTCAAACGTATTGACTGCGCATCGGAGGGCAGATTCGCCAGGTTAATTACGGCAGCGTCTCTCGAACAGGCAGCTGGGAGAATTTTCAGGCTGAACTTCTCCTGGCACTCACTTTTGATTGGATACTCAGGCACGTGTGAGAATTATTGTGCACTTTTGATCGCCCCGATTCTTTGAAACAGTTTATTTTAGCCGCTGCCGGGAGAAGTTCGAGACTAAATCGGCTCATGACAAGGATCTGTACAGCATGAGCACAGTACCTGCTATGTCTTCTGTTATTTCTCCCGAACATTCCTGGATAATGAGAACTTGTGAGTACTAAGTAGAAACATCCATGCGCTTGGATACAACTGAAACAGGAGGAAATGAGGAAGTTGGACCCACTGTGCAACTTAGTAACATCGGCATTTATCGGCTGTAATAAAATACAATTCGAATATTAAAGTTCCGAATTGTTAAGGTGAAGGAGGGATACAGGAGTGAAGCAGGGCCAGAGAGTTTTGCAAAGTGAAAGCGATTGGGAGGGAAGGCCAAGGATTTATTGGCGAGGAGGAAGGAAAGGCGAAAGTGAGGATGCTTGCTCACCTCTGGCTGTACGAGACAAGATCGCGCAGGCCGGTTTCAAAACACGTTTCTGTCATTTGCGCTTTCGTTCTCACCCGCAACCTGAAAACTCAATTTCTCGCTGACGAAGGTTCAGGTACAAGCTAGCTGCTTCCTGAGGCTTCCTAAACACCGCAAAACATACCGACGAAGACACAAAAGGTCACGCAGTGCGCTGTGTGTCCCTTTTTATCGTCGTCCGTGTGTTCCGCGCGGTTTTTGGAAGCAGCTTCTAGTTGTCAATAAACGAGAATACAGGGAAAAAGCGGTCGCCGCGAAAAAAGCGCCGATGCGGGCACATGTGCCCAAACTTTGCCTGTTCCGCGCGCTGCCTCCATCTTCTCTGCTGCCCCCTTTCCACCAACAGCCGCTCAGGCAGGCTGAGAGCCATCGCAGGGCAATTGGGACGTTGTGCGAATGTCAGCAATCGCGAGAGCCTACGGGCCTTGCAAAGTTCAGAGGATTCTCATACTAGACTTACATGGGACAAAGTGGCCGGCAACTAGGTAAATTTTTTCATGTGCGTTTCTGAGCTGCTATGCGTCCCGGCTAATACGTTCCCCCCTCCCTCGATCTCGTGCAAAGCGTAACAGCGGGTTTCTGCTGTGTGTACCGAAACAGCAGAAAACTACTCTGTGATGCCTCCAGAGCGGGGAGCGACAGACGGGTGAAAGTGTGGCTAGCCGTAACGCGAATCTTTTAAGAGCGCAGCCTGTCGAGTGCGCGAGTGTGGCGGAACATTTGTTTTCGGACTGTAGTGATTGCGCTTGCTCCCTGGAGAAACAAATGTTCCGCCACACTCTCAGCGTGAATGAAACAAAGGCATTTAATAAAAAAAACTGCATGCTGAAAGTACGAAAAAAAATCAATCCTTGTGAGAGTGAACCAGAACGGCAAAAAAAAAAAAGCTTGAAGGGCGCATTCGCGACCATCGATTGCGGATAGCAGGGGAGAAGGGGGGAGGGGAGGCAAGGGCTTCCTTGGTACTTACTGAAGGCTGTTGGGGTTTCTTGAGGCAAAAATATCTTAGAACCGATGGTCTAAATTGTTCGCTAAAAGTTTAGTTTGGTTGGTAACAACTTTATTCATAGTCCTGCAGAGCTTTCGCCGATGGGGCCTTAGGTCTCCCACGTGGGGACGTCGAGGCGCTGCCTCGCCGTCGCCTCGCGGGCCTGCTGGACGGCCCAGAGTTGGTCCCCGAGGCTGGGGCTGCGCAAGGCAGCGGCCAACCGCGGCGGGAGGGTTCCGGAATTAGCACCGTGAAGGTTTTTGTTACAGTCCCAGAGCATGTGTGTTAAAGTGGCTACATTAGCGTTGCAGACCTTGCATATATTTGTCGGGTATGTACCGGGGTAAAGCCTGTGGTATAGCTCCGGGTTGGGGTACGTGAGCGTCTGCAGTTGTCTGAGGGTCACCGCGTGCGCCCTGTCCAGCTTGTCGCTGGGCGGAGGGAAGTTTCGGCGGGCCAGGCAGAAGGCCTTGGTAATTTCGTTGTAGCTGGTCAAGCAGTCTTTGGTGCTATTCCACGGACGACGGTCGCCGGCGCGGTTCGCGAGCTCGCGCGCCTTGGCGTGTGCCGTCTCGTTGCGGTTGCGATACGTCCTCGATACTTCTCCCATGTGCGCCGGGAACCATTGAATTCTGGTTTGGAATTCTACCTCCTGCTGGACTTGTCGGTTAGTGTTTAGTGTTTAAAAAAAATTTACGACTGTGGTGATGAGAAATGCAGACTGTGTATTGCTTCAGTGAGCTGTTCTCGTCCCCTATTACTAACAGCTATAAGCTCTATTTTAACCTTTAGTAACTACAGGGTGAACATTGGCCTGTATTAAAAGTGCGCTGTGTTTTAGACAGCTTATTTTTCCTTGAACAAAAAGTTCCAATATCAGACCATCTGTAACCTTGCGCTTTCAGTGTTTCGTGTTCCCGTATTGTACTTTAAACTACTGTTGCAACCCTACAGGGGTATACAAATAAGCATCGTAAAATAGTCATAAGGAGCATAAAAACAAAAAACATAAAGTAATAAAGCATTAGCATAAATAAGCATCGCATACTGCAATGTCAGCTCCGTGTGACATGAGAAGGAACTTTAGTAAGAGTTTAGTACTAGCTTAAAATGAACAGACGCTTTTACCGTGAGAAAGAAGTGAGAACCATTATTGAAGAGGAAACGCAACATATGAATTGTGGGTTCGCGTAACTCAATAGGGCAACTTGAGAACGGTAGAGATGCGAGGAGGAAAGGCGAAGCTTCGCGGCGAATGCAGGGAGGACGCCAAAGCTGCAGAAAGAGAGTATCAGAAGCACGATGTGCTGCGTGTATACATTGAAAGCAGGCATACAGAAGTCGGGGCTTGCCGTGGCGCGTAAAGAAAAGACTGGAGAAATACGGAAGAGGCATCTATGCTGAAGTGACGTTGCCAGGCTGATTATGATGAGAGCAAAAAGGCGATGTGGCTGCAGCCATACAGAACCACAAGAAGGCGGAGAGAGTGTACACCTCCCGCTTGATCGTGTTGGATTCGACGGGGGCAGAGCAGGCTCCTGCTGCATCTCGCATGGCGTGCGCCTGCGTGTATCATCAGGTTGAGTGTGCAGCCTCAGTAGGCGTCAGGCCGTCACCTTAGCGTGTGTTGGCTGATTTGAATGGAGTTGCCCATTACTGCAAGCTTGCAGAACCATGGCTTCTTTTGCGAGCCAGGTAGCTCGAAGTGGCAAGCCCATGCGCACAGCGAAGTGACGAGGCTCCGAAGAGGGGCAACAGCCGAAAGTATGAGTTCCAGGAACATGCCTAATGGAAATAAAGGCAGGCCAGCGGACAGAGTGCGGTATAATGCTGACACGAAACAACCGCATGCAATCGCACAGTGCTGGACCTAATGCTTTGGCAGTCATCATCATCAGTCTGACTACACCCACTGCAGGGCAAAGGCCTCTCCCATGTCTCTCCAATTAACCCCGTCCTTTGCCAGTTGCGGCCGCTGTATCCGCGCAAACTTCTTAATCTCATCCGCCCGTCTAACTTTTTGCCGTCCCCTGCTACGTTTGCCTTCTCTTGGAATCCACTCCGTTACCTTTAAGGTACAGCGGTTATCTTGCCTTCGCATTACATGCCCTGCCCAAGCCCATTTCTTCCTCTTGATTTCAACTCGGCTATCATTAACCCGCGTTTGTTCCCTCACCCACTCCGCCCTCTTCTGATCTCTTAACGTTACACGTATCATTTTCCTTTCCGCAGCTCGCAGCGTTGTCCTTAACTTAAGCGGAACCCTCTTTGTTAGCCTCCACGTTTCTGCCCCATAGGTGAGTACCGGTAAGATACAGCTGTTGTATACTTTTTTCTTGAGGGATATTGGCAAATATTCCTGGACAGTATCATCCCTGGACAGTATATTGGACTGTATCAATATACAAAAGGAAGTTGTCCAGACATAGCGATACCCATAGATGCGCAAGCATATATTCGGGCAGTTTGACTGCGTGATATCTGCGGAGCGTCGCAGTCAGCATCAGGAGGATATGGTAAATAACTGGGCGTTTCTCCACTGCTGTGTGCTGTTTTCTTACCGTGCGAAAACGGCAGTTTATCATTAAAATGGCCGAGGACCATGCAATTATTTTCATTGCTTCTACTAACATCAGAAACACCAGGCGCGGTGGCCAAATTGCTTTAGCGTTCGTCTACTGAGCCCAAAATCACGGGAGCGAGTCCTGCCCGGCCGCTGCGGCCGCATAGGTCAGCCCACGTTCGAGAACCCCAGCGGTCCAAATAATCCAGAACCCTCCGCTATGGCCTCTCTTGTAGCTCACCTCTCGCTGTGGGACTTCACGCCTACATTCCGCATACCAATACAAACATTAGAAGCCCTCTGCCAAACGCGATGCACTTGCTAATCAAATAGCTATCAGTGAATGCAAAATGGTCGCACTAACAGAAAAATGTTTGAATGAATTCATATACGATAACAAAGTAGAAGACATATTTTGCAACTGCGACATTTTCCCATGAGACCAAGTAGCCGAACGACGCGATGGCACCTTGATAGCCACTTCTGACAACCTTCAAAGCCGAAGCGTAACCTTTAACTGAGCTGAGGAGGTATTATTTATCTGCTCTAAGGCCTCATTTCTGCCCCCGTAATCCACTTTGGCTACTCCGCTCCCGATAGCCAGGTTTCGTTCATCCCCTTCTTTCACAATGTTGTTAGAGAAATAAGCCGTAAACTTCCTGACGCATTTGTATTTACACACGCTGATCTTTACTCATCGCAATAACTGGGTGTAACTAGTCTCTGGCGTCACCAAATTCTTCTAAGTGCATTTTATGAATACATGCCAAACTTTTACTCTAACCCAAGTGCTTCCCTTTCTGATAAGGAAAACCTGAATCACACGCACACTCATACCAACGTTATTTGCTGGGACTCAGTGGTTTTCAATAACTCCTGAACGTTTCTCGGCCATCTACGCAAACCAAAAAGGGAACTAAATAACCTCACTTCAATATAAAATGAATTAGAAGACAATGAACTGCTTAGGTGAACTCTATCGTGTAGTTGGCTTCTATTCTGTGCTATATTCTCTGCTACCATATTATGTTCTATACTTGCTTGAAGGTACTGGTGAGCGCTAGAAAAATACATGGAGGGACGAACATACAGGACGGAGCGCTTCTAAAAACTGTTTGTTGTGTGAAGAAACATAAATATGTATACATATCAACACCATATCATGCGCAGAAGAGGAAAGAGCAGAATGTGTTAGCGCGCCTATTAATAACCACCAGTTATCTTCAGCTACTTCGGCTTGAGACTCAGGTCATAATAATTTAGAGCAAAGGATGGTAATTAGGCTTAAAGAATTAAGACACAATTCTAGTATTTCTACATCTAGTGTGCGCGCGATGGTGATTAACATATATTTTCTTCAGTTCGTAAATTACTGCTGCATCATGGTGATGATGATTACTACTGCTGCGGGAACATTTAAATGCTTGGACAATCATTTAACGAGATCTGAAGGGGTCATTTCACACAACGTAGTTACTAATGAATCAAATCGGGTTCTAGAGTATTTGTGACTAACCCTGCGTCTAGCACCTCCATCGGTGAAGTCACTAGCTTGCTCAGTATGTATTAGACCCAAACTGGAATGTACACGCGCATCTGGAGTCGCCATAAAAATAGCATTTATACTGCTCTAGAACTAATAAAAAACCGCTCAGCAAGATTCATCTACTCGACCTTCCTGTAATGTACCATCGTCAGCACTCTTAACGCGAACGCTCGAGCCCGTCTGCCACTGACATCAGCGTCGCTGAGGCTCGGCCGCTAGGCCTGCGACAATATTAGGATAGAAGCAAGGCACGAGCTATCTCCAGCCGCCGCAAGCACACCGTGCAGCATGGTCTCGGACTGAGCGCCCAGTGCTCAAGGGCTGTAATATCAGTGCAGCATGCGCAATCTAGTGTCCTTAGAGTCACTGGACTAAAATGAAATGCTCACCGCACCTCGCAAGCCGCCGTAAGATTTCAAGACTGCCATTTTCGTAAGTTAGACTATCATCCACTTAACGAGTCTGTTATGCGCCCCGCCCGCCTCATCTCCACCCTTTAGTCGGACGCGATGGCTGCCTTCCCTCCCGCTGCTTGACATCGGCGCATCTTCGCCCAATTTTTGGTCGGATGGCAACGGACTGGAGTCACGTGTTTGACTGCTTCCTGCTTCAATCCGACCCATCAGTTTACAGCGTATCAGTCGGAAGAATTATTTGCTTAAAACCTCACCACTCAGGAGTAGCATCTTAATGGTACTTTTTAGGTACTAGTAGAGCATAAAAACAAATAAAAGGAAGGCTTTGTACCATTGTACTGTACAGAGCATAGTGCTGAGAATACGCTAGTTTTTCCTTTTCTGCGCCTCTGAAAATATATTTGCACACATGCGTGTGATAAACCAGATGTCTGTTGGGGGCCTACTGTTCTTTTTCGTAGTATTATTCATAAGGAACTTTTCCTCTTCGTAAGCAAAGGTTCAGCTGGGAGTGACAGTACTCACGACACTGTGCAGTAACTGTCTAAGCAAAGAGCGTTCCAGAGAACGGCATGAAAGTTATATAATTCCTAACGCCTACTGTCGGAAGGCACCAGTTTTCAGAACTAATGAAGTGTATCTGGTACCAGACGTTTAATTATAATCGAGTAAATCCCAAGAACGAAGTCACAAATGGCTTTCAAAAGAATCCCTTCCGCTAATGGAGTCGACCGATTATCATGACGTCTCGGTTAATCCATGGCTAATTTTCTTGTTCCCACCGGCCCCCGCAATGCCACGCTAGCAGATGCAAGGGGATTAGCCCCGACGTCATGACAGTTGGTCGACGCCACTGGCATTAGGGCCTCCTCTGAGGACCATGTGCCACTTCGTTCTGGAATTATATCCGAATATAGGCGCAGGTAGAGTGGTATGTGAATGGATTTGCACGATTTGCCCAAAGCGTAATTTCCAAGGTAGTGTTGCTTGCTACAGAGCCATTTCGTGAACAGCAAGTGATGGACTTGATATTGTTTTACGATTGCACAAATCTTCCCTATAACGAAAAGGAAGAGCCTGTGGCTGAAATCGTGGAGGAGCGGACTCTAAAGCGTTCGTCTGCATTGATTTCCTGTGTCTTTTTCAGGCACGCACTAGCACCGGACTGCCCTGTAGCTGTCCTCCGCTTCGCTAGAGTGCGGGCACGGTGGCCATGTCATTCGAGTGCTGGTCCTTCACCCGGGACCGGCGGCCCCTGGTAGACCTCCTGTGCCTGCTGTACGGCCTCAGCTCGTGGCTGGCCATCAGTGGCCTCTGGATGGAGCTGCCCCTCCTTGTGCACGCTCTTCCCGAGGGCTGGGCACTGTCAGCTTCGCTCAGTCTGGCCATCCAACTCGGCAACGTGGGCCCGCTCTTGTACGGCCTCGGCCGGTTCTTCTGCGCCCGCTACTGCACGGGACCCCGGGCCCTCAGTGCTGCGAACCATGTGCAACTCTGTGTCGGCCTGGCTGCCTGTGTGATGCTCATCTGCTCGTGGAAGGTGACCGCCGTTGTGCTCGGCCACGAGACCAGCCTGGTGCTCTTGATAGCCGCATTCGCGCTCTCGATCGTGGACTGCACTTCGTCAGTCGAGTACTTGCCTTTTATGGGCCGATTCCGGGAGGTGTACATGACGTCCTACCTGGTGGGGGAAGGTGTGGGGGGCATCGTGCCTAGCCTCGTAGCTCTTGCGCAGGGACTGAGTGAACCAGAATGTATAAACCGGACAGGCACTCTGGGCGTCGAATATTCGCTAAATACTTCTTTGCCGATCAATCAGACAAGCATGGTGCTGCAGGTTGGGGCCACGAACTTTGAGCCCGAAGTTTTCTTTGGGGTACTTCTGGTGTTGGTGGTGTTAAGCTACGCCGCCTTCGTTCTGCTCGACAACTGCAGGTCTTTCCAGACTGAGTGGGTGAGTACAATTAATACTGCAACGCCAGAACTGCAAGCGTGGTATTTATTTTGTGAATTGTCAGCAATACGCTGTTTATAAGCATTGCTTACGGCTAGGTCTGAACTTCCCTATCCATTAATTTTGTAAGCTTTCATTACGCCATTATTTTCAACCAAAATTCACTATCCACTATCAAGAGATTGTTGGAAACCTTGACAGATATTAAGAGTTCGAAGAAATTTCATTTCCAGCTGATGGTTTTTGTCCGGCAAGGCATTTTCTTCTTCCATCCCCATAATCCGATTGCGCTCGAGAAAATAAACAAAATGATCAGCACAAGATTTTCTTTGAAAACAGGCCTTATTGGCATCTTCCTTAGCTGCGTCACAACTTTTGCTGGGAACGAATTCATTGTTGCAAAGGATAGCGGATTAGTTGCTCACTAATAACGCGCTCGCGCTCTGTGCTGCTAATTAGTTTCCAAGGATCCTGCCTACGAATTACACCTACGGGCATCCTTTCCGCGGCAGTGATGGTGCCGTTTAAGATGTAGCCGAATTATTTTGTACATGTATATGTTACCGGCTTTCATTATTTTGTATTTGTAGAACAGAGTTTTCGTGTGCGCATAGAATGGAACATTTTATATTGCTTGAACATCATTTTTTACATTAAGATCAGCTTGTTTAAATTTTGTGCACCGGTGTTTCCCCACACCAGTGCGCAGTAACTCAGAACGGAATGGAAGAAGCAATTATACAAGAGCTGTTGAATTTTGGCAGGAAATAAATGGCGATTTCTACTGAGAATGCCAAATACCTTTCGCTCTTTTGAGCAAAGAGGGTCGACATCGTCGTCCCAAAGCATGTGTTCAGAGAAAACAACTCTAAGTGTTCTCACAGATATCTCTCTATTAATTTCATATGGACCAATGATAATGCTTACAGGCATTTCCACACATTTATGCACGGAACAAAACACATTTTGCTTTTAATTCATTAAAAAAGAGTCAGGACTGAACAGAGCACAAAGGACGAAGACACAGAGAAGAAGCGACAATACACGAGCGCTGACTATCAACTGAATGGTTTATTGGAGTAACATGTACGTGTACAAAATAACAATCTGACAACTAAGTGCGAATGTTCGCAGATAAGATCACTGAAATAAGGCAGCTTTGTCCACATATGCGATTTCGCGGGGATGGATGATGACCAATGGGGTGCTTACGCACGTGTCAAGATTCTTGTGAATGAGGCAGGCTTCTTTTAATGCCCTTGTTAATTTTTCTCTGTGCTTGTACAAAGCTGAGGCATCATTGAACAAAGGCATGCAAGGAGACTGTAAAGGAGTCTTGTGGCTGTATTTCTTATGATTGAGTGCTTGGTTCGAGGAGGGTGCTTTTCTTAAGGAGTTTTATGCTAATGTATGCATGAAAAAAAAAACTTTGCCCGAACACTTCCGCACACGCACAGAAAATTTACTATTTTACTTCAGTAGGCCTACTGATTTAGAAAATTTCTTCACCGTAAGACAGGCTGCTAAGTTAGAGCTTAGAAGAAACAAATAGAAGCCTTCAGATTTGTTGAATTTTTAGGGCTTTCAGATCATGACGAACAGGAATTGCTGACGCAAAATTCACCAATGCTGCCTAAAACTCTTTGGCTCCACTAGTCCTGACGAACGAGCTTCTGGAACTTCCAAATGAAGATGTTTTAAGAATTTCAGAATGGGAAATTCGCTTCGTGTTTCGTTTGCCGGGGGGACCAACCAAGAAGGCGGAAACCTATCTTGCTCTTTGATTCATCCCATGTCAAAGGGATAAGGAGATCCCCTGTTCAATCTAGACTAACTAATGCACCTTATAAGCGATATAAGCGTTGACTGCAATGCAGTTTCCAATACCAGATCTGTCGCCTGGGTTATCCTCACCATATTATCTCATCTCTCGCAGAAAAAATGTTAAAAAGGTTAAGGAACAAAACAGCTTATGTCGACTTAAAACAAGTACCCTTTAACAAGGTATTGTAACGGCATACGACCTTCGCAACCATGAGCGCGCTGCGGTATACAAATAAAGAAGAGGCGCGGGGCGAGCGCGAGGGGAGAGCGCGCGGCGCTAGCGCGTGAGGTAGAGAACAAAGGTGAATCGCCGCGGCCGGTTATGTCTGAGTCTCCTGTGTCTGAGTGTCTGTGCCTTTCTCTGCGCGGGCCCGCCGTCCCGTAACATTTGGTGGCAGCGGTGGGATCATGCCGCTAACCCGCTCCCAGAATCAAGTCCCCGACGTGCCAGTCGACAGGACTCCGCCACCAGCCGACGGCGCCGACGACGCCGCGGCCGGCGGCATCGCTACACCTGGGCGCTCGGAGGGGCTCGGTTCTCCGCAGCGGCTGGACGCCGGTATTGAGCGCCTCCTCGATATTTTTACTCAGCGGATGGACGCATGGGAGGCCCGTCTGACTGCCCAGGCTGGGGAGATGGAGGCGATCCGGCGCGACTTCCGTCGCCTTCTGCCAGTCGAGCCGAACACGGGTCCGGTGCCTCTGGACGTCCCCGCCACCGCTGTACCCAGCTCTGCCGTCGCTGTACCTGCGGTCGTAGCCGCCAACAGCGTGCTCGGCGCGGGCGCACCATTGGACGTCGTGGAGTTGCCCACGTTCGACGGCACCATTTCGTGGGATGCTTACCGCATCCAGCTGGACAGTATTGCGGCGGCGAGAGGCTGGGACGAGCAGATGAAGGCACGGATGCTCGTCGCCAAACTGAGAGGCCGCGCGACTGAGCTGCTGCAGCACGTGCCGCCTGACCAGCTGGGCTCTTATACTGTCCTGGCGGGCCTCCTCGCCGACCACTACAGTGCCTCAGGTCACCCCCGTGTGCAGTACCACCGCCTGCGAGTCCGCCGTTAAGAGCCCGGGGAGACATACCAGGACCTCGCCGCCGCCATTGAACGCCTGGCTCTGCAGTCGTTGCCGGGGGCGCCTCAGAACGCCGTGGCCCTGGTCGGCACCGAGGCATTCGTCGACGCCATCCGACTCCCTGAGGTGCAGCGCTTGGTCCGCTCTGGGCGTCCTGAGTCCGTCCGCGCCGCCTTGGCGCTCGCCGTCGAGGCGGAATCGACTTTGCTGGCCACGCGGGGGTCGCCGCCGTCTTCCGAGCACAGCGTCCCGGTGCAGGCTCCTCGGTTCTCAGTCCCCACAGCGGCCTCTACCCGACGCAGGCGTAATGACACCCGCACGACCTGCTTCCGCTGCGGCCTGAGGGGACACTACGCGAGGGACTGTGCTGGCCCTCCGACGTCGGAAAACGATTCGGTGCAACGGCGCCCCCGGATAAAGTCCGTCCCCGCACTCCTTAGTTCGCCGTGTCCCCTTCTTTCGTCGGCTTCGATGACAACGGAAGCTCCCTACGTGCTCGTTGACGTCGCCCTGCTTGATCGGCACGTAGCGGCCTTGGTCGACACTGGAGCGGCTGTTAATGTGCTCGACAAATCGCTTATTGTCAACGCGCCCCACCTGCTTCTTCCAGCCGCCAAAACCCGGCTCGTAGCTTTTAACGGCGCCCCGGTGGAGCAAGTCGGACGTGTTACCGTCAACGTGACAGCACTCGGAAAGACCATCTCCACCGAGTTTGTTGTCGCGGACAGCCCTATTTGGCCAGTGGTCCTCGGGTGCGGGTGGTGCCAGCAAGCCGGAGTCGTTCTCAATTTTACCACCACAGAACCACGTGCGAGCCAAACTCTGTGTGGGCCGGGTTGGCTTAGCTGGATTTCCAGCGTCGGTGTCACCCTGTGGCAGTCCCTGGTGTCGGCGACCAAGCGTGCTTCAGGATCTGTGCGCTACCTCGGAACGAAGTGGCCACGTCGAGTCAAGCCAGTCGACGTCACTACCGTGACTGTGGCGACCGCCGTGACTCTGCCACCGGGTGCGGCAACTTGGGTGCATGGCAAGTCTGACAATCCGATCACAGCGGATGTGATTTTCGAACCTACCCGGTGTTCGGCTCCGGCCCGAGAGATGACCTCCCCTCGAAGCCTTCTGTCGGTGCTCAATGGAGAGGCCCACGTGTTAATGCTTAATATCAGCCGCGCACCGCTCGTGCTGACTCCCGGCACGCAATTGGGTGCAGCGTCAGTCTTGGACTCAGCATCACCGGTTGCGTCTTTGCAGCATGAAAAACCATCTCACCACACTCCAGCGCCGGCGGTCCTATCATGGGACGCATTTAACTTTGGGCCCACCCTGACCTGCGCGGAGCTCGCCTCTCTGAAGGCCTTGCTGCTGGAGCATCGCAGTTGCCTTGCTCTTAGCGCCAGTGAACTCGGGTGCACTTCCTGGGCCCAACACCGGATAAACACCGAAAACCGTGGGCCTATTCATCACCAACCTCGCCGTGTCGCGCCAGCTGAACGGAGAGTCATCCAGCAGCACGTATGCGAAATGCTTGACCAGGGAATCATCGCCCCTTCTTGTAGCCCTTGGTCCTCCCCTGTCGTCCTTGTGCGCAAGAAGGATGGAACACTCCGCTTCTGCGTAGATTACCGCAAGTTGAACGCTATCACTCGTCTCGACGTGTACCCGCTGCCCCGCCTCGACGATGCACTTGACCGCCTGAAGGGGGCCCGTTATTTTTCCACCCTAGATCTGCTCTCGGCCTACTGGCAGGTGCCTGTTCAGCCCGATTATGTGGAAAAGACAGCATTCGTGACTCCCGACGGCCTCTACCAATTCAACCGTATGCCGTTCGGTCTCTCAAATGCTCCAGCCACCTTTCAGCACCTCATGGACCGCGTCTTAGGCCATATGAAGTGGACTATGGCACTTGTCTACCTGGATGACGTCATTGTCTATGCGGCCACGTTTGATGAACACCAAAGGCGACTCAAACTCGTCCTCGAAGCCCTTACCTCTGCTGGGCTTCGCTTAAAACCAAAGAAATGTTTCCTCGGTTTCGCAGAGGTCACGTACTTGGGTCACGTTGTGAGCCGGCATGGCATCCGTCCCGACCCGGAGAAGCTAAAAGCGCTTACGGCTTACGAAGCTCCCACCACTGCCAAGGAGCTCAAAAGTTTCCTCGGATTTGCTTCAAACCTCCGTCGTTTTATACCCAACTTTGCCAAGCGAAGCGCTCCGTTGACCGCCCTACTGAAGAAGAATGCAGCGTGGAGTTGGACACCGGCCCAACAGCTCGCGTTCCTTGACGTCAAGCACGCGCTCCTCGAGCCTCCTACGTTGGCCCATTACAACGAATCGGCCCCCATCGTCCTCCACACGGATGCCAGCCAAGATGGGCTCGGCGCTGTCCTTCTGCAGGAAGACGAGTCTGGTGACCATAAAGTCCTAGCTTATGCCAGCCGCCAGCTTTCCGACGTTGAGCGCCGCCGCCACTCTTCAGAACTCGAGTGCCTCGCCGTTGTCTGGGCCGTCGAGAAGTTCCGTCCCTACTTGTACGGCCGTCACTTTACCATCGTCACGGACAATAGCGCTCTGACTTGGCTGCAGTCTGCCAAGCACATAAATGCCAAGATTGCACGCTGGTCCCTGCAACTTCAAGAGTATGATTTCACCATAGTGCATCGGCGCGGCTCTGCACATCAGGATGCCGATTTCCTTTCTCGCCACCCTTGTTCCGTGACAGCTTTGACGGACCTCAGGACTGCGCAAGCGCAAGATCCCGACGTTGCTGCCATAATCCACTCCCTTGGCACCGCCGTCGGCGCAGGTCTCCGTAAACTGCGCCGGGTCTATCAAATGAAGGATAACCTCTTGTGTCATGTGAAGTGGTTCCGTGGTCGACCACCCGTGTGGTTGCCAGTTGTGCCGGCAACACTGCGGTCGCAAATCTTGCGCGGCCTACACGACGCTCCCACGGCTGGTCACCTTGGTCGCAGCAAAACCTACGCACGAGTGTCGGAGCGCTTTTGGTGGCCTAATATGTCCAGAGACGTCAAGGAACACGTGGCGTCCTGCCAGACGTGCCAGTTCAGGAAGTCATCCACACGAGTAACCAAGCCACCCCCGCAGGCGTTTTCGCCGCCGAGTTCACCTTTCGAACTGGTTGGACTGGATCATTTGGGCCCGTTCCCGAAGACACGCGCCGGCAACCGGTATATTCTGGTTGCGGTCGACTACTTCTCCAAGTGGGTCGAAGCACTGCCCGTTCCCGACACGTCGTCCGCTCATGCCGTCTTGTTTGTGGAACAACATCTTGTTCTTCGGCATGGTGTGCCACAACGCCTCATCACGGACCGCGGGAGCTGCTTTATGTCCCTGGAATTTGAGCGTGCCCTCCGCTCCTTCGGCATTGCGCATTCCACTACATCCGTCAATCATCCCCAGTGCAATGGCCTCGTGGAGCGTGTCAACCGCACCCTTACGGATATACTCGCCTCCTACGTCGCTCCGTCCCACACAAACTGGGATCGTTTTGTTTGTACTGCAGCTTTTGCACTCAACACTGCGGCTCAAGAAACAACGCATGTCACGCCGTTCTCAGTCGTCTATGGCAGAACGCCCTCCATCCCTCTCGACGCGCAGTTGGGCCTTCGCCATCCTACTGCGTCACCGACTGACTGCGCCCAACGACTTCGTTCCGCCCGCCTCGACGTTCAGCGCAACCTTCTCACGGCCCATGCGCGTGCGCAAGTGGCCAATGCTGCAGCACCACCACCTCCCTCCTTTCGGTCCGGTGACTTGGTCCTCGTTCGCCGCACCATCCGCGCGACTGGCCGTGCCGCGAAGCTCTTGCCCCGATACCGCGGCCCTTACCGTGTAGTTGCACGGCTCGGCCCCGTTACGGTCGTCTAGAAGACCTCCCCGAGCTTCGACCACGCGGTGTACACCACATTTTTCCGGAACATGTCTCCAACATGAAGAGCTATGTCTCCGGCACCCACCGTGATCCCGACTTGGCTCCCACGTCCTCCCTAGTGCCGCCCTCCCGTACCAGCACCAGGCCTCCCTTCCTGAATGCCGCCCCTTAAGTGGAGCGCTGCTCCGTGAACGCAATCCCAAGTCCCGCGGTGCGAGAAGCCCTCACAGTTTTCGTACGGCGAGGAGTCGCCTACAAGCAGCCCCGGGATCTACCGGGACCGTCTCGTGTCAGACGACACTGTCATCACAACGTGACGATGCCTCCTGCGCACCAAGCTGCGCCGGTGCGAAGAACCTCAGCCCGGGCTCATCGGGACGAGTTCGATGCCGCCTGCAAAGCGAAGCACGCGCTAGGGGACACCAGCGGTGTCTTCCCCCTCTTATCTTGGAGACTGGAAGAGACTCTTATCTTCCCCCCCCCCCCCCCCCCCCGCCCCCAGAGCGCGCTGCGGTATACAAATAAAGAAGAGGCGCGGGGCGAGCGCGAGGGGAGAGCGCGCGGCGCTAGCGCGTGAGGTAGAGAACAAAGGTGAATCGCCGCGGCCGGTTATGTCCAAGTCTCCTGTGTCTGAGTGTCTGTGCCTTTCTCTGCGCGGGCCCGCCGTCCCGTAACAGTATGCTGTGATATCCTATGTTCATGCTGCATTCCGCAATTTGAAGAATGTGGGAGCCAAGGATGGTGTTGTTTTTATCTGCTGGGAAACGTCTCGTATTGATGCGTGCCAAGATAAACTCGGGACGTCTAAAGTTGATTTGTGGAAAGCAAGAAGGCGAGAAGCACGTCGGCTATGAAAAGAATGCTGTATACTCCATTCCTCTCACCTGTGGTTCCACATACGTTGGAAAAACGGGAAGATGTGTAAATGATAGGTTGTACTAGCATCAATGTAAGACGGACAGTCAGCTTTCGGGACACATAAGAATCCACTTCAAAAAACATGGATGCAAACCTTACTTCGAAGAGACCTGTCTGTGTACTGACAATAGCGCGAAACCAAAGAAAAGGGAAATACATAAAGCTATGGAGATCAGAAAGCGTGGTGAATCTTGTATTAGTAATCCCTCAGTTTTGTTATAGGCAAAGGAGTTGGCATCTCTACGGTTCAGCGCATGAACGGCATATGTATCAGCAGCGCGAACACCACACAGGAAGAAGAAGGAGAAGAAGGTAAAGAGCGCTGACTTCCTGTGTGGTGTTCGCGCTGCTGATACATATGGATCGCAACCAACTAGCCCGACAGATGGTGTTATTCATGAACGGCAGTGGTCAAGCGTGTGTACTCACGCGCAGTGCATGATTGCACAACCTTTTCTTGAGCTCCATACGTCTGTGTTGTCCGCGTTGTCTTTTGTCTTGGCGCCGGCTTCTTGAATCATGTCGAACCAGCATGCCCGACTGCACGTCCTAGGCTTCACATGCCGTGGGCACATTTTGAACGGCAACTCTTGTGACTCTTCTGTTCACTTTCCCCTACGGAATCAGGTGGAACCCCTCTCATGCAGCAATAATTGGGTGTTCCGAAAGTGGAGGCGTGCTGGTTTAGGGTTACGGGCTCGCTAATTTAAATCTAGGAGCAGCCCCGCTGGAGCGCAACCAGGTGCGTGTGCTTACCGTTGCTGCAGATGTTCGCGCACGTGAGTCATAAACAAAGCTGTCACGATGGGCAACTTATCATCTGAAAGCGGAACAACCCCAGTGCCATTTTTCAAGCACCGCCTCCTCAAGCGGCTATGGTTCTGACCAACTCAAGCCCTTTTCTCCCGTAGTGTTCGGTACTGGCGCCGGAGTTTTAAAGAGTGGGAACACCGCGCGACGTGCTGATCGACAGCCGCCAGCCTCCGACGCCGCTGTGTACTGGAGCTACGCTTCTTTCAGAGTTTTACCGTGTTCCTTCATTGGCGAAAGAGCAGTCTGAGCATATTGCGTGAGTCTTTTTTTGTCGCGTACAAAACTTTATCGGCAGTCTGGGAACTTGCGAGGGCCAAATTTCTGTCAGTTTTTGAAGTTGCAAAAAGAAAGAACTGCGAAGATCTTGTTTTTTATAATGTCGTACCAACTAGCTCCCCAACGCACTGTTCAAGATTTCGTAATGAAGGGCGATTTGTGAGCAAATTCTTTAGGCAACAAATGCTAAGGTTCTCGGCCATTTTTTCCTGCTACTGTAAATTTCCTTGAATGAATGAAATGATCTAGTAAAAAAAGTTCCATTGATCGTGACCTTCTCCATGATTAATGCGTACACTATGTAGGCGCTGCTTGAAGGGCGGAAAAAATGACACACGAAAAGACCAATTTGAGATGGACGCAAGCATTATATATTGTGTAGCATATATGCGTGATGGGCCTATAAAGTACACTACGATGAGACTTCCTACTTAATAACAACAATGAATACTGGCGATGAACATAAAAAATATAAGAAAAAATTCAGCAAACACCAGTAATAAATTGCACGCTATAAGCAAAAATCTGTTCATCGCACAAAAAATGGTACAATGTTATTTTGCTAAATACTGCCTAGGCGCAGTGATAATTGATAAGAAAGCATTCGCATTGAAGGCACAGTGTAACCGTAGTACTTGTATGCATCGACGAATAAAGATGGAAATCACGCAGGGCTCATTTTTATTTAGAGAAGCTAATAACGTCATATTATAGGGTCTCTTTGTTCGTTGTTTCTTGCGTGACATTAGCTCATAAACTAGCTGGGCATACGTTACCGGATTGAGAAAAAAAACCTTTTTTCTCTACTCTTAAGAATAAAGTATAGACCCACCGTATAGTTAGAATGGGTAAAATGCCGGTTGACTTATTTAATTTTTAATCGTGACGTTCTACTTCTAAGCGGAGAAATGGAAAATAGATCGTTTTCATTGAACTTCCAGCACGAAGACTACCGGCGGGCGATGACGCGGCGCTTACTGACTTTACCAGTGTCCCCGGAGGCTGTGTGCCTGGATGCGCTTGCGGCGGCCGACGAAGTAATGGAGATCCAGTGCAAGCAGGACACCGTAATGCCTTGCAGCGCAAGGAACGGTGGCGAACCCTTCAGACGGCGACACCTGACCCGCCGTTACTACCTGACGCTATTAGTTATACAAACATGGGCCAGCCTTCTCTCCTTTGGGTTCTTACCGGCAATACAGGTAGGTGCCGGCGGGCAAAAATTGGAGCATATTAACCGTTTATAAGGCGTGAGCTGTACGGATATCTCATTTTCATACAGACGGTAACCTTGCACTCACAAGAACACTACATACTGAATGATACCAGTTTGAAACCGTTTCCTCTATTGCAGCGAGGAACACAACACTGGGCAACTTTTTTACGGGAACAAAGAGAAGACGGACACCACCACGCTGTATTGCGTTGTGTTGTGCCGCTGGCTGCCGTGAATTACCAATTAGACTGATCAGCCACGCTTTTCCATTCGTTTTGTACAAAAAGGCAGCTATTAAGCATCGTTCGTATCAAATACTGTCTAAAACGACCTCAGATGCGGTACATATCCGCGCTGTTGCGCTCCAAGACACTGCTGGCCTGTGGGCCCGCGGGCTGTGGAAACTGTTTGTGCCGCGATCGTTCCGGCCTACCCTCGGTTGTGGTGGTGGTGAAAAACTTTAATCAAAGAGAGCTTGAGGGTTAAAGAAAATAAAAAAAAAACCCTGCTATCCTTACCCGGTATCCTTAGTCCGGGACACCGCATGACGAGGCCCCGTCTCGCGCCCGCTTGACCAGAGCCCTTTGGGACTCCAGTGTGGAGCAGTTGAGGAGGGCAGTCTCCCATGCCTCTCGGGTGGGGGTGGGGGAGGGGGGAAGGTGAGGATTCTGAGTACATGCCCACACCATGTGAAAGATATCGCAGATCTCTCCACAATGCGGGCAGCGCCCATCTGTGTTCGGATCGAAGTGTTTTGCTATTGCAGGACAGAGAAGGGTTCCTGTCTGCAGGCGCCGCAGAGTTCGCTCCTCTGCCTTACTCAGCCCCTTGGCAGGTGCCGGGTAGAGACGGTGGCTGTCGCAATAATAAATTAGGATTTCGCGGAACCGCAGAAGCGGTTTATGAGCTTCTGAGCCATGAGAGCTAGGATGAGGAGCCCGGTGTGTGAGCGCTCGGGCGGCCACATCAGCGGCCTCATTGCCTCGTAGACCCTGGTGGCCAGGAGCCCAGATCACTTTTGTGCGAGTTGGATCGGCGAGAGCGCGTCTTAGAATTTGCGAGGCCAGAGGTGATATTTCGCCTGCAAGATAATGTTCACAGGCCCGGCGAGAGTCTGTGATAACCGTTTTCGATTTTGGATCGGCGGCAGCGAGAGCTATTGCGACTTCCTCCGCTCGTGTTGAATTTGGGGCCCGAAAAGATAGCCCATCGACATTCATTCCCCGGTGGACTACGGCAGCCGTGAAGAATCCCGCGGGCGACGGCCCTGGGATGTCCACGTAATAGACGCCCTCTTTATAGCCATATTGCCTCTCAAGCGTGCGAACCCGCGCTTGTCGTCTGCCTTCATGTGAAGCCATGTCCATGTTACGCGGGAGCGGAGCGACCAAGAGCATGTGGCGCCACAGCACCGGGATGTTCTCCGTCCCATCTGGTATGCATGTGTGTTGGATGTGTAAGCGGTTTAGCAGGCGGCGCCCAGGCACCGTCTGCGATAGCCGCGTATATTGGTTCACGAGGTGGGCCTCCCGCAACTCCTGATAGGAGTTTACCACTCCCAACGCCTTCAGTTTGGCGTTGGAGGTAGCCACCGGAAGGTCCAGTGCTCGCTTTGTTGCCTTCCTGATGATGGCGTCAATGCGCTCGTCTTGTTGTTTGGTGGTGCGTAGGTACGGCACGGCGTAGAGGATCCGGCTGGTCACGAAGGCATAGGCGAGCCGTAGCGCGTCCCTGCCCCGCAGACCACCCCGCTTGTTGGAAACACGGCGGATCATGCGCCCTACCTGTTCACCTATGCTCTTGAGTTTCGCTATAGTAGAGTCCGGCCTAAGTTTGTTATTGATGAACAGACCCAGGATCCGGAGCTCCGCCACTTCTCTGATGGGACCGCCCGACAGAGATATGTGTAGAGACGTGTTGTCCTTGTGGTTTGTCCTGACGTGTAGAAGCTCTGATTTGGCGGGAGCACATTGGAGACCACAGTCGGCAGCATATGCTTCGACTATGGAGGCGGCCTGCTGAAGGCGGTCCTCTATCTCCCCAAGGCTCCCCTCGGTGGTCCAGATTGTAATGTCGTCTGCGTAGAGTGCGTGTTTTATGCCATCCACCTGAGCCAGTCGGCCGGGCAGGTGCATCATGGCGATGTTGAAAAGGAGCGGTGATAACACCGCCCCCTGTGGTGTACCTCGTGTACCCATAGAGTACGGGCCGTACTCCTCGTCCTCGATCCGGAGGAGTGCCTGACGCGCAGAGAGGAAGTCTCTGACATAGGCGAAGACCTTCGCCCCGCAGTTAGTGGTGTTCAAGTTAGAGAGTATGGTGCCATGTTTAACATTGTCAAATGCCCCCTTAAGATCGAGGGCGAGAATGGCCTTGTCGTTTTGTTGCATGGCTGTGGGTCGTATTATGTCCCTGTGTAGTTGGAGTAGGACATCCTGTGCAGACATGTGCGGGCGGAACCCGAACATAGTGTCTGCAAAGAGGCCCTTACCCTCCATGTATGGAGAGAGGCGATCCAGAACCATCGTCTCCATGAGCTTTCCCACACACGAGGTTAATGAGATGGGTCTCAAGTTGTCCGTAGTCACGGCTTTACCTGCTTTGGGGATGAACGTTACAAGGGATGTTTTCCATTCGAGTGGGAGCGGACACCCATCCCAGATCTGATTTATGTATTGTAGCAAATGGAGATATGCACAGTCGGAGAGGTTCGCCAACAGTTTCACTGTTATGCGATCCCGACCCGGTGCCCCACCTCGGCGCATTTTAGCCAGGGCCGCCTTAAGGTCATGCAACTCAAAAGGGGCGTCTAAATCCTGATTTGGCTTGCCGGAGTACGTGTACTCGGGCCCAACCGGGTCGTTTGTGCGGCAGAGATACCTGTCGCACAAAGTGTCCGCAAGTTGCGCCGTCGTACCTTGGTACCCGTGCAGAGCCCGCCGGAGCTGTTTTTGCGTCTCCCCTTTCGTTTGAGAAGGGTCGATGAGGCTGCGCAAGAGACGCCAAGGCCCCTTCGAGCTCATCTGACGCGCTGCCGAGTTGCAGCGTTCTATCCAATTGGTGTCTGTGAGCTGGGCGGCATATGCCGCAGCCTGCTCCGTAAGTTGTGCAATACGAGCTCTAAGCTTGCGATTCGTCTTGTGTTTCTTCCATCGTTTTGTTAAGCTCCGGAGCGCCTCCCACAGATGCAGGAGGTGATTGTCCACTGCGGGGATCTCGTCGGTGGTGTGAAGTGTTTGCGTGTGTTGTTTCTGTATGTTGGTGACCTGTGTTGCCCACTCCGCATAGCCGTCGGAGAATAGTACCGGAGGGACGTCCTGAATGCGAAATTGCTGCCAATTGGTTATTTTCGCCTGGCCCCATTTTTTACGGGCTGCCTTCGCCAAAAGCGTGATGCGGAGAAGGCAGTGGTCGCTGCCCAGGGTATCCCCCAGGTTCTCCCATGTGGCGTTTGTAGTGTTCCTAACCAGAGATAAGTCAGGACATGTGTCACGGGTGACCGAGTTGCCCACACGTGTGGGGCAAGACGGATCCGTGAGCAACGTAAGACGAAGGGTGGAGATGAGCTCCGCCAGCTTGCGTCCCCTGGATTTCTCGAAGTGATAGCCCCAATGTAGACTGGGTGCGTTGAAATCCCCAATGATCACCAGGGGTTCATTGTCGGCCGACTTGAGAGCACGATAGAAAATTTCGCTGAAAGTAACACGCGGCTTATGCGGGGGCAATACACATTAAGCACATGTATTGACGGGTCGCGGCGCCTGAGAGGCAGAACCCTCACCATGGTGTATTCTTGCTCAGTCTCCAGATCAAGATCGACCTGAATCGCGGTGTATGCTTTATGCACCAGGATGCAGGTCGAGGGGCCCCCCTGAAACGAGCTATACCCAGATAATTTAGCATCATTGCCGGGCTCTTGCAAAGCAAGAAGCGCCGGCATGTCACCAAGGGACTACAGGTAGAGCTGGAGATGTGACCGTTTTTTGCAGGCTCTGAAACCCCTGCAGTTCCATTGAATGATTTCGAATTGGTCTAATTTTTTAGCTTTCTGAGAAGGTTTGCCAGCCATATTGATGTTTTTATTTTACAGTGCTGGGTAGCCACTCGGTTCGGGGGCCGGCGCAGCCCCAGGTAGGGGTTGCATCAACGCCGCGGCTATCGGGCCGGAACCGCTTTCTTCCGCTGCCTGTCGAGGAGCTATTTTACGTTTTAGCTGCGGGGAGTCGCAGGAGAGAGAATTTTTTATTTGGGAGCTGACCCAGGGCTGCACCACCTTAAGGACAGAGTCAGTCACCTGGGCCGCAATGTCAGGAAGCATTGCAGCAAATGCGGACTTGAACATGTCCTGAAAGGACTCGCGGACCGCAATCATAATTTGGTTCGGGAGCGCTGCCACCCGCTCCTCCAACTGCTCCGCTTTACGCTCCAGGGCCTCGAAGCGGCCGGTGTCCGAGGGGGCCGAATCGACCACCGTGTCCGCGGTTTGCCGCGAGACGCTAGTTAGGCAAGATGATACTGAGGATCCGTCATCACTATCCTCGGGCTCAGCGTTCTGCATGGGCTCGGACTGCCCGGCCTGCTTAGCTTCTAATTCTTGAATTTTACGGGCGAGAATTTGATTTTGGCGCCTGAGCTCCTCTACCTGCCGCTGTAGGGCGGATTCGGTGGGGGAGGGAGGGGGGGTGGGCCCAGAGACTAACCCACTCCAACTGCTCACCTGATTTTGGCGCGGTACCAGAGGTGGGAAATCCTCGGCTTTCAGGACCGGTGGCCTCGTCGGGTTCCCGGACTTCACAAATTTTGGCGGCCCGGACTGGGCCTTCTTAGGTTCGGGCTTGGGCCCCGGAGCCTGCTTGGGTCCGGCCGTGGGCGTCTGGGCCTTTTTGGGTCCCGGCGTCTGCTTCTGCTTTGGGGTGGGCGGGCGTCCCGGCTTGACGACCTTGCGGTACTTGCCCGCGCAGCCAGGCGCTCCGGTGGGATGGCTGCCTCCGCAGATGAGGCAGCACGGGGAGCATTGATGTTCAGCTTGGCCACCGTCAGGAGCAGCAGCAACCTGAGCCCCGCAGCGTTCACAGCGTCCAGGCTGCGGCCGCGGGCAGGCGTCGGCCCGATGCCCCACCGTGCCACAGCGAGGGCAGGCAGGGATCGTTTTCTTATAGAAGCGGACGGGGAGACGCTCGCAACTATAAAGCACGGTCCGCGGCACCCTTGTCCCCACAAAGGTGACCACAGCAACCTGCGTTTTGCCCAGTTTGCGCACGGATAGTACATTGGGGTCCTCACTGAGTTTTTTCTTGACAGTCTCAGATGTCTCGTCCGGGGAGACGGTGATGACGCCCTTGCAGAATTCGCCGGAGAGCTTAGGGTGGCCCCGGAATAGCAGCGTCCGGCCTCCGACCGGCAGCATGACGTCCCGGAGCAGCTTCTCCGCAGCTTCCACTGATTTCAGTGTGCACACGAGCACATTTTAAGGCGGAAGCCTTTAATGTCTCATCGTTGTAAGCAGCAGTTGTCGACAGAAAATGTCACGCTTTTCAATTGGTGGAAATGGTCGTGAGGTCACAGTGCGCGAATTTCAAACGGGGCCAATTGTACTTTGGCTAGTAACCATGCAGCCAATTGAAGGGATCGTATAGTGATGCTCCAAGTAAGTGGGACTGAGCTTAGTTAATTGCTTAATTACCCAATTAGCCTAATTAGCTTTACTAGTCAGGCCATGTAAATAAATAAAACCGATTAAGAAATTGGTCGAGCTCAGGAATCGAACCCCGGTCTTCGGCGTGAGAGACGAGCATGCTATCCACTCCGCCATGCCAGCTTTTTTTTTTTTTTTTCTTTATTGCCTGGCTTTGACACAAAACACTGGACAACACAAACAATCAACAAAAGACAATAACTATGTACACACGACTTGTGGTCAGCCAGCATAAATCTGGCTTCGTCCAATTAAAATTCACGCAACGTACAGAGCGGCTCTAGTCTTGAGAGCCACTCCGGAGGCTCCGCAGCGGCTTTCTGAATGGCCAGAAACATCTCCATACTTTCGCGAAAGTAAATTCTGGCAGGTCTTGCGTCACTGTCACAATGCCAGCCTGCCATTCTGGAGCGCCATATACAGTGGAGGCCTGTCAGCATTATTAAATCGAAAGGCACCCCATCCTCATTTTCAACACATAAGAACCGGATGCCATACGGGTCTAGTGGAAATTCTTTCTTTAATGTTCGCTGCAATACATCCCAAAAATAAACCCCTTCCCAACAGTGTAAAAATACATGGTCTATTGTTTCCGGCTTTCTGCAAATTAAACAGTGAGATCCCCAGGGTAAAAACAATTACTTTCCCTCTAAAAATTTTTTAACCGGTAAGGTCCCGGTGTGCAACTTAAAAAAGAAGGTTTTTGTTCCAGGCGGCACCTGCATTTTTTTAACTCTCTTTAAAACATCTTTGCCTGGGCCTCCACTGTACAAGGCCCTGTACAAGGGCTCGGGGAAAACTACATCGCACAAGGCACGGTACAGTTTCTTTCGTTTCACACTGGACAGAAAGTCATTGGAAAATCGCGCGGAAAGAAACCTTACACTGGCTACGACTTCCCGGTAAAAACCGGTGACCCTACTATACACCTCAGCAGTTCCGACTATGTACTCTGGAAGTAGATGCCGCAGCCTAACTTGGCATACGGTACGCAAAAAGGGGTCTCTTGTGTCCCTAAAAAACAAAAAACGATTGACCAGCTGTCGCAAAAACAAATGGCCCAATCCCAACCCCCCGTCTGGTACTCGTCGGAACAGGTTGGTTCGGCTGCAGCGCTCCCATTCAGACGACCAGATAAAGACGGCGAAAATTCGGTGTAGCTTTTGAATACTTAACCGTGAACAGTGCAACACCTGCATTACGTACCAGAGCCTGCTGATAAAGAACAGGTTGCAAACAGTGGCTCTGGCGAAAATCGACAAGGTCGTTCCTTTCCACTTATCAGCTCTCTCCCGTGTCTCTTTGACCTGTCCTGTCCAATAATGTTCACTGTCACGGTAAGCATCGAGCGGAACGCCCAAGTACTTATCTGGTGTCGTCGTCCAAGGCACGCTAGCAAACCGTTCGGGCGTGGATGCCCACCGTCCATGCCAAAGCCCTAGGCACTTCGACCAGTTAACCCCGCTGCCTGTAGCTTGGCTGAAATCCCGTACACATTGAACAGCCTCGCTTATTCCTCTCTTGTCAACGGCAAACACAGCAATGTCATCAGCGTACGCCAAGAGCTTCACTTCGGCTGCTTGTAATCTGAATCCGGTAATACTCCTGTTTTTCAGTATCTTTAAACAAAGGGTCTCCACATAAATACAAAATAAAAGGGGGCTGAATGACTCCGCCATGCCAGCTCGATGGTTTGGAATGAACAAAGGCGCGTCTAGTGAATACGGTGTCTTCACTCACTCTCATCCTCCTCCATTCCCTTCCGGCGAGGTTTAGGTGTCCACCGACAAATGAGAGACAGATACATTTCCTTTCCTCAAAAACCAATTTACCGACGAGCAAGGCGTAGAACCGAATGGGCGATGGCGTTCTATGGACTCCTTGGCAGCGTTGCAAGACGCTGTCGCGTTCCACTCTTAGGGGCGAAGCTTAACATCTTAACCACACATCAGTGACCACACTTTAGGTCAAAAAAGTGCCCCCCTCAATTTTGTGACACAGTTACTGCGTAATTTCCTTTCTTCAAATACAATTTTCATTTTCTTCATTACGGCTCCTCTTTATCTATCTTCTTTCACTCCCACTTCCTCCCTTCCTCTACGGTGCGGTTCA
This sequence comes from Amblyomma mixtum, assembly GCF_055824585.1. NCBI lineage: Eukaryota > Metazoa > Arthropoda > Arachnida > Ixodida > Ixodidae > Amblyomma > Amblyomma mixtum. The sequence goes on along the minus strand of NC_143019.1, from coordinate 136,205,487 downwards.
GGTGTCCACCGAGATGACAGAGAATTACTGCGCCATTTCCTTTCCTCAAAAAGCATTGCGTTCAAAGGGCACGGCATCGCGCCGAACGGGTGGTGGCGTTCCGTGGTCTCCCTGGCAGCGCTACAGCGCGCTGTCGCGTTCCACTCCTAAAGGCGAAGCTTAAGTGTCATTAATTAGCAGTTAATTAGTATTCAGGCATTAATAAGTAATTAACCATTAATTAGTGATTTGTCATCACTTAGTAATTAGTAGTCAATTATATGTGACGCCACCGGTGCCACAGAAACAGCGAAGGTGGTGCGGAAAACGCTTCCGCCTCTACCCACTTTAGACAGTCAAAGTGCCCCCTGAATTTTTTGCTCCCACACGGGCCACACTGCAAGCCCCACACTTGCGGCGTCCCCGAGGATGCTGCGAACGGCAGCGCCGGCTTGTCCAGGTCCTAAGGTGGCCTTCAGGTCGATGGTTTCTCGTGGCTTAAGCACCACAATGATTTCGTCTTTCCCGATGCGGGGCGTGTGTTGCGGCCGCCACCGGGGCTGTTTTGCTTGTTGCACAGCTGCATGTTCCGCGTTCTCGCCCTGCACATGTGCAGAGCGTCCCGCCACCCGTTGCTGGCCGGCGTCCGTGTTGGCGTCCCTGGAGGCCTTAGTCTTCCTGCGTCCGCGCCATACGCGGACCATGTCTTGGAGGTATTCCTCCTCGCTGGGAAGAGGCTCTTCATGTTGAACGGTTTCCATGTTAACGATCCCTATGGAGGTGGGATCGTATCCGGTGACTTGGCCTTGGACCGCCATTGCCGAGGAATCCCAGAGGAAACCCCGAACGCTGCCGGCGCAGGCCTTGCCACCGTCAGGCTTAGCGCCGCAGAGATGGGGCGAGGTCTTCAAAGCACTGAAAATGGAACAAAATTCAGCGCACCTTGGCAAATGTGGTGTCCACGGATGCCGCTTAGGTTGCCGGAGACGATGGTGCCAAGCTTTCTACGGGAAAGAGTTGAGGACCGCAAATAACAGCGATCATTGGTAGAGCCGACGTGGCGGCGCCGCAGGGTGCCGGCCTCGTCGTCAACACGGCGTTCGGAAACGCGGCCGCCAAGGACGCTTCCTTCTGAGAAACGCTTTGTCACGCGAACACGGCGTTCGAAAACGAGCCAGTCCATGGACGCAGCCTTCCTCCAGCAGCGGAAGAGAGCGGCTGCTCGAGGAGCCAGTCTGTACCTTCCATAAGCCTGGGTAAATTGGTAAATTGGTTCTTGAGGAAAGTAAATGGCGCAGTATCTGTCACGCATACCTCGGCGGACACCTGAACCGCGCCGTAAGGGAAGGGAGGAAAGTGGGAGTGAAAGAAGAAAGCCAAGGGCCTGGGCTTTTCTTTTTTGCGTCAAATTCTCTAAGTAGAGACCCAATTCCTAACCTGCACCGAGTGCGCAGCCTGTTCCTCGCAATAGCACCTAAGTGTCGTCGACGCGTAAGTCGTCTGGATTCCAGAGCTGCAAGCCTCTAGGGGGGTAGTCCCGAGGGCAAGCCCAGAGTATGTGGGATAGAGTGGCAACTTGGCCACACATTTGACAGGAAGGGGAGTAGACCCCAGGGTATATGCGGGCATATAAGGCGGGGTTGGGGAAGGTGTTCGTTTGGAGTTGCCTCCACGCAACTTCTTGGGGTTTGGTGAGAGAACTATGTTCGGGGGGATATAGAAGTCTACCTAAGCGGTAGTGCATGGTTATGTCATGAAATGTGACCATACGATCTCTCGCCGTCCGCAGGACGGGCGACACCACAACCCGGTCGACGAATCCTCGGGCATAATTGTGTGCCGCCTCGTTGCCTGGATGCGACGAGTGCGCAGGGACCCAGATCAATTGGATCGGGCGGAGTTGAAGTTTGGTGGAGTGGAGGAGAGAGAGGGTGACAGGGGAGCCCCGGCCTTTGGCGAAACTACGAATCGCCGATTTAGAGTCGCTGAAGATGGTTTGTGCAGAGGTGGAGACCATCGCCAAGGCTATGGCCGCCTCCTCGGCCTCTTCAGGCGATCTGACGGGAATGGAGCACGCAACTAGCGGCCGTCCACAGTAGTTTACAACCGCGAGCGAAAAAGCTTCGCGGTCGGGGTATTCAGCGGCGTCGACATAGACTGCTGTCTGATCTGTTAAATATTTTTTGTGCAGAGACTTAGCCCTGTGCTTGCGGCGAGCGACATGATACTCTGGGTACATATTTTTAGGAAGAGGGGTAACGATAAGGTTACTGTGGATATGGTGTGGAAGCTGGACCCTGTCGGGTGCGGTTGTTTCGAAGCGTATTCCAAGCTTGTCGAGTATGTGACGTCCCGTGGAGGTGTGAATGAGACGCTCGTACTGAGAAGTGAGATGAGCTTCCGAGAGCTCCGTCACAGTGTTGTAGACCCCTAATGCCAGTAGTTTATACGTGGGGGTCCGGTGGGGGAGATGAAGAGCCGCCTTGTAAGCCTGTCGAATAAGGCAGTCAACGCGGTCCTGTTCCTGGCAGCTAAGGTAGAGGTAAGGGAGGGTATATGTGAGGCGACTGATAACAAACGCCTGAACAAGACGTCGGAGGTCAGCCTCTCGCATGCCTCTATGTTTATTAGCAATGCGACGAATTAGACGAATGGTCTGCGATACAGAGACTGTAAGTTTAGCTAGAGTGTCGGTGTTTTTCCGATTTCTCTGAATGAGGAGCCCCAATACCCTAATGGTGGATACTTCGCGTATGGGCTGACCACTAGCAGTAATGCAGATGGGAGGATGGCCGTGGAGGCCGGGTTGACCTCGGACGAGCAGCAGCTCGGATTTCTGAGGGGAGCACGAGAGGTCGGCTGCGGCTACATGGAGCTCAATGACATCGACCGCTTGTTGAAGTGCGGATTCGACCTCAGCATAGTTGCCTGTTGAAACCCAGAGGGTAATGTCGCCTGCGTATAAGGTATGGGATAGCCGGAGGATAGCGTCTAATTTAGAAGGTAGCGTGAGCAAGGCGACATTGAAAAGAAATGGGGAGAGAACGGATCCCTGGGGGGTGCCATTGCTACCGAGGTTTATAGGGTCTGAGAGGAGAGAGCCAAAGCTAAGTTCAGCTGTACGACCAGAGAGGAAAGTACGTATATACTCGTAGGTACGGTGACCAGGATTTAACAGGGAGAGGTTAGTGAGAATAGCTCGGTGCGCGACGCTGTCAAATGCTTTAGTTAAATCAAGCCCTAGAATAGCCTTTGTGCCCGCTCTGGTAGAGGGGCACAGTATCTCTCGTGAGAGCTGGATCATAATGTCTTGCGTAGAGAGATTTGAGCGGAAGCCAAACATGGTGCGAGGTAGGAGATGGTTATCTTCAACGTAATTATTGAGACGGTTGAGAATGACGTGCTCCATCAGTTTCCCAGCACAGGAAGTGAGGGAGATGGGGCGGAGGTTTTCGAGAGCTAGTTGTTTGCCTGGCTTCGGTATGAAAGTCACGCGTGCATGTTTCCATGCTGCGGGGATTTTACCCTCTCTCCAGCAATCATTCATAAAGGCAGTGAGGGCCTCAATGGACGGGTCATCTAAATTACGGAGAGTTTTGTTGGAAATGCCGTCCGGTCCCGGGGCAGAGTTAGGACGGAGCTGAGTGAGAGCGAATCTTACCTCAGCTTCCGAAATCTCCTGATCGAGGGCAGGGTTGGCACCGCCCATGTAGGGGGGGAGAGGGTCCGGGGAAGTAGTATTGAGATAGCGTACACGAAGTTCACCGAGAAGATCCTGGTCTGAGCCGGGGTGTTGATGGACTATGCGGGAAATGGTGTCTCGTTTGGATGTTTTGCAACCGTCTGGGTCTAAAAGGTAACGGAGAAGGTGCCAGGTGCGAGTTAGCCCGAGCTGTCCACGCATGTTGTCACAAACTTGACCCCATTGCTGGGTAGTCAGTGCGATAGTGTGCGCCTCAATCTGTTTGTCTATCTGAGCTACTCTACGCCGAAGCGTTCTATTGTGGCGCTGTTTTTTCCAACGGTTTTGAAGGCTTTCGCGGGCCTGCCATAGGTGGAGGAGGCGGCTGTCTGTATTGGATTGATCAGCCGTGATAGGTGACTCTTGAGTAGTAGCAGAGACATCTGCCTGCAGTTTGGAGATCCACTCGTCCAGGTTATTATTCCGGGTAGGGGCGTTGAGCACGTAGGGAACGAAACTTGTCCCAATCCGTGATTAGGGTTGGGCGACCTCTCCGGCGGAACGGGGACAAAAATGGGAAAATACTTCAATAAGTGTTACGAGGCAGCAGATAAGGAAATTGCTGAAAAGTTCAACTAATTCTGAACATTAATTTCTTTCACTAAACTGGGCCTGGTCTTGCTGCACACCGCACTTGAAAAGAAGCACAGAACGCCAAAGCGACATTTTAGCCAAAGATTAAAAGCACTGAAAGGTTTGTTTCATAGTTCGGTAGTGTTCAGCACGAAAAAGGAGGGTACGCGTACATGCAGCGTCAGCCGTATGCCTGCACTTGAAGCAAATAGCACCACATGTCCCACTCTCCTATGAAAGGTTAAGAGTGGATTTCGGCTTCATGCCAACTTAATTTCGATAGGAGTAGGTTACCAAGCGATTCATCGTTTTCAAGAACACCTTTACAGCACTGAACCTCGCAATCCACACACACAGGTGAACATTGATTTTTCGTCAAAAGACACCATGATGTCATTCTCTTGAATGTCGACATTACGTCAAATCCTGACTAAGTTGGCAGAGCTTTTCATATAAATCTTTTTTGTACCGACCAGGGGATGCAGGATGATGTGTAGGTACCGAGAGAGAATCTTCAGCGACGACGGAATTCAAATCTGCCACGGGCCTACAAGCAGACAACTTGTGCAGGCAAAAGACAAGGCAGAACGCGCCAGGGATCTCGGAGTCATTTACGGAATTCCTTGTCGGGATTACGACGCAGCATACATCGTCGAATCTTTGGACTACAGGAGGTAGCCAAGGGACCACGAAAACGACACTGCCAAGGGACGCTCCGAATCAAATGCCTTGGCAGGTACCAAAACCATATCGATCAAAGTATCGCCAGGGATTCAGCCAGCATCATTGCCACCGAGGAATAATTACCTTCCTGTCTACTCCTGGAGTCGTATCGCATTCAGTCAACTCCGCATGCACTTAATCGACATGTGGGCTCATGCCTGCAACATATGTAAATAAACATAAAGTAGAAAAAGCACTAAAGAGGCATTAAGCAGAAACAGCAGTTTCCTGGGGAAGAAACGCGAACCCGTAGAATAAATCAGACACAGACGGCAGCAGAAACCATGGCCGCATTGGAGGCATCCATACGGCGGCACCCAGAAGACGGCGGACCGAAGGACACCGAGAGGACGCCCCCCCCCCCCCCCCCCCCCCCACACACACACACTCCCAATTGGCAGCGAAACACAGATGGGAGCCGGGCGGGCGACAACAAACGGCGCTTCGGCACTGCAATGCAATCCCGCGAGCGGTCCCTCTCCCGAACGGCAGATGCTGGCCACAGTGCAAGTGTGGGGGACGTGGCCACCTTACCATGCGCACGTGCAGAGGGGGGAGAAAGGGCGTGTTGGGAACATTCTGGCCGAAAAGGCGAGTAGACGAGACCAATGCAAAAAGAGGAGTCGTCGAAAGAAGACCCATGTAATCTTACCAGAATAAAACCAATGCTTTTGTTATCGTTTTTCAGCTTTTGTCCCAGTGTGGTTTATCCGCAATTATTTGAACCCTAATGTTTTAAGTTCGAAGTTGTAGTATTATCGTTAAATTCAGATACTAGTACATGATGCCGAAACCCGGGATGAGAGGACAGCGGTAAAATCGGAATGGATCGCGAGTGACTTCGGCGACAAAACTAGAGTAACGAAGACATGGAGAAGCTCAACGCCAAGAGAAGTCGGCGAGGGCAGAACAGCATCATAATCAAAGAGGCCACAGCAGCACTGCCGACATTCAACAACTGACTGCTCTGCTGCACAGACTACAAGTAAGCAATGAAGAACTACGAAAGTTAAACGACGACTTGGATGATCATCTACCAGAGGAAGCTTTCGAGACCGAATTCATGGAGGCCATCGTATATGATGACCGGGCCGTAAATACCATCGGTCTACTCAAGGTTCGGATAGCAGCTTCGCAACCGACAACGCCTGCAGTACACAGCGCCGAATCGACGCAAGCGTCGCTGCCCACACCGAGGCACAGTGGCATAAAGCTCCCGAAGCTGCATCTAGAATCATTCAACGGTGAGCTTGCCAATTGGCAGACTTTTTAGGAATGCTTCCGCGAGACGGCGCAGGAAAATCAGAGTTTATCGAAAGCGGAGAAGTTCCATTACTTAGAAAGCCTCCTCACCGGGCCCGCCTCGTCGGCAGTAAGAGGATTACAGGCAACAGAGGCCTGCTATGACGACGCAGTACAGATTCTGCAGCGCCGTTTCGGCAATAAGGGACGAATAGAGCAGGAACACCTTGCCAAGTTAAGGATGCTGCAGTCTGTATCATCTTCAGGAGGTGTGAGGGGACTCCGCCGGCTTTACGACTATGTGCAAGCACACATTTGCGGACTCGCGGCCTGGGAGTGGCCACGCATGCTTACTCTGCAATGCTTGGCGACATCGTACTAACAGCGCTGCCGCGAGACATGATAGTAAGTTCCATCGACTGAAAAGCCGAGATACAAAGATAGGTGCGTCATCGCCAGCCGATAGCAGCGCTGCCTCGCCAGCGCAGCAGTCCGCATCTGCGCACGCAGCAGACACATCCGACGGCAGGTTAAAAGAGATATAACAGCTCCTGCTAGTAGATACCGAATACCGAGAGCGGTGCAAACAAGATGCCATCTTTGCGGCAGAAAGGAAGCCATATGAGAAAGACCGCTTAGGAAAAGGCCGAAATCAGCATACTGCCAGTGCCGCCGTGTTCTATGAGCAATCGGAAAAGACTGAGAAATGCGTGTTCTGTGATTCAAGGAAGCACGGCACTGAGTTTTGCACAGCTGCGCTGACAAACAAAGAAAAGACAGAGAAGCTAGCCAGGGCCAAAAGGTGCTTTCGGTGCACGAAGTGGGGGCACAGGTTCGAAAGATTGCCAGAGAAGAATAAGTTGCGGACACTGCGAAAGACGACATGCCACCTCAGTGTGCAATCCCAATTGGACTGTAGACAAAGCCAACGCACGAACTGAGGTCACTGCCACGAACGTGCATGCAGCCGCCAACAGAGAAGAAAATCAAGAGACGGCACTGCAGACATTCCGCGCCCTTACTGTGGAAGGCACAAAATACGGCTACATCCGAGGTGTAATAGGTGGCGGAAGCCAGAAAACATTCATTCGAGAAGACTTCTCAAAAAAATTACCGACGATTACGTTACTTCCTAATGCGAAATTTGAGCGCAGCAAATAAGCTGTTTCACCTATTCGATAGATTGAGGCAAAGAAATCGAGCAACACATGTATGCGCTATCACAGAATTTTTTTTTTTATTTTTCACACGTATTCGCAATTTCGGCTCGGGCGGTGCACATATACAGATCCGCCGCCACCGATCTGGCTCTCTGATTGCCACCGCACAGGGGTTGCATTGGAGGAGGAGCGAAGAAAGGAATTAAGTTCGAGCCGGCGCTTTGAAAACCGGAGACTCGCAGGAAGAGGGGGGAGGGGGGCGGCGTGTACACCCAGCGGCAAACGATGGGGGCAGAAGCGCGCGCAGCAAGCGGACAACACGATAAAGGGAGGACGGAAGAGATAGCAGCGACTGACTGATGCCGCTGACGCCGATAGCGCTGGGGGGATGAAAGGGGGGCGGAGCTGGTTACGAGGCCGACGCCGACGACGACGCGAAACCCAGGAACGGACGCCAAAGAGCTGCGCTCTAAAAAGCTCGATTTTAAGGCTTTGGGTCAAAGCGACCACAGGGGAGCCGGGCGGGCGACATCAAACGGCGCTTCGGCTCTGCAATGCAAGCCCGCGAGAGGTCCCTCTCCCGAATGACAGATGCCGGCCACAGTGCAAGTGGGGGGCGTGGGGGACGTGGCCATCTAACCGTGCTCACGTGCAGTGGGGGGAGAAAGGACGTATTGTTAGCATTGTGGCCGAAAAGGCGGGTCGACGATACCGCTCCGAAAAAAAGGAGTCGGAAGAAGACCAATGTAATCTTACCAGAACAAAATCAATGCTTTTGCTATCGTTTTTCAGCTTTTTTCCTCATGTGATTTATTCCCTATTATTCGAACCCTAAAGTTTAAAGTTCAACGTTGTAGTATTATCGTTAAATTCAGGAACTACTACAGCATACGCATGCTGACTGCAACGAACTTCACGCGTATAAACACGCCCGTTCCGCTGTTCGTTTTCATATGTGAACAAGGCACCCGTGCGGGTCCCCAAACTTCATTTGTTTGGGGATCTACAACGAAAACTAACCTCACGAGGCTGATAACATTACAGAAAAGGCAATACGATATGTCGAAAACCTTGCATACAATGATCACACAGGTTTGTACTTCTCTAAGCATTCTATTCTAAAAGTCAATGAATTGTTTGAGTTGAAACTGCTTTCTTATGTGTTTAACGATTTCAAACATCATCCCACTAAATATGTTCAATTAAACTCTAGTAGTGACGCGCCTATAAATTAAGACACGTCAGTTACAGAGTACCATTCGTAAGGACTAACTTTGGAACCGAAATGCTTTCATATTTAATTCCCAGTCTTCTAAATAAATATACACAGGCCATAGAAATTATTCAGAAATCTGTTTCCCAAAAGTCTTTCAATAGAAATGCTAAAGCTTACTTCCTTTCTCGCCGGAATGATTAAAGGGTTGTTCACGCAGAAATTCTTGATGTCCCTGTGTTTTCGTCAACTCTGTGAATTCTCGTGTTTTTCTTGTTGTGATGTGCCTTGTAAATATTTACTTTAATTATGTCACTGCAAAAGTATGCACCTTCCTCCTACTTTTACCTTGTATAATTATGTGTTGTTTTTTGTAATGTTCTTGCTTCTTGTAATGTTCTTGCTTGTAATGTAAGTTCTTGCTTCTTTTGCCGCTTGTCCTGAGCATTGTGTCGGGTGCTTGGGCCCCGTCAGGCAGAGTGCATCTGCCTTTTGCCCCTGTATCCGAGACCTTGTTGTCTGAAATAAAGATATATATATATATATATATATATATATATATATATATATATATATATATATATATATATATAAATATTTCTTTCACTCCATTTTTCTTCTTTTTGGCGCGGGTCTTGTTTTAGAATGGTGTTATTTCCTAGCCAGACAAGCTTTTGTCGAACTTTCGACTACGTTTTATTCCGCGATAAGCCCGGTCCGGCCGCCATAACTAAGATCCGTCAGTTCCTCATGTTAAAAACCAGACTGGCTTCATTTCAGTGCGATTTCCACCTCAAACTACGATGCACAGCTCATAGGCTCATCCCGAAATCGCTAAAGCTCCCGCTACTATTCTGGACACCATTCGGCAAACAGGTGGTCGCGCAAGCCGAAAAATACCTCCTGTGAGCGCGCATTCTGGAAAGGAATCAAGCGCCTGGAAAACGACCTGTTCTTCGCGCTACGCTACGCACAGCATCACTTCCGCTCCGACTACACGAACGTGATCCTGCATGCGAAAAATGTGGCGTATTCAACGCGAGAGAAATGGCAAGAAGTCAGCTCTCCAAGTTTTCCGTAATACTGCAGAGGAACGGTTGTCCCTTCGTATCAATGGTGTGTTGAACCTTTCTTCATACCATTTGAACCCTAATGAGCTCGGCGTCTTCAGCCGCGATCTCAACTCTAACACCAGACGAGAACCACATGTAAATGCGACGGCGTGCGCTGTGCAGCAAGGAGCATGCACGTGCAAAAATGGAGCATGCACGTGCTCCATTCGAGGACTTTCCAAACTCCCAAGTGCAAGTAAGTCTGTTTTGCTACCGACTGAAGTAAAATCCATGAAAAGCCTGAAGAGTGCTGAGGAGATTGTAATCTTGCCGGCTGAGACCAACGCCACTGTAGTGTTGGACCGCAAGGATTACGCTTCGAAAATTGCTGAACAGCTGAAGGACGAGTTCACATATGTTAAGGTTAAACGAGACCCAACAAACACAATTGAGAGCGAGCTGCAAAACTTGCTGACAGATGTCTTCAAATTTGTCACACCTCAAAAGAAGAACTTGTATTACCGGATCTTATGTCATAATGGTTCAGCTCCAGCCATATACGGTGTTCCCAAGATGCATAAGCTATATGTGCCTCTACGGCCAATAGTAGACTTTACGACGTCGCTCCGGCACGACGTGTCTCGGTGCCTACACAGCATCCTGCGTCCCCTGGTCGGTACAACAAAGAGTTATGTGAAGGACTCTGCGCACTTCGTCAGGATGTTTCGTAATGAAGACATTAAAGAGGACGACGTCATGGTATCTTTTGACGTTTGATCCATGTTCACCCGGGCGCGGGTGGATTTCATGATTCAGTGCTGTAAATGTGTTTTTGAAAAAGACGAATCGCTTGCTAACCGCACTTCGGTCGAAGTTGTTTACCTATGCCGCCTCCTGAACTTTTCCTTGCAAAGTACGTACTTTGTCTTTAATAACGAGTTCTACAGGCAGGCGTTCGGAACCACAATGGGTTCCTCCATTTCGGTTACATGAGCGAACCTGGCTCTGGAAGCAATCGGTGCACTCGCTCTTGCTTCCTTTATCCGTGAACCAAATATATTTCTACATTGTGCACATGATCGTTTCTGCTTCTTGAACTGGGATGACCTGCAAGCACTACTGCAGCACCTAGATTCTATCCAGCCAAAGATAAAGTTCACAATGGAGGAGGAGAATTCCGCTCAAATCGCTTTTCTCGACAGCGACCGACCTCCTCGTGACGTCAGTATACCAGAAGCCAGCCCATACAGGTAAATACCTGGACTTTGCCTCTGCTAATCCGGTTGGACACCAGCGCTACGTGGCATCTCCGCTCTTCACACGCGCACAACACCTATGGTCATCACGACAAGTGCGAAGGAGGGAGGAAAATATTCAGCGGGCACTTTGTTTACCTAAAGTGCGGTGAGGCGAAAGCCTTAAGTGCAGTAGCCGCCGCGGTGGCTCAGTGGTTATGGTGCTCGGCTGTGAACGAAACACGCGGGTTTGATCCCGGCCGCGGCGGTTGAATTTCTTTGGAGGAGAAATTCTAGAGGCCCGTATACTGTGCGATGTCAATGCACGTTAAAAAACCCCAGGTGGTCGAAATTTCCGGAGCCCTCCACTACGGCGTCTCACATAGCCTTAGCCGCTTTGGGACTTTAAACCCCATAAACCGAACCGAACCTTAAGAGCAGTGTTGCTGCTTGTGTCACTGATGTGTGGTTAAGATGTTAAGCTTCGCCTCTAAGAGTGGAACGCGACAGCGTCTTGCAACGCTGCCAGGGAGTCCACTGAACGCCATTGCCCGTTCGGTTTTACGCCTTGCTCGTCGGTAAATTGGTTTTTGAGGAAAGGAATTTATCTGTCTCGCATATCTCGGTGGACACCTGAACCTCGCCGTAACGGGAAGAGAGGAAGATGGGAGTGAACGAAGACACCGTATTCACCAGAGGCGCCTTTGTTCATTCCAAACCATCGAGCTGGCATGGCGGAGCGGTAGCGTGCTCGTCTCGCACTCCGGAGACCGGGATTCGAATCCCGAACTCGACCACTTTCCAACTCGGTTTTATTTATCTGACATGAATAGAAATGTTAATTTAACTCAACTCATTCCCACTTACTTGGAGCATCAATATACGGTTGGTTGGTTGGTTGATGGGGTTTAACGTCCCAAAGCGACTAAGGCTATGAGAGACGCCGTAGTGGAGGGCTCCGGAAATTTCGACCACCTGGGGTTCTTTAACGTGCACTGACATCGCACAGTACACGGGCCTCGAATTTCTCCTCCAAAGAAATTCAGCCGCCGCGGCCGGGATCGAACCCGCGTCTTTCGGGCCAGCAGCCGAGCACCATAGCCACTGAGCCACCGCGGCGGCGCATCAATATACGATCCCTGTAATTGGCTGCATGGTTACTAGCCAAAGTACAATTGGCCCCGTTTGAAATTAGTGCGCTGTGACGTCACGAACATTTCGACCAATTGAAAAGCGTGACATTTCTGTCGGCTACCTCTGCTTACAACGATGAGGCATCCCTTACAAAAATGGATATCAACTTTCTTTAGAATTTGTATTAACATTCTATTGACTCTAGTAACCTTGTAGTAACTTTTACATTCTATCAACAATTGTTCATACAACGTTGGTAGAAGTTACTTCTCTGTATGTACTCCTGTCAATAGAAAGTTACTAGAAACTAATTTTTACATTCTATGTATCTTTGTCAATACAAAGTTGGTAGACTGTTACTTCTTTGTATTTACTCCTGTCAATAGAAAGTTACTAGAAAATCTGGGTGCAGTTTGACACGTTGAGAGAATTAAATAAACAAACTGCATGGCGTTCGAGGTGATTAACACTATTTTGTTCGCATAATCGTGACATCTTACCTGATTACATGGTGGAATCTGTTGCAGCTAGTCAACAATTTCACTATATCGAAAAGCGACCAACATTATTCGCAGCAAATGCGTTTGGAATGTAATCAGGATATGGGAAAACGTTTTAAAACAAAAGATATATTCCATTTTAATACTTTATGTTCTTTACGGACTGCTGTGAGCAGAAATACTCTAGAAAGTGACAAAACATTTTTGGTCATGCGAATAGATGCTTCAAATCATGTACTGTAGGCGAACACTTCAAAGCTATTAAAACAACCTTGAACACGAAACAAACATTACACTCACATTCCCTTAGCCGAGCATATTCTATTAACATTCGTTGATAGGAAGTTCATACAATTTCCTTACTGCTTTCTATGTACTGCTGTCAGTAGAAACATACTAGACACCGTAAGAACGTTTTATAATGAGAATAAATGCCTAAATTAATTAAGTACTCTAGCCTAACATGTCAGTGCAACTAAAGCAACCTTGAACACGAAACAAAATTTGCAGTCACATTTTCTTAGGGCATATTTTATCAACATTTGTTGATAGAAAGTTCATACAATTTTCTTACTGCTTATATACTGCTGTCAATAGAAATATACTACGAACCGAGAAAGCATTTTGGTGATGCGAATAAACAAATAAAAGCCTAAAATAATCAAGTACTGTAGCCGACAACTTCAAAGCGGCAACTTAACTAACCTTGAAGACGAAACAAAAATTTGCAATCACATTCCCATAGCCGAGCACGCTGTGGATTTTTAGAAATTTCAGTTCAATTTTCTCAATACTAGCTTTACTGCTTTCGCATTTTCGAGTGCGGGGAAAAGGGCAAAGTTCATAACAGAACATTTATCCCGAAATTCAGAAACGTGCCTTGAATTGAAGACATTTAGTGACAATTTTTGATTGTATGAAGTCTACGAAAAAAGTTACCAGCAAACGAAATAATTTTGGTACAAAGTGAATGAATTCATAGAATACTCAAGTATTATTGCCTCGCACTTCAAGGAAATTAAAAGAACTTTAAGAAAAAATAGGAGCTAGTGATTGTGTTACATAAGCGCAATGATGACTTCGTTACAGCGAATCAGTTTCGCTGATGGCTCATTCTACACGAAAACAATGCTTCTGCTGCGTATTCGTCCTTAAATTCTGTATTCAGGCAGTCATTAAACAGATTTAACATTTCAGAACTAACAAAGAATTTCAGCAGAGCTGTACAACAACTCTGCCAATTCGAAACACGTTGGTGTTGCTATTGTTGTAATTCTTGATAGGTCATATTTTAACGTGCAGTTGAACAGTGATGTACCGTACGACGGTGCTAAAACACACTAGCATTAAGAGCGTTTCGCTCTGAGGTTTCAAAGGGATTATTGTTGCGAGCTACAAAAAAATTCAAGTTTAGCATTGCACCGATGTGTTTGCACACTCATTGAATGACACGTTCTCGCTAACCCAAATGGCGCCCAAATTATATCACCAGCTTCCTGAACCTGCACCGCAAGCACACTTTCCCTGCACACTGCCCGCCATGCAAAAGTGCCCGGTACACTTTATGCCACTCCACGTGGGAGCGCCCAATTTAAACCCTCGCACTACCCTCCTCCTCGAGCGACCAGCAATGGCTGATCGCACGGGACTGAAAAACCACGCGCGAAAAGGGCCGCACCGCTTCGCGCTCTGAGTAAATTCTGTGTAACGTGTGCAGGCTTACAGCTTCGAGAACTCAAGTTGCTTCGTTCCTCGGCGACTGTACATGCGAAATTTCAGGCATGGCAATATTAATTTTTATTCATGTTCGGCGGCCGATACTATAAAGAGAAGTATAGAGAAACAAAACAGGTAACCGCGGCCCTCTGTACTCAACTGCGGTAACAAGGGCTTTGCATGAGGAAGGCGCACGGCAAATGGAGCACTATAAGCCCTCATTCTTGACTTGTTACATTTTTCGCTAGTACTGAGCCACAGAGGAGCTTCCAGTATGGAAAAAGCTAGGGTGAGAGCAGCCCCCACTTTGAGCACCGCTAAAGCACAGGCGCAGTGCCTCTTCCGCATCTTCACTTGCATCTCCTTCAACGCAAACACGGTACGAAGCTGTGGCGAGGGAAAACGTGGTGATAGCTGTATTTTCTATCTTCTCGTAATGCAATTATTAAGGAATCCTGGAATAAAGTGTTGGGTTTTAACGTAGTCATACGGAGTAGACGCGCGAAAGCATGTGTTCATTCTTCGCCTTTTCTTACTGCCATCAGCGGACGTGAGGCCGAGCCGAGGACCGCGTAAGGCAGAGGCAAAAAGCAATCAAGGAAGCACACAAAAAGACTACGGTAGCGCGACTGTCGGCGGGGCTCGCTCGAGCAAAGAGCGTGCAAGGTGTCCAATGACGTGATATAAACACACACAAAACAGAGGCGATGCTGCAGCGCAGCCTTGAAAGTTTCGCGCGTCACGCTAGAGCGGCGTACACACACACACGTACACTAAATCGCATGAGCCAAGATGTGTAGAGTACGCTAAGCCACACAATATGCGAAAATAAAAACCGAAACCAGTAGCGTTTGGCAACATCATCATCATTCCTTATTCTGCGACGCAGTTACGGGGAGCTGAGTTATAGCCTGAGAACTGGGCAGACAGTGCAGCCGTGCAGCGGCTGCGGCTTTCCTGGCCCCAGATGCGTCGCCTGTAGCTGCCCGGCATGCTGCCCGGTTTTCCAAGCTTTCGTTCGCAGCGCCGCCAGAAACAGATGGTTGTGAGTAGTCGCATTTTTTCACCTCAATCATTCCAATTTGCTGCCTTTGTAATTGAAACAAAATATTTTGTCGTTTAATGCAACAAGTTTGTGGCAAAAAGGGCTAGATCAATTCTTTTTTTTAACGCGTGTAAAGTTAGGCGACATTAGCGCCACCTTTCCGTTCGCTGGCGGCGGATTGCGAGTCTCATGTTGGCCGCGCGCTACACTATCTTTTTTAGGACGCTGAAACGACTCTGTTGACGGGGTGCGACGGTTGTGAAGTTCTGGGTGCGTTTCTTCAGTTTGTTTGTGTTAAATGTGCGGCCTCGTTAGTGTTGTGGTAGTGTGACTGAACTCGGAAGGTGACAGATGGCTCCAGTGCTGCGGAAGACGTTCTTACGCGCACGCAGTGCTCAAAAACTGCTCTGACGTACTGCACGCAACCACGCCGAAAGCGGCCGGCGCCCGATGCCGGATAGAAGAAACGGCTTGCCGTGAACGTTGACAAATGTAAGTACAGAACTGGAAAATGACTTCTGCGATGTGTCGGGGGTATGATTGAGGGCTGCGAATGCATTTGGGTTGGTCTTTACGCCTTGTTCGCAGTGAGGTGCAAAATGCGGGCACCACGCGATCGTTTGCAGAGAGAAGGTGTTCTGACACGCTCGCTTGCCAACTATGCAACTTTCAACCCGCCGCCTCACGCTCTTTGCGTCAGCTCCTCGGCGCACGAGTTATGTGATAGAATTTGGTTGCACGCCGAGAACTATGGGGTGCTGCTTGATTCGTTATTCCGAGTGAACAGGAGCAGCGCGTGGAAAGGAGACCATAAGAACGAAAAGTGCTTGTAGCGGCGTGCGTCTTTTGATTCTGCTGCCTGAGTGTTTACTGGATAAGGAGCATTGCCCGTTCTACGTCGCAGTCACATCAAGTGCTGTGTTTCTTGATAGTTCTGGTCAACGAAACGACGATTAAAAATAGCAGAACCATTCCATTGCAGTGCAGCTGAGGTAATGGCACAATGGAAGGTTTGTTGTCATTTTATTTTTTTACGTTCACTACATTTATGTCATTCCCTCATTTTCAGTCTGAAGCGATAAAAGTATAACGTGATTCGCGAATAATAGCTTTAAGGAAAGTATGACAAGCTTTGTAAACCATTTTTTTGCTAACTATTGGAGGCATAGGTAATTAATCATTAGCCTCCACTCATGAACACATTGGACTGAACAGCTAGAGGTTGTAATGGGATGTGCCTTCTGTGATGTTTATGAAAGCATGGCTCTAATGCAGCCTTTCTTCAAATGCACCCGCAGTCAAGCCCTGTACAGCTGCTCCACCAGTATCATCACGCTACTTTTGCACCAGCTTTCATCTGTCATCGAGCCCATGCTACCTCAACCAGAGGCAAATGACATCAAGACCTGCTGGTTCAGCCTATCAGCCATTGACACTGGATATCAAGCATGTGCCACTTGTAAAAGGATAGGTAGACAAGTGGGTATATTTTCCTTGTCTTTTTTAGCCTGCCAAAAATCTTCTGCTCCAGGCTCCCTCTCTCTTTCGTTTTTTTTCTTTTAAAAGAGGACCAAGAGAAAGGGAAAAGATATTGCGGGCATCATGAAAGCACTCCCCTAGTCAAGTGCATTGTGTTATAGTGTGAAATGCTTTTTATAGTTTTTCCCTCATGCCTCTCGTGCTTGGAAATCTTGACCACAGTATAGACCAAATTAAAACAATTATCTGCTTCATGACCTTTATACAGCAGTCTAAAAGCAGCAAATAAATTTTATAGGTTTACTTCAGCAGTGCCTACCTCTTACAAGGTATGGCATGTTTGAAGTGAACCAGTGATGTGATAGGCATGGCCTAACGGGCAATGCATAATTGAATATTGGCGTTCAAGTGGAGCACTCTGCTTTAGAAGCATAGGTGTTGCTAGCATCAATAATTGATACCTTACCAGGTTATCCTTGCATTACGTGAAACCCTGTAAAGCTTATATTTTAGCTGTACAGAAGAAAGGCGTTTATTCGATATGTCATGAGCATTGCTGAGGTTTTCTTTCACACTCCCTTTGTCACAACTGACTGCACTGTACAGTTGAAATGCATTTGGAATTGAGTATTGGTGCATTGTTATTTTTATTCATGCCGACGTTCAGTTACTGATTGCATTACACTAGCTGAGCCTAAGTCAACAAATATTGCTGTGACCTTAACAAGACCCCTGGCTTTACTTGAACCGATGCATTTGATGTTGCCTTTCTCCCGTGCCATCAAGGTTTGTAATAAGCTGTGTAAATAACTTAATTTACTTTCTCGAGGTATTTATTGCTGCAATTAGTGACAGGTAATTTCCTAAAGAACAACCTAAGTGCACATTTTTATCTTCTTTGGAACACTTGTTTGCTTGTTTCCCTTGTATTCTTAACTTAAACAGATATAAGCAGGCCTCAGCACTGGAGGGATGTGCTGCGGGACAAATAAAAAACTACCAGTCCAGCTGCTCCCTTAGGGGCACGTTTCTGAGGCTTTTATCGCTTGTAGTTCTATGCAGCTTTACTTACAAGTATTGTATCTGACGCAGTGTGTGCCTTAATATTTTGATTCATTTGCTTTAGAGTGTGCCACTCTTGCCCTGACGAACTTGCTCACCTTTGTACTCTTTGTTCATACATTTTCCCCTAACACCTGGTATAGCTCCAAATGATACATTATCTACAGCAACATGTGCATTATATTGCAATGTCTTTGTGCCATCACTTTTGAAAACAAAAGCTGCCTGAATTTTTGTGCAGACAAATCAGAAACACAAAATAATTTTCATATTTAATGGCCTGCATGTTATCTTCATATGACTGGAATGGCTAAATATCTCTTCGTGGTAGCCTAATTAGGTGTAACACGTTAATGTCAGTTCCTGTGAATATCATTCAGTCTTCGAATGTGGGGCAGAATTGAACACAACAGCATG
This sequence comes from Amblyomma mixtum, assembly GCF_055824585.1. Classification (NCBI taxonomy): domain Eukaryota; kingdom Metazoa; phylum Arthropoda; class Arachnida; order Ixodida; family Ixodidae; genus Amblyomma; species Amblyomma mixtum. Next base: position 136,187,215 of record NC_143019.1, on the reverse strand, counting down.
TTATAGATTTTTCTTGTTCAAGGACGCATTACATTTAGTTCTAGTCTTGTGACTGCTGCTTATGCTATTACTCAGCAGCCTTATCAAACTCGCTCGGAGTGCTGCATTTTAGTGCACATTTAACTGATTGTTGCTTCTCCGTGTTTGATTCTATTAGAAGTTACTATAACTGTATACTTTGAATGTTTTCTTGTGCAGTTCTCTTGCTGCTGCATTCTGCCATGGAGGAGGCTACCTGTTCGTGCGCACGTCTCATCACTAGGACGCTACCTCTTCCGCTGGTGATGCAGACAAGTAACGACAGGGTTAATTGGAGAGGCATGGGAGAGGCCTTTGCCCTGCAGTGGGCATAGGCAGGCTGATGATGATACAACAAGCAGGCTGCCTGATATTGAGGACAAGTGTCAGGATAGTGCACCAACAAAGTCGCTTAAGCATTTCTGTGCTGATGCATTTTTATTAAAATCAGCTCATAGCTTAATATCTACATCCATGGGGACATTTAGCATATGTTTGGCATCTGTTTGACTTTAAAGCAGGCTGCCTGATATTGAGGACAAGTGTCAGGATAGTGCACCAACAAAGTCGCTTAAGCATTTCTGTGCTGATGCATTTTTATTAAAATCGGCTCATAGCTTAATATCTACATCCATGGGGACGTTTAGCATATGTTTGGCATCTGTTTGACTTTTAATTCGCTAGTGTTTGCAGCCTTTAATGTTGGTCTTAAGACAGTGTAAGCATTGTTTCACTGTGTGGGATTTTTTAGCTGTTTTGGAGAGATGTGTGTGTATGCATGCAGTTTTTTTCCACGGGTTTGTTATGTGGCTCATGGAACTTTCATGTTACAGAAGAAATTATTTCGTTTCTGTGTTGTACAGGAAAGTGAGCAGTATTTATATGCACCAGGTGTTTCAGGGAAGAATAAGTAGTTGTCAAAAATATGGCTTTTGCTGCATAATTTCTGATAATTAACTTTTTAACTAACGCAGGTTTGCAACTGGTTGCAGTTAGACTTTTAGCCAGTTGTTCGTAGTAGCCATATCAGTTTCTGGAATGTACAAAACATGATTACTTTCGCCGCTGTGGCTCGACAAAATTTGGCTGCATCGTGCGAAAATACATGCGCTTTTGAAAGCACACGGAAAGAAACCCCTCCAGTGCATGTAACTGCTACAAATCTCTAATGGCAACTAGACGCCTAACTCTGATAGTGAAGGAATCATATTCTTAGCGGTAAGAAACAGACACAACACCAAGATACACACACACAGGACACCCGCCGCTAGACTTCAACTATCTTTACTGGACGCTTGTACGACATAAATATGTATCACTGAGCACACGCAGGTGCCTCGTCATCCGCAACAGGTCTAACTACGCCCTCCCCTCTCCTCCAAGGCATACGGTTGCGCCGATAAACAATCTCTTTTTCTGCCAACGCCAGGGAGGGAGTGCTTACACACGTCACCCGCCTCTTGAATACGAGACTTCGATAATTTCTCTTTCTTTTTTCTCGGCTCCCAGGCCTTTCGTATTCAAGAGGCGGGTGACGTGTGTAAGCACTCCCTCCCTGGCATTGGCAGAAAAAGGGATTGTTTATCGGCGCAACCGTATGCCTTGGAGGAGAGGGGAGGGTGTAGTTAGACCTGATGCCGATGACGAGGCACCTGCGTGTGCTCAGTGATACATATTTATGTCGTACAAGTGTCCAGTAAAGATAGTTGAAGTCTAGCGGGTGTCCTGTGTGTGTGTCTTGGTGTTGTGTGTGTTCTTACCGCTAAGAGTATGATTCCTTCAAGCCGTTACCAACTAGCCCAACTTAATGTTTTAACGAAGTTTCTGATAGTGAAAAGGTTCATTAATAAAAATTAGCTAACCAGCTTACTACGTAAGACTTCACAAGTTTTCTGGTGCCTGCCAACACTGGTAATACTATGCTGAAAAAGCCATACATTCATCTCAAAATACCTGTTTTTTGAAAATTACTTAGTCTTCCCTGAAACACCTCGTATATATGTAAGAAAAACCTAACGGGATTTAATTGACGACGTTTTGGTTGGAGGGCCAGCCGTTTTCAAGTGTACTACAGCATTTGAAGCACACAGCTTTTGTTTCGAATGCTATACTATACTCGAAAAAGGCTGGTCCTCCAGCCGAAACATCGTGAATTAAAACCTGTTATGTTTTTCAATTGCTGTGTGTCAGTCATTGTTACTCAGAGGGAACTGAGGGGAAGTGTGCCGAAGGCAATATTCTGTTCCTCTATTGTTCTCCATAAAATATTTTGATGCATCATGCATGTGTTGTTGCGCGTATGTACACTTGTGCACAATAAATGTAATAATTTGCATTTTGCTTCTATTATTCTTTAAGCACTCCAGGATAGTGTTCACAAAATGATTTTGAAGTGATAAAACTATGTTGGTAAAAGTGTTGTACTGTGTAGTTAACATACACTTTTCCAAAAGTTGATGTAGGAATTATACTTTCTTCGTACTTGAGTCTTTTGAATAACGGTGGCCAATTGTCGGAAGACCGTTGATAGGGTGTTGGTAGACATTGTCGGTATGTGGTTGATAAGAAGTGTAAAGACTTTCTATGTACTTGAGTCTTTTGGATAACGGTGGCCAATTGTCGGAAGACCGTCAATAGGGTGTTGGTAGACATTGTCGGTATGTGGTTGATAAGAAGTGTAAAGACTTTCTATGTACTTGAGTCTTTTGGATAACGGTGGCCAATTGTCCGAAGACCGTTTATAGGGTGTTGGTAGAAATTGTCGGTAAGGGGTCAGTAGGAAGTGTATACAAACTCGATAAGGGGATGATAGGAAGTATAAAGACTTTCTATGTACTTGAGTCTTTTGGATATCGGTGGCCTATTGTCGGAAGACGGTTGATAGGTTGTTACTACAATGTACAAAGGCGTTTAAAAGACTTTCTATTCAATGTTGATAGGTTCTATTAACAATTGTCGAAAGACTTTCTAAAGAATGTTACTAAAAATTTTTGTAAGGGATTGAAGGCTTCCGCCTTAAAAATAAGAAAAGACGAGCTTACAAAAAAGCTTCCCTGGGCAAATCCTAAACAATCAACAACGCATATCGGCGAACCTCCCCCTCCCCCAAACAGCACCAAGAAAAGAACGGAAGCGAGCTGCCATCCCGTACGCGATTAGGGTGAGTGAAACTGTCACGAATCTTCACTGGCTACGAAGTTCAAATCTACCACGTGCCTACAAGCAAGCTCAGGCAGCAACTTGTGCGTGCAAAAGAAAAACTCTAGATACCCCGTAGTCGTTTACGAAATTCCTTGTCGGGACTGTGACTCAGCTTACATCGGCGAATCCGTTCACTACAGAAGGTGAATAAGGGTCCATAAAAACGACATTGCTAAGGGACGCGCCAAATCAAGTACCTTGGCAGATACCAAAATCATATCGATCAAAGTATCGCCTGGGATTCAGCTAGCATCATTGCCATCGAGGAATAATTACCTTCCTGTCTACTCCTCGAGTCATTTCGCATTGAGTAAAAGCACGCACTCAGTCGGACACGTGAGCTCATGGCTGCAGCATAGGCATGCTCACTGCAACGACCTTCACGCGTAGAAACACGGCCGTTCCGCTGTTCGCTTCATATGTGAACAAGGGACCCTTACTGGTCCCGAAACGTCATTTGTTTTACTCCATTTTTCTTCCTTTTGGCTAGCGGAGTTTTGAAAATCGAGCCTGGCGAGAGTGACGATCTTCCTCCCGATCACCCACAGCAATGCGCCACGGCAGCTGGTGCGCCATTCACGCGCGCTGTTTTCTCGGTTTGTTATTTTGTTCTCCGGCCACCCGCAGAGGGATTCTTGATTGAGCTCGCTTCCACCGAATACTTCATTTCCAAGTTGGAGTCCCGCAGGGTGAGAGAGAAACAGAAGACTGATTAGAGCGACTCACATGGCCTATGGCCTTCTCGGCTCCGACAGCGATCGAGCGACGGGCGGTGTCGATGCACACGTATGAGATTCGGATCTTTCTGTTTCCCTCCCTGCAACCTGTCATTTTCTCCGCTTCTTGTTTCTCTATCTTTTCTCTGCTGGAGATGATTTTTTTTTCTGTCTCTTCTTTCAACCTCTCTGTCGGCAATATCGTCCCTTCGTATTTTTCTCTCAACCCTGCTGTCCATTCGTTACCTCATCTTTCTCTCCTGTCCGCTTTCTCTCCTGCTGTCCTTCTCCCCTGTCCACTTCGACCTTGAATGCGCTTCATCAAGGAGAAGGCTCGGGGAGCGCCTCGTATATCGACTCACGGTATAAAATGTGACCGCTAAAAATCCTAGATATTCAAAATTATTTCAGAGGCACAGAGCTAGTCGGGCTATAAAGGTAGTCGAAAATTTTTATAATGTGCGTAAAATAACTGTTTTAACAAGGCAGTACGAGAATTGAAAGGTGGAATGTTTAGTTCGTGATAGTGTCTCAACGGTCATGTTTTCTAAAATTTTAAATAGTCGCCAAGCGACTCAAGTCACGGCGAGTTGGTCAAGCCTACTGGCGCGTATTCCTGCGTAAACTTGACTCTACCTTATAAAATAACATAGTCTCTGTGAAAAATCTAAAAAGGTATGGTTTGAGCGCAATACAAAATTTAATGGAACGACCTACTAAAATTTTGTGCACATTTCCTTTTCTTCCCATTTTATAACCATGGGTCACCTTGACTTTCGTGAGAGTTGTCACAAGTACTCATGCAGGACGGATACGAAAACGTTTCTCAGAAAATAGGCGTTTGAAAGCGAAGTAAATGTGCCTACAAAAGTGCGAAAGTGATTTTCACAACACTATGCTCGCAAGGGCGCTTTGAGCCACCGCGGTGGCACCGTGGTTATGGCGCTCGGCTGCTGACCCGAAAGACAATGGTTTGATCCTGGCCGCGTCGGTCGAATTTCGATGAAGGCGAAATTCTAGAGACCCTTGTACTGTGCGATGTCAGTGCACATTAACGAACGAACTCCAGATGGTCGAAATTTCCGGACCCCTTCACTACGGCTTCCCTCATAGCCTGAGTGAGTCGCTTCAGGACGTTAAACCCCGATAAACCACGAACCGCAAAGGCGCTTTGTGAACTACAGCTCATCCCAGTGCGTGGTGCATTGCGCACTGGCAGCCGTACGCGACAGCGACAGTATAAAACATGCCTCATTTTCCGAGGAATCGGGTTTCAACAGAAGAGCAAGCGCGACAGCTGCGGTCTTCCTGTGGCGAAGTAACCAAGGCACACATCGTCGCGCACCTGTTTTCCATCAGTTCGTAGAACTTTGCGCCACGTGCGTCAGTGTAGCACGGCGGCAATGAAATAAAGTAGAATCGGCTCGCTTGCGTACGAAGCCCGCTTTGTACTTCCTGTGGACTGGGTACTCTATAAAATTTTTCATGCCACTGTTATTTATAAACGTGTTTACTAACCAACGACGCAGTTTGGTGCCTTCGTGTTTTACGCGCCCAGCTGGCGAAGATCCGTGCCGTGTAGTTAAGGCAAGGCTTGGGATAAAACGAAACTTTGGAAGACAACAATTTTTTTAGGTTGTTTTCCCGTGGCATGAACGTTTGCAAAGAACCGGGCGCAGTGTGGTGGCCATTAACTAAGATATTCAGCAGTTATTCAGCTCAATATCCCTGGTGAGCTTCAGTGAGCATCATATAAGTGACCATCATTTATTCTTCTGAATTAGCTTGAAATTAAACCGGGGTTAAGCCATGTTGTTTCATAAGGGTGGCTTAGACAAGTGCCGAACGAAGCAAAACCCTAATGTTTTTTCGTATGGTGCCTTTTGCTTTCCATTCTTTCCGAGCTGGAGCTGTAAAAATGTCAGACATGTTGCGGGGTCCTATACTGCATTAGAGCGTTCATCAATATGGCGAGAATTTTAAAAAACGTGCTTTCATACCAGCTGGCCTCCCCTAGCTACCATGAATCTATGCAAAAAAAAAATATCCTTCCTCCAAAAACATAAAAAATTTCTAGTCCTTTCACCGGGAAACATTACCGCAGTTGTTTCTTATTCTTGGAAAAGTGAACGGTCGCTAATTCCCATGCGCGATGATGATAAATAAAAAAAAACTTATTCGTTCAGAAAACACAATCTTTCATTGTAAATTGAACTTATTTATGAGCGTAATCACAAAATTCTACTTTATAGCTTCCAGCAGCATCATCGGCTAAACTATAGACTATCAGACAGAAGCAAGCTAGATGCGTGGGCGCAACTCGCTTGCATTTTGGGATGGGATAATGGCTAATGACCGCCCTTAGGCAGCTTTCAATTTGCCCGCATTGTCTGTAACTATATAGCAGTGTTTTTTCACAGTGAAACATTCGAAAAATCTTAGTATTTTCTAAACATGCCCAATATCCTGTTCGATTCCGAAAATAACTTTCCACGGTAGTGGAGACGACTTGCCTCGAAGCAGCCACAAGCAAAATTATCACGCTCTCTCAGTGCAAGTTGGTCCTGCAGCAGAAGTTGGTCCTGCAGCCTGTCGGAACGTGGAGCAGGGCTGGGTACCGTACCTAGCCTAACGCATTCTCCAAAACAGCGTCTACACCGGGAACCCCGCTTGCCGGCGTAGCGTTTGGGCTCCTGCTTACATGAACCTTGAGAGAAATGAGGCAGCAGACGCCGCCGCCCGCACGCTCTCTCACCGGACATTCCCCTCCTACCTCGACGATCAGGAACTCGAATTCTTTCCAGCTTACTGCTTCAAAGACATTTTTTACTTTATCAATCTGGCCACGGTCTTTATCCCCGCCCGTGTAACGGTCTCTGAAAGGCGGAGAAGCGGCTCCTGCTTCGCCCGTATACTAAGACTTTACTGTGCCCGGCAGCTCTCAAACACTTCCGACCCTTCTTTCTCGGGCAGCTGTCCGCACAGTGCGGAGAAGTCTTCGGACATCTACCACATGGTGTAGGCCTGCCCCTCCAACCCTGCTATCCCCCCTCACCCCAACCCAACCCGGGAGGACTGGGAGGCGACCTTGCTCGGCTGTTCGGACCTGCAGGCCCAACGTGCCTTGGTCGGGCGAGCCCGGTCGGCGGCCGATGCCACTGGGGTCTCGAACTAGGGACCTCCACCTAGTACTTGTATAGGCTGGCCCCTCTGGGTCAGTTCATGCATAACCTCCTTAAGTGTAATACGGGAGTAATTACTCATTGAAACCCACCCGAGCGCTGCCATACGGCTACCAATGAAAGCTATACAGCTTTCTCAGAAATTTCGTAGTTAAAGAAAAATTCGTCTTGGTCCGGACCAGGACAAATATTTCCTTAACTGTGAAGTTTCCGAGAAAACTGTATAGCTTTTCTTTGTAGCCGGATGGCTGCGCTCGGGTGGATGTCAATGGGTATAATACTCCCTTATTACAAATATACTCCACCTTGGGGGATTCCTCTAAACACCTGAACAACCTCCTTAATTGTATCCGCAGATAAATGTTTTCCACCATCATCAACCACGCCAACAGGGAAGGGTTGAAGGAGGCAGCGAAATGAGGAAGGCAGAAAGGACGGCTCTGGAATAATGTCGACCAGCTAAGGTTATTAAACATGCACAGGCATCGCACAACACACGTACGCCTTTCAATGCGATATGATTTACGTTGTTGTGTTTCGGAAACCAGCGGGTTTCTCCATAACAGAATTCTGTCACTGGTCTATAGTTTTGTGACGTCATCAGCAGCTTGAAATTCGAAAATCTGAGAAGTAGAACTCAGTCTGCCTTCCACAATGGATTATACTGACCCGATCCACTCTTAGTCCACTCGGTAATTCACCTTTCTGTTTGGTTCAGGCGGGTTTAACTTCCCAAAGCGACTCAGGCAATGGGGACACCGTAGTGAAGGTCTCCGCCTCTAGAATTTCACCTCCATCGAAATTCGGCCTCGGCGACCGGGATCGAACCCGCGTCTTTCGGTCTCAGCAGCCGAGCACCATAACCACTGAGCCTCTGCGGCGGCTGTAATTCACCCTTCCAGCTTCCGGGGTAGGCTTACTTCCAAAGTTTGCGGGGTCCTTTGAATGTTTGTAGAGCAAACTTGCAGTTGCTGTCGCATTTTCTTCTTTAAGGATTTGGTTAAGAAGGCCCCAGCTGTTTTCGCATTTGGGCTTCGCCAAAAAGCGGCTCATTTCTACCCTCAAGGCTTTGTTCAGTTGTCGACCGGGCTTAAGATAGTAACTGCGCCTTTCCTTTCCTGAAAATAACTTTTTTTATATATATTGTAAGGCGGGGGTTTATTAAAGGCCGATTATCCGTTGTGCGCCAGGGATCTCGGTCTCGTGGAGAGGGTCGGAAATAAGGTGCCGGCGCTGGTACGGGCACTGACACTGTAGGGTACGTAGGCGGCTGACTTTGAACGACGACTTCGGCGTAAGTCAGTGGACGGGCGACAGGTCTTGGGAAGACGTTGGCATAACTCATAGGGGTGGCGACAGGTCGGGGGGCGGCGTCAGCGTAGGTCAGTGGAGCAGCGACATGCGATGTTGAATGAGCGGACGGAAGCGCCTCAGCAACCTGCTCTCGAATAGCATGTTGGCGAGCCGGGGCCAAATATGGTGGGACTCCTCAGGGTAAGGCAAAAGAGAAAGCTGACGGGCCACCTCCTCACGCACAAAGTCTTTGACTTGCTGCAGCAGAGAGGAGTTATCAGCTGCGGGTGTCAGTCCAGCAAGTGACTCTACATGAGCTGAGTGCTGACGAGTGAGGACCCTCTGCTTACGCTGCTCCTCGAAGCTCTGGCTCAGCGTGATGACTTCCGAAACGGTGCGCAAGTCCCGAGCGAGCAGCATTTGAAAGGCGTCATCATCAATGCCTTTCAAGATCTGCTTTATCTTGTCAGTTTCCGGCATGCTGACGTTCACTCGGTTGAAGAGGGCGATTACATCTTCTATATAGCTAGTGAAGCTTTCGCCAGCCTGCTGCGATCGTTCACGCAAGCGCTGTTCTGCGCGGAGTTGTCTGACAGCCTGGCGACCAAAGACTTCGGAGAACTTCGTCTTGAAGGCCGACCAAGTTCCAACGTCCCCTTCATGGTTGCGAAACCATAAGTTGGCGACACCGGTAAGATAAAAAATTACATTGTTGAGCTTAGTCTCGTCGTCCCATTTGTTATACAGGCTCACCCGTTCGTAAAATGCGATCAAATCTTCCACGTCATGTTCATCTGTTCCGCTGAAGAGTGCCGGGTCCCGCTGGCGAAGAAAGCCGGCACAGATGACAGTCGGTGGGTCTGCTTGCACGGCTTGATGTTAGGTGTCTACAGGCATCGCAGGTGTCGGAAGAGTGCGGTTACGGAGCTCCAGAGCCGATATTGTAACCCAGCACCTCCACCAAATGTAAGACGGGGGTTTATTAAAGGCACTGGGACCTCAGCAGCAGGGCGGCAACAGTCTGCGGTCAGCCAAAGCGAGCCCAAAGCACGCGCAGCGATAGCACTGCCGCCGCTACACAATGTTCGTCTTCATCTTTACAATATACAGGGTGTCCCAGATAACTTGGACCAAGATTTATAAAAAAACTAAGCGTTCTTCAGAGCTGAAATCGCATGGATGTTATTGAGGTTTCTCTAAAGTTACAGTACCATTTTTTCGGTTCTCCTATTTGAATAATTAGTCGAGATAAATAAATTAACTTTTTAAATTTAGCTTGAAACGTTCAGGCGTCAATAGGAAAGTATGGAGCTCCACAAATATCGTACAACCCAGGCACTTCCAACGAGATAGACTTAGCGTGGCCGTTTTTATTCGGGAAAAACGAAAGCCCGGGGAGTTTAAAAAATACCACGTGACAAGCACTCCGTGCGCCCGGATGCGCCGCGATTGCTGCGCTCTCATTCGTGCTTCGTTAGAAACATCACCCGCTTCGGGCCTTTCGTGCTGTCCAAGACGGGGCTTCGCGATGTGCTTGGCTCCAAGTGCCAGTGGGTACGGGCGGCAATGGAATGAAAGCGCGGCTCCTGTTTTTCAGCGTAATTCACACGACATTATCAGGCTTGTTATATGCGTCTTTGCTTGTTGGGATCTTGCTCCCAAATTCAAACTCATGAGATTGTCATCGTTCTTCCGCATGCATTCTGCTAACGTGAGTGTGCAGTTATTGCCCTCAGAAACGGGAGCTGCGCTTTCTTTCAACTCCCGCCCGAACCCACTGGCGCTTATCTTGGAACCAAGCACATCGCGAAGCCCTGTCTTGGGCAGCACGAAAGGCCCGAAGCGGGTGATGTTTCTAACGAAGCACGAATGAGAGCGCAGCAATCGCGGCGCATCCGGGCGCACGGAGTGCTTGTCACGTGGTATTTTTAAAACTCCCCGGGATTTCGTTTTTCCCGAATAAAAACGGCCACGCTAAGTCTATCTCGTTGGAAGTGCCTGGGTTGGACGATATTTGTGGAGCTCCATACTTTCCTATTGACGCCTGAACGTTTCAAGCTATATTTAAAAAGTTAATTTATTTATCTCGACTAATTATTCAAATAGGAGAACCGAAAAAATGGTACTATAACTTGAGATAAACCTAAAAACATCCGCGCAATTTCAGTTCTGAAGAACGCTTAGTTTTTTAATAAACCTTGGTCCAAGTTAGCTGGGACACCCTGTATACCGGGTGTCCCAGCTAACTTGAACCAAGGGTTTAAAAATGAAATATTGGAGTCAGGAGAGTGAAACTACCTGCATATTGGTGATAGGCATTTGGCGCACCACGGGAAATTTTTTGTATCGCAATTACTTAACTAGTAATTAAGATAATTTTTTTAAATTTTTTAATATTGACTTTAGACACTAAATGTGATTCGCAAAGTTGGAGAGCACTTTCAGAAACCCGCATTCCATTATTCGCCATAAAGAAAACCTTACGTGTACCTCTTTTTCCGAGCTCGAAAGAAAGCCCGCGAAATACAAAAAAAAATCACGTGACGAGCACATTTGCGCGTCGCGATCGTGCTGCTCTCAACCGTGCTTTCAGTGAACGAAATCAGCTCCGGCCTTTATTCGACGGCCCCGTTGCAGCGGCAGGCCGATATCTTGGCGGGGGTTTTTCGTCCGCGTCAGCTAGTTGGCACCCGGCGACGACGACTTAGTCCCAATCTGATAAGATACTGAGATGGCGAGTCTGCTTTGTCACTCAGAAGCAAAAGAGAAATACAGGGAATAATGTTTCGCCGCGAGGTGTTGGCGGCTGTGTGTTGCAGTTTCCTAATGAGGATTTTGAAAGCTGGAAGCAGCGGTGAAGCACAGTTTGTCGTGTGCTCTTCTTATGCCACTCTCATGCGAGACTGAATCTTTGGTGTAGTGATTACTAGCACTGCAGACATGCCGTTTACAAATGAAGAGAAAGCAGACATGGTTCTGGCTCTAGGTGCATGTCATGGGAACAGAAGGCGCGCTGCAGACCTTATGCAACAATGGCACCCAGGCAGGCGGCCAAGTTCAGTAACGATCCTGCGTGCCTTCGAGACGCTGCGACGGATGGGCAGTTTTACGTCCACACGACACAGAGCACCTGTTTTTGACGAGGACTTCGAGACGCATATTTTATCGCTGTTCGCTCTGGAACCCCAAGCAAGCGTGCGCAGCGTGAGCGAGGATACCGGAGTCTCCAGGTCATCAGTTTGGCGAATACTGCGCAAACACCGCCTGCATCCGTACCACGTACAGCTTCATCAAAATCTGTTGCCACGGGACTTCCAAAACAGGACCGATTTTGCTAATTGGATTCTGATAAAGATGCAGGACGACCCGGATTTTTTGAACAAAGTGATATGGAGTGACGAAGCTAGTTTTTCGCGCAATTCACAGGTGAACCTGCACAATGCTCATTACTGGAGCGATTCAAATCCCTACTGGGTTTTACAGACGCAGCACCAGTACCAGTGGTCATTTAGTGTTTGGTGTGGACTTTTCGACGGTAGTTTGATCGGGCCTGTGTTTTTCGACCAGACGCTGACAGCAGATCGCTACACCAATGATATCCTCAGAGGACCCGTTGACGACTTCCTTTCGGATCTACCGCTCGCCAGGGCCACAAATGTGTGGTTTCAACACGATGGCGCCCCCGCGCACAGCAGCGCCAAGGCTCGGACCTGGCTCGACGCAGCGTTCCCGCAGAAATGGATAGGACGACTAGGTCCCGTGAACTGGCCAGCCAGGTCTCCTGATATGACACCTCTGGACTACTTTTTGTGGGGTCATATCAAGGACAAGGTGTACAGCACACCAACTTCCACACCGCAAGACCTTAAAGACAAAATAACGGAAGTCTGTTTAAACATGCCTGAGGCTGTCATACGAAATGCAACGGCTGATTTGGTTACAAGATGCCATAGCTGTATCGTCGCACAAGGTGACCTATTCGAGCACTTTTTATAATTGGTAAGAAACCGAAATGAAATGGAGTCAGGACAACCGCATGCCACGGCTGTCATCGCCGCACAGCCAAGCCATAAACCGCCACTTTTATTTTCTTTGCAACTGGCAAATAAAACTCCTCTCATTTGAAAACTTCGAGCTTGGCAGTCTTTATCGCGACTGCAAAGCGCAGCGCACTCGCTGCAATTTACACCGTCACGCGCGAACTGGCTGACACGGCCGAAGAAACCACCACCAAGATATCGGCCTGCCGCTGCAACGGGGCCGTCGAATAAAGGCCGGAGCTGATTTCGTTCACTGAAAGCACGGTTGAGAGCAGCACGATCGCGGCGCGCGAATGCGCTCGTCACGTGTTTTTTTTGTATTTCGCGGGCTTTCTTTCGAGCTCGAAAAAAGAGGTACACGTAAGGTTTTCTTTATGGCGAATAATGGAATGGGGGTTTCTGAAAGTGCTCTCCAACTTTGCGAATCACACTTAGTGTCTAAAGTCAATATTAAAAATTTAAAAAAAATTATTTTAATTACTAGTTAAGTAATTGCAATACAAAAAATTTCCTGTGGTGCGCCAAATGCCTGTCACCAATATGCAGGTAGTTTCACTCTCCTGACCCCAATATTTCATTTTTAAACCCTTGGTTCAAGTTAGCTGGGACACCCGGTATAAGAGTGCGTTGCCTCTCCCAGTCGTATTCGTGCCTCCCGTACGGGCCCCGGGCCCTGCACCTGGCCGTGACGCTGTGCGGAATCGCCTACCCCGTCGCCTGCGCACTCGCCGTGTTCGTGGTGCTGCGCCGCATGCGCCATCTGTGCGCGCAGACGCTGCTGGGGACGCTGGGCGCCGCATACATCACGCTCACCGCGGCCACCAGCCCGACGCCACCCCTCGTGGACATCGATGCGGGAGCGTTTCTCGTGGTAAGTGCTTCCTAGCGTCAGGTGAGTACAATAGACATGTGTGGCGGCGAGCGTACTGCTGGGAACATTCGATTTTAGATCGCTAATATTTTTACATTCCGTGAACATTTATTTAACTCTGATATTTATGGATTAACATTGGCACACCATGTTGTACATTCGTGTTATTCTTGTTATGCTTTATAATACGTTTCTGTCGTCCTTTGCTGTACTTTCTACATGTGTTATTTGGTGCTTATTTAGAGACGGTTATGGTATCTGAGCGGTTAATGTATTCATATAACAGAAAGTAGTTACCACTAACTGCCTCAGTATATGTTCGAAGTCTGGTGTCTTCATTTAGGCGGCATTTATGTTTTAGTTTTGTGTGGAATATCAAGTGGACTTTTAGAACGAGAGCTCTGCTCCTGAGGGTACAACTTCCGATTTTGATGTGGATGAGATCTTCAATGCCTCACAAGGTCCAACCGAACTGAACTGCATGGTGTTATGGCTCAAGCTATAACAATGTGACCACGTGATTCTATAGAATATGACCCCTGCGTGCATGACCTTCACCTTAACATTTGATTTGAGACAGTGGGCGCCGCTTCACAAGGTGAAACCGAACTTAACTGCCCGGTGGTGCCACCCAAGCTATGGTAGTATGACCACGTGATCATATGACGAGAACCACCCGGTACCTCGAACTTTCACCTTTACCCTTCATCTTGACATTTGATTCCAGACAGTAGAGACCATGCTTAAAAAATTTTTTTTGGTATATCTAGGTTCAAGGCACGTTGTACCCCAGGCATATTTTTCTTCTTTTAACGCCCCGTATGCTTCTAACGTCTCAATTCTTGTGCGGTCCCATGCCACATTAGCGTATTCAATTAGGGCACGCATGAGTGAAGTATACAACAAGGTTTGTTTTGCTAGACGCCCGTTTTTTCCAGCTTCTTACTAGCCGCACTATTTCGGCTGCCGCTGAAGCTACGTTTTTAAAGTGAGCGCTCCAAATGAGATTTGAACTGATCGTTACACCAAGAAAATTATAGTTTATGGTTTTATGGTGTTTAATGTACTCAATGCGACTCAATGAAGCAAATCGTAGTAGAGCGCTTCGGATAATTTCGGCCAAATGGGGTTCTTGAACGTGCAATGGCATCGCACTGTGCACGGGCCTCTAGCATTTCGCCTCTGTCGAAATGCGACCACCACCGCGGGCTTCGAGCAGGTGTCATTCGGGTCAACAGCCGAGCACCATAACCCCTGAGCCACCGCACCGGCTGCCAAATAATTGAAAATATTCCGTGTGTTCAAGACAAGCGCTATCAATTTTCTAAGGGCACTCCAATGGGGCGTCACAAAGTCCAGCGTTGACCGACCATCGATGATAAGCGGACCGAGCCTCCCACGTGACCTAATGACGTCTTCGACAGTGCCTACAACATCAGGAAAGAAACAAGGATAAAAATTATTCCCAAGTGGGTTTCAAACATAGGCCGGCGCGAGCAGATCAGCTTCGCTGGGCACTGCATTAGAGCCTAGCTACGTCTTCACTTTTTTTTTAAACGTGGAGTTTATTACAGTGGTGGCACGGTCTGTATACACGAGCTATGTACAAACATGAGGAAAAGTGCTGCAAATCAACACGATATGCATAATACGAGACGCCGAGCTACACAGCACTAGAAAAAAAACAATGAAGGGCGCATCATTAAGAGCGAGTGCCAGCACCGGCTCGAACTCGGGCTTGGCAAACACTTCCCTTAGATGAACAATCATTTTGCAGAACTCCTCGCGTGCTAAACTGCCAGTCTCTCGCGATGGGTTTGGATATTGTCCTCTTCATCAGCTTCTGTTGGGGCGGTGGGAACAGGTCAGGTTCGCTGGCGGCCAGTGCATTAGAGCACAGGACGCCATCGCCGCAGCCAAACACCCGCTGTGCATGCTTTCGCATTCACAGCGCACTTAAGTCGTCTAAGGTGCCCTCCTTAACTTCTCTGTGTTGCGGTCATTTGTTAACAATTCGTGACATTCAATGAAAATTTCCAGTTGTGGCGCCATCGATTAAAGAAGTAGAAACAATTCCCGAAACCGATAATTACTATGGTTTTTAAATTTTTATCCTGTCAGCCGCGGTCCACAGCTTCTTCCTGAAACGATGCGTTTTTCTTAAACTCACGACTGCTCAGAAATTTTCGAAAATCTTCGCTAAATCCCCCGGCATATCGGACATGATCGGTTCTGGGCACGAAGTAGTCATCAAGTCGTCATCTGCCACCGAAGCGTTATCGCATCTGAATGGTTAGAGGAGCACGGCACGATTTAACTCCTTTTTGTGTTGGGTTCTTCACGACTAATATATTACACTGACAAGTCGATGCACTGATTACGTAGGTAAATGGTACTAGCTGCCGCGGTGGTTAAGTGCTTACGGCGCTCGGCTGCTTACCTCGAAAGACGCGGGATTAATTCCGGCCGCGGCGGTCGAATTTCGATGGAAGCGAAACTCTAGAGGCCCGTGTGCTGTACGATGTCACATCACGTTAAAGAACCCCGGGCGGTCGAAATTTTCGGAGCCCTTGACTAAGGCGTCCATCATAGCCTTAGTCGCTTTGGGAGGGTAAATCCCCCATAAGCCAAACCAAACCTAATGGTGCTATATTGGATGCTCGTGCGAGCCTCATTTATCCCCGTGACAATCCAGGGTCTGTTTTCTGCCGCCCCCATGAGCGCCGCGCGATGAAAGTTACGGAGCATACTTGAAGACAACAGAGTGCAGTACATTAAAAAAAAGTACGCGCGTGTTTCCGACGAAAGCATTCATAGCGCGCAGCAAAGTTGTAGCAGTGGACAGCAGAAGGTTAGTTAAGTGGATAGGACAAAGAAGCTTGCGAGGATAAGGTATTCGCAGCTCACAGGAAAGGGATATTTGGAGAGGTATGGGAGGGACCTTTGTCCTGCGGTGGACTTAAAAGGCTTATGATGACGATCATCCGTGTTGCAACAGAGGCAATTGATTTCCTCCTCATCTTTGTTTGTCTTGTAAATGGCTTTCGTCATTACTGCTGAACCTACTTTTGCGTGAGTGCCTGGAGAAGGTCGATAAGTGGGCAGTTTTTACAGCGGAGGTTGGTAGTGATTGGTCTCCGTGAAGCACTGCAAACCGATTTCACACCCACAACTGCAAGCTCAATTTCCGGGACAAAATCACAGCACTCGAGATGCGCAGTACAAGAGCTTTCAAATAATGGTTGGTTGGTTTATGGGGTTTAACGTCCCAAAGTGACTAAGGCTATGAGAGACGCCGTAGTGTAGGGCTCCGGAAATTTCGACCACCTGGGGTTCTTTAACGTGCACTGACATCGCACAGTACACGGGCCTCGAATTTCGACTCCAAAGAAATTCAGCCGCCGCGGCCGGGATCGAACCCGCGTCTTTCGGGCCAGCAGCCGAGCACCATAGCCACTGAGCCAACGCGGCGGCCTTTCAAATAATCCTTTATTGCGAAAACAGGAGCGTATAATATACACCCATGTGAACATTGCAATGAAAAAAAAAAAACTGAAGAAAGGTGACAGGAACACAGCTAGCAATGCAACCTGCGCGAAGAACCGAGTTCCTTTTCCCGATAAAGGCTATATACTGACGGCGTAATCATGCGCTGAGCCGCACGCGCGATACAGGTAGCTTTGACCCTGAGATTATATGGAATCATCGTGTTCTTGAAAGGTGAATGGCAATCGCACGCCTCTCACTGCACTCCAAAATATCCATCTGTATTGCACGCACTTTATTCTTATATTCTCTCAAGCGAACATTTACATATGGACCTATTTGGGCGATGTATAATTTTCCAAACGATAGTGCCACCCTGTACATTATGCACTCCGGACAAGAGACAAAGCCTTTATTATGAGATATCTGGCTCTTTCTTTCCACACAAGGCTTCAGAAAGCCTTCTGAAGCCCCCTGTTAAAGTTTTTCCATGTTGCTACAGAAACTTTACAGTTTCTTGGCCATGTACGGGTGGGGCCACGTAATGCGTGAAACACCTTCCTGAGAATTGAGTTGTCCCAGGATTTGAGCGGAGCAAAACGGTCGGACAAGTCTAGCCGTTCTCCCGCATATTAACTGTGGTTTTCCGTGGGATCTCAGCGGCACAGGTGACGGAGAAACACAGCATCCGTTGTCTCTGCACCACTCTTGATCTCGGTGTCATATCATAGCAGCACCGGAGTTCAGCATCTTAACGAAATGTTGTTTGGCTGCGGTGGGTGCACAGATGGAGACGTGGCTTGACTGAGAGCGCTTGCGTGGTGGACTGTGCTGCGCATGCGCAGTGCCTGTATAAAATCCGCCAATCATAACGCTGCTGGCACAGCGCCGTGACAATATGGCTGCGCTCAAGAAGGCAATTGTGAAAAGGCCTACATGATGAACCAGCGCCTGCAAACAGCCACTACACGGGTGCGGCAAAAGCAGCAACGGCGCATGGCGGTCATTCAAGATCGCAATGACCATCGTTCTTGGCCGCGAGAACTTAACAGGCGACGACGAGTTTTCGAGATAAGGCGCCTATCAGAATACTCTCAGTTCAGACACCATAGTGTCACATTGTAGTGACGGCAGTCCAGCGGTCAGGAAGACACCAACCAGTCTTTGAAACGAAGCTCTTTATTTGGGCTGACTTGCGCCCGCAAAAGAACTGAATCACTGGGCGGTGGCGTAAGCAACAAACGTGCTCGTCGGTCGTCGAACTACGAATGCCTGCTGCTCGCGGCATCGTTCAATTTAAAGCTGGCAAGGAAACTTCGAGATAACGGGTCGAGATCATCTAGAGTAATCTGGAAACACGTAGATGCAGCTCGGCATGGCTGTGATCAATCGAGATTAGTCCAGTCGCTTCTCGCGTCACGAACACAAATGATAACACCCCTTTCCTGCGGCCTTGCGCGAATCAATGGACACTACAATGATACGTGGTAATAGAAACAGCTGCTCGCAGGTACAAATCATATCATAGAAATGTGATCGTGTTTGGCGTGAGAATAAAAATGATCAGGTGCATGACGGCAGCTTTGAATCTGGAGGGTGGGATGAAAGAATATCGGATTGTCGTTTTACCGCGGCATTCTCGGACACGTGTGGTACCTGTGTAGGGACAAGACGACTGAAGTGCCACTGAGGCGGTGGGCGGTTGCAAGATGAAGCGACATGCATAGGTTTTATTGAAACTAAACTTTATTGTGCGAAGAAAATTTTATAAAGCGATCGTAAATAAATCTGGTAATAGCTATCACAAGAATCAGTCGATGGCCGTGCTGGCAATGGAAGCGCCAGGAGGCGAGGAGGAAGAGAAGGTGGAAAAGCGGGGAGGTTAACTCAGGTTAACACATAATGTCACTCAGATCTGTAAGCTGGGCATTCACAAACAAAACGAGATATGGCCTCAACGCGTCCACAGACATCACGAGCAGGGTTATCAGCCATGCCGATCACAGCAGAGCTGGATGAATGGATGGATGGATGGATGGATAGGAGCGCCCCCTTTGAAACGGGGTGGAGGCAATTGCCACCATGCTCAGCTTTTGTTTCTTTATTATTTTTTTGTTTACTGTGTTGGCAATTCTCATTAAGAATCGCCATCATCTTTACCTACAGTTTCCTACAATTCTAACCTTATGCCACATCTCTGCTTTTCAGCCACCAATCCTCCAATAGCTTTTTGCTAACTTCCACTGCAGATTTATTTACATGACCATGGTTATCTTTAAACCCTAGGGCCTCAGGAAGAGTGACTGCGCCTGCATCGACATCCGGATGGATACCATCACATTTGATTATGAGGTGTTCAATTGTTTCCACAGATCTACCACACACGGCACACGTGTCATCTTAGTTAAATTTCTTTTTGTAGCTGCGCGTTCTAAGACACCCTGACCTAGCTTCAAAAAGTAGGGCACTGCCTCTTGAGTTATCATAGAAAAATTCTTTCCTGATCTGCCTTTTCCAGTATCGATATAGTTCTACACTATGTTTCTTTTCCATTGAATTCATCCAATTTTTAACTTCCGCGTTTTTAACCTGTCGTTTAATGCTCTTTCTTTCTCCGTCCTCATGACCTGCATACTTACTGGTTAGTTTTCTAGTTCTCTTCCGCCACTGTGAGACAACGCTCTTTCTGTATAAATATTTAAATACCTTAGCTGCCCACCTGTTATCGTCCAATTTCCTCAGGCGTTCTTCGTATAGTATTTTACTCTTAGCTTCCCGTGCTTCGAACGATGCCCAGCCCATATCCCCTTGTGCTGCATCGTTTGTGGTTTTGCCGTGGGCACCTAGTGCTTTAAAGAATGTCGTAGGCCAAAAAAGGACGAAACAGGTAGGAAAAAACACAGAACAGGAAAGAGGCGCACCTTCCAACTTTAATAACAGGAAAGGAAACCAGGCGCTCTTTTATACCGCTGAGCTGCATGAGGATGCGTGAACTAAAAAACAAATGCGGTGGTGGAGGAGTGATAACAAGACTACAACACAGCACAACAAGTCATAGGGAGGTCGCTATTACAAAAAGCATGTTGATAACTCATGCGAGCGTGAATGATAGCACAGGTTGAACGATTATGAATAAGGATAAGAACTACCTCTAAGATATTAACAATCATGAAACCGATTGAAGGAAGCAGGCGGACTTTGCAAAGGGCATCTAAACAGAACCGTCCAAAAAAGCTAGTTCGTTTCTGGTGAGGAGAACAGAAGGCGTGCTAACGCAGTTGTCTTTTCTTTGATCAATATAAAAAGCCTCAATGACTTCTCTTTCGATTTTTTCTTTTGCCCTGGCTAGAAACCTGGTCTTTTGAAATTTCGGAAAACAATCTTTACACCTGCTACAATGTAAAGCTAGATTGCTTCCCGTCTTGCTTTTTAGTGTCACATTGTGCTGTCGAGCACGCTCATTGAAGCACTGTCCCGTTTGCCCCACATATACTTTGCCACACGTCAAAGGGATCTCGTATACCACATTAGTGGTACATTTTGTGAACACTGTTTGATGTTTGACAGTGCAGGCCTTTTTGACCCGCTTTCCTGACACCATCGGACGTATGCTTGCCAGTGTGCAGGGGGCTGAAAAAACCAGCCGCACTCCGTGCTTGGAAGCCACTTTTTTCAAATTGTGCGAAAACCCATGCAGGTAAGGTATGACCTGCACAGGTTTGTTTCCAATGTCCCGCTTGTAGTCCGGTTTCTTCATTTTTTGAAGGAGGCTTTCAGACACACTGGTGACCAGTTGCAATGGGTAACCTGCTGACATAATCTTCTGATTTTTTATATTGATCAAAGAAAAGACAACTGCGTTAGCACGCCTTCTGTTCTCCTCACCAGAAACGAACTAGCTTTTTTGGACGGTTCTGTTTAGATGCCCTTTGCAAAGTCCGCCTGCTTCCTTCAATCGGTTTCATGATTGTTAATATCTTAGAGGTAGTTATTATCCTTATTCATAATCGTTCAACCTGTGCTATCATTCACGCTCGCATGAGTTATCAACATGCCTTTTGTAATAGCGACCTCCCTATGACTTGTTGTGCTGTGTTGTAGTGTTGTTATCACTCGTCCACCACCGCATTTGTTTTTTAGTTCACGCACCCTCATGCAGCTCAGCGGCTATAAAAGAGCGCCTGGTTTCCTTTCCTGTTATTAAAGTTGGAAGTTGCGCCTCTTTCCTGTTCTGTGTTTTTTCCTTCCTGTTTCGTCCTTTTTTGGCGTACGACATTCTTTCAAGACAATGTACCAACTAACCCGTCAAAAAGTTCTACTACACCTAGTGCTAATCTGTTTGTGAAGCAATGGTTTGTGAATGCGACACCAAGCTACAGGCGACATCGCAAGGGAAGCGCCAGTGTGAATATTGTGGCAGTCGGCTCTTTAAAACATTTTAAGAAATCATAAAAGAGCTGGGTGAAACCGTCAATGACAGGGCGACTGGTTGCAAAATAAAAAGTTTTCACTTCACTTTATTACCTTAAAGGCCGTAGGATTGGGGGTATTACACAAGGGGTGGGTTACATTGAAAAAGCAGATTGAATAAACAAAGAAAATACGTAAGGTACATAAATTATTCGCTGTTAAAGTTAGTTGCTAAACAGTCCGTAAATGTTGATGGGCTGGTGATTGCGGCGATGTCGTGTGGAAGGCTGTTCCAGTCCTTGGCTGAGCGTGGAAAGAATGACCATGCCAATGCCCTTCGAAATATTTTGCAACGAATTCAAACCTCGATATTGCTCTCAGTCCTGTTCTTAGATGCGATGTGTCTACTCCATTTGACGTAGCACTACCTCAGCCAGAGCTAATAAGCTTCTCGTACCGGCTGGCGTTATTGTTGGGTTCTAGCCCTACTTTTTTTTATAAATTTAAATATAAATGGGCAATTTCTTTTATTCCTTTGGTTGCGGTTTACAGTGCAAACCAAGAATGAGCTTGCCAGATGCATTGCGGAATACCTAAGGCCTGCCCTCCTTATGATAATAGCAACAAATTTAAAGCATTTCCATTTGACGATAACAAAAGCTGACGACATAATGACAAAACATTTACAAATTGGGTAATAGTAAAACGTGATTATTTGTTATATATTACTGTAGGAGGGTCATTTGATAAGTGTGGTAAAACGCAGTTAAAGATAGCAAGTTTGCTGAAAACAATATTTTAGTTTTCAACATACTCCCCTTCCAGTTCCACGCACTTTTTCCGGAGCTGCTCCAATTTTTTCATTGCCTCAGAAAAAAAGAATGGTGCGATGCCCTTGAAGTAATCATTCACCACTGAGATAACCTCTCCATCTGAAGAAAATTTCTTTCCACCCAGCCAAATGCTTAGGTTTGGAAAAAAGAAAAAGTCACATGAGGCCCAATCCGTACAATATGGTGAATGAGGTAAAACCTCGAAGCCTAACTCGTGCAATTTGGCCATTCCAACAAGGGACCTGTGGGGTGGAGCACTGTCTTGTTGAAATAGGACTTTTTTCGCGCTAAACCAGGTCGCTTAGTGCGGAATTCTTTTTTCAGTTGCTCTAGGACTGTCGCATAATATGGTCCTGTTATCGTTTTGCGGTTTTGTAAGTGGTCTACAAAGATTATTCCACGTGAATCCCAAAAGACGGTCACCGTAACCTTTCCGTCTGAACAAACAGTCTTTGCCTTTTTTTGGCGCAACTTCATCCGGCTCAGTCCATTGCTTTGATTGCTGTTTAGACTCTGGAGAGTAATGATGTACCCGTTTCTCCTCAGCTGTCACAAATCTTGGCCAAAAGTCCTGAGGATTGTGATAAAGCGTCGATAAACACTCCTTCGAGATGTCCCGGTCGCGGCGGCTGAATGTCTTTGGAGGAGAAATTCGAGGCCCGTGTACTGTGCGATGTCAGTGCACGTTAAAGAACCCCAGGTGGTCGAAATTTCCGGAGCCCTCCACTACGGCGTCTCTTATAGCCTTAGTCGCTTTGGGATGTTAAACCCCATAAACCAAACCAAACGAAACCATCCTTCGAGATGTCTGTCCTGATGAGTCTTTGGTCGATCGTCAGCAATCGCGGCGCCCAACGTGCACAGACCTTCTTCATCTCCAATTTTCCATGAAGAATATTGGGAACTCTTTCTGCTGAGATGCCTACAATTTCAGCTATCTCACGTACCTTCACTCGGCGGTCTTTTATAACAATTCCATGAATTTTCGATACCATTTTTGGCGGGGTGACCTCCGCTGGATGCCCATGACGTGCTTCATCTTGCGTCGAAGTTCGGCCATGTTTGAATTAATTTATCCTGTAGTAAGTGGTATTCAGCGATGGTGCAGAGTGTCCATGAACTTCGCCCAAGTCGGCTTTAACTTGGGCAGCCGTCCACTGTTTTAAATAAAAATCTTTGGTCAACACGGGCGCTTTTTTAGCGATCCATTCCGGGTACTGAGCAAAACAGATTACTCGCAGCCAGTCTGTGTAAAAACGAACTTGTCGCCACAGTTCCGATCGCCAGATCTTGCAAAACACGCTTCACATGACCTCTTGAGGGCGCCAAAGGGCCGAATAAAGCACTCACTTCTACCGGCCACTGCTCGAAATTCGAAACTTCCAATTTTGGCGGGAATCACCACTCAGGTCTGCGCCAATGGCTGTCGGAAGCTTACTAATTGTCGGTACAAGCCTACACATGTTCTGACGTCATATGAAGTGTGCTTCTCGCACGCCACCTAGAAGAAAACACAACTGTAGCGCCATCTCTTGCATTTTTACGACACTTATCAACCGACCCACGTACAACGCAACAACAAAAGCCTACAACTAGCATGGTGTGTTATGAAAGTGACATATCGTGCACAACTCTCTTATTATTCTGGCCATTTCCGCGGCCTTGCATTGCTTAGAAAGAAGCTGGGTGTGTACATTGAGAGCTCGTTGTATCGCAAACGTCAGCTTCTTCTGGTGGTGATAAATTGTGCGCGACTTCGAAACATGGAAGCTAACTGTTCGAAAGGTGTAAGCTCTAGAGGTTTGGAGATGTACGTTTTAAACCTTTGGCGACTGTTTTTTGTTTCATTCTTTATGTATATAGCCAGTTTTCTTCCTATTATTTCTATATTAAGTGACCTATGTTTATTGAAAATTTGTCCTGTGTTTTGGCTGAGTTAAAGGTTGAAGGTAGCACGGATTGCTCTTTTTTATTGCAAAAATAATTTTGCGATAGTAGTAAGCGCTGTGGTGCCCAAAACAAGTAGCCCGTAATGTACATAGGAGTAAACTAAAGAGTAGCAGAGCTGCAGTTTGCATCGCACCGGTCAAATTGCTCGAAGTCTGTTTATTATTCCCACGGACCGTGAATAGGGGAATTTATCCTCCCGAAGTGGCACTTGGGCCATAAAGGACGCCGTAATGGAGGGCTTCGAATTATTTAGGCCACCCGAGGTTTCTGACAAGCGCTGACATCGAACAAAAGACGGGCGTAGCCAATGAAATACGGACGCAGCGGCCGGGATCGAGCCCGAGACATTAGGATCAACTAGAAATAAAACACATGATAAAACCACACCTCGGCCATTGTTAATGTAATGATAGGAAACGTTCTACAAGAATTTCACTTTTATACTCGTCTCCCTCCAAATTCGCAAGGCAGTACTACGACTGCTGCTACCGCCAAGGAATGCTGCATTATGGTGAGGTACAGAAATACTTATGACTAATTTGTACATCGGCTGATGCTTTTTCAGAGCCGGGTGTCACTGAGCACCGATGTAATTCCGCTGCATTTGTGAATCTGTGAGACTAAAAAATGAAACAGACTTCATACTGTGCGCTCAGCCTGGCATCGTAGAGGATGTGGAGGTCCTTGGAAAGGTTCCTTGTATGGACCCCAGAATGGTAAGGTCTCGCATTAGCTTGGATTTGAAAACGGAACGCAGGAAATTAGTAAAGCGGAAGTCTATTAACGAGTTAGCATTAAAAGGGAAAGTACAGGAATTAAGGATTTTGCTGCAGAACAGATTTTCCGCTTTAACTAAAGATGATGACTGTAATGTTGAAACAATGAAAAATCATCTCACAGATATCATAACGGAGTGCGGCGTACAAGTAGGCGGTAGGATGGTTCGACGGGATACCGGGAAGCTATCTCAGGAGACTAAAGATCTGATTAAGAAACGGCAAAGCATGAGGACGTCTAACTGCATAGATAGAATAGAACTAGTAGAGCTGTCGAAGTTAATAAATAAGAGCATGGTAGCCGACATCAGGAAATTTAACATGGAGAAAATCGAGCATGCTCTAAAGAGCGGAGGTTGCCGAAAAGCAGTGAAGAGAAGACTAGGCATAGGTAAAAACAAGATGTATGCGATACGAGACAAAGAGAGCAACGTCAGTAGCAATATGGATAAGATAGTTAAAGTAGCCGAAGAGTTTTACACAAATCTATACAGTAGCGATTGCAATCAGAATGTTACTCAGAGAGGCAGTAGGGCACAGCAATGGGATACCCCGCCAGTAACGAAGGAGGAAGTGAAGAAAGCCTACGAAGCAATGCAAAGGGGGAAAGCAACTAGTGAGGGTCACATAACAGCAGATTTGTTGAAGGGTGGAGAAGAGATTGCGCTCGAAAAACTAGCCACCCTGTATACGCAATGCCTTGTAACCTCGAGCGTACCTAGAGCTTGGAAAAACGCTAACATTATCTGAATTCATAAAAAAGGAGACGTCAAGGACTTGAAGAATTACAGACCGATCAGCTTATTGTCTGTTATTTACTAAGGTAATCGGTAATTAGGGCCAGGGCAACCATAGACTTCAATCAACCAAATGACCAGGCAGGCTTTCGTAAATGTTACTCGACAATAGACCATATTCATGCAATAAATCTGGTGATAGAGAAATGCGCAGAATATAACCAGCCCCTGTATATAGCGTTCATTGATTACGAGAAAGCATTCGACTCAGTAGAAACCTCAGCAGTCATGCAAGCATGGCGGAATCAGGCTGTAGCAGAGTGTTATGTCAAATATTGGAAGATACTTATAACTATTCTACAGGTACCATAGTTCTCCATAAGTCAGCAATAAAATTCCAATAAGGAAAGGTGTCAGGCAGGGAGACACGATCTCGCCTATGCTATTCACTGCCTGTTTACAGGAGGCATTCCAGGGCTTGAAATGGGAGCAGTTGGAGATAAGAGTTAGTGGAGAATACATAAGTAATTTGCGATTCGCTGATGACATTGCCTTGCTAAGCCACTCAGGAAATGAACTGCAAAGCATGATCAATTAATTAAACAGGCAGAGCAGAACAGGGGGGCGCTAAAAATTAACATGCAGAAAACGAAAGTAATGTTCAACCGCCAAGCAAGGGAACAGCAGTTCGCAATTGGTAGTCAGGTGCTGGAAGTAGTAAGAGAATAAGTCTATTTAGGGCAGGTATTGCCAGCTGATCCCTATCATGAGAGGGAAATAACTAGAAGAACAAGAATGGGATGGAGCGCATGTGGCAGGTTATCTCAGATCATGAATGGCACTTTACTAATATCCCTCAAGAGAAAAGTATAGAACAGCTGTATATTACCGGTACTCACCTATGGGGCAAAAACGTGGAGGCTAACAAAGAGGGTTCAGCTTAAGTTAAAGGCAACGCAGCGAGCTATGGAAAGAAAAATTAGAGGTGTAACGTTAAGAGATCGGAAGCCAGCGGAGTGGGTAAGGGAACCAACGCGGGTTAATGACATCCTAGTTGAAATCAGGAGGAAGAAATGGGCTTGGGCAGGGCATGTAATGCGAAGGAGAGATAACCGCTGGTCCTCAAGGGTAACGGAGCGGATTGCAAAAGAAGGCAAACGTAGCAGGGGGCGGCAGAAAATTAGGTGGGTAGATGAGATCAAGAAGTTTGCGGGGATACGGTGGCCGCAAGTGGCAAAGGACAGGGTTAATTGTAGAGACATTGGAGAGGCCTTTGGCCTGCTGTGGGCGTAGTCAGGCTGATAATGAGAAATTAGACACGTGATGAAACCACAGCTCTGCCATTGTTAATGTGATGATAGGAAACGTTCTACAAGAATTTCACTTTTATACCTGTCTCCCTTCAAATACGCAAGGCAGTACTACGACTGCTGCTACCGCCAAGGAATGCTGCATTTTGGTGGGAAATACAAACACTTATGACAATTTGTACATCGGCTGACGCTTTTTCAGAGCCGAGCGTCACCGAGCACCGGACTAATTCCGCTGCGTGTGCGCGTCGCTCGTGCAGGTGTTCTGCTGGGTGGCCACGTTCCTGGTGCTGAGCTACGCCAAGACCGTGGTGACGCTGGCGCTCGCCAGCCACGGAGAGAAGGCGCTCTTCTGGGTGGGCGCCTGCACGCAGCTCGGAGCCCTGGTGGGCAGCCTGGTGCCCTACCTGCTGGTCAGCCACCTGGGGCTCTTCTCCGAACGAGACCACTGCGCTGCCGCCTAGCGGCCCCCACCACTGCACAGCCTACACGCAGGAGTTGACTTCAAGAGCTCGTCACCAGCGATGGGCTTTGGATGCCGCGAACACTCGAGAAAAGTTTGCATGTAGGCAGAGACCACTTTTAGGGGACTGGGAGGTATATCCACAGTGACGTTTTCAGTGTTGCATCATTAGCTCAGAACATGAGAGACCCGCTGTGGTGGCTCAGTCAATTATGGAGCTCGGCTGCTGACCCGAAAGACGTGGGTTCGATACCGGCCGCGGCGGCCGAATTTCTATGGAGGCGAAATTCTAGAGGCCCGTGTACTGTGCGATGTCAGAGCACGTTAAAGAACCCCAGGTGGTCGTAATTTCCGGAGCCCTTCACTACGGCGTCCCTCATAGCCTGAGTCGCTTTGGGACGTTAAACCCCAATAAACCAACCAAACCAAACATGAGTGAGCAACGCAGGATCCAGTGAATCACCAGCCTGTCTTGCAATAGGATGCCTATCAGCGACTTTTCGCTCTTGGTGCCGCACTTCTAATCTTTGACTAATAATAAAGACCAGATTTCTAAGATAGTTGTGAAATAAACGCGCTAGCCCAACAACGTAATTGTGGACATTCACCTTTACCAGAACAGTCACTGTCACAGAATGCATTGTGCGCGTCCTATCAGCCACATTGTGCACTGAGACCTAGTGGCATTATGCTTGAATTAAAAGCTTTTGTTTTGCTTCGACCGTTTTAACTTGATTACAACGCAGGCGAAATTGGTGACAAAAAGTTCTTCCTTCGATTGCATTTCGCGTTGACCAGCAAACATGTTCGCTACGGCGCATTTCGCGTAAGCTCTCATTCCGGCAATAAAATGGGATCAGTGCCATTGTCAACATCTGCCTGGATGCTGCCTAGTGTGTTCAATGCAAAAACACGAGGCAAGTGCGCGTGTGAAAGTCTTTTCTTGTAGACCTTTACGCACTGCGCTAAAGAGCACGAACAGCATCGTCGGCGGCAAGCCAAGCTGCTGGTGCGGCAGCTGCAACCGCCGAGCCATCGTCACGACTGATCTGGTAGGTATGGCAATATTTATATTCTGCAATAATAGTCTCCTAGCGCTGGTTATGCAGCCCAGAGTCATGGTACGTTGACGAAGCACACAGGCCTAGAGGTGCGTTTGCAAACGCGGAGGCTCGTGCAGCATTAGCCGTTGATTGATTGGAAACAACTTTATTTGCTGAATATTCTCAGAACATGTGGGTGGGCCGCCTAGTCCGGTAGTCCACTAGCTGTTGCTGCTGCGTTGACCCTGCCCACCAGCCAGTGCTGACGGTCAGGATCATCGCTGAGCAGAATAGCCTCCCACTGCTCCTCTGAGGGGTTTGGAATAGGGTCAACTAAGGGATTAAATTGGCAGCCCCACACCATGTAGTAGAAATTAGCTATCTCTCCACAGTGTGGACACTGCGGAGAGTATAGTGTAGGGCACCACTGGAGTACCTTAGCTGGCGTTGGGTATGTGTTCGTGTGTAGTCTCCTAAGGTTGTTCTCTTCTAGCATGGAGGGATTTATGTGGTGTTGAGTACTCCTTCCTGGCTGTTCTGTATGGCGCGAGATACTCAGAATACACAGCTAAACCTATTAGGTCGCGGCACCCTTCATGGTCATCGGAGGGAGACCCCCGGTATAGAAGAGCTCGGTACATGCCTGTGAGCGGCTTCGTTTCCTCCTGGTAGTTTCAGGTGACCGGGAAACCAGATGACTGAGGCTTGGCTGGGTGGATGCTTAGTCAGCAATGAAAACCCTGATCTGTGGATTAATCCATTATTGAAATTGCGCCAGGCGTTCTGGGAATCAGTGAGCACAAAGGCGTTGGGGTTAGATGCTACAGCTAATGAAATAGCTGCCTCCTCTACGTGAGTGCAGTTAGATGCTTTCATCGAGGCGTAGTTTGATCCTGAAGGCGTTGAGACCACCGCTGTCATGACTCCATTCTGTGGTCCTGCTGCGTTCACGTAAAGGGCGTTAGGCTGCTTGTCCCATTTCTTCTGCAGGGCTTCCCCTCTTGCTTTCCTCCTCTCGATGTTATATTCGGGATGCATATTCCGTGGAATGGGGTGCACGTTGATGCGTCTACTGACATCGCATGGGACTTTTTCCCTTTCGTCTATTGTATAGGGCAGATTAACATGGATCTCCTCGAGCAGTTCCCTGCCGGGTTTTGTGATTTAGGAATGCCAGCCTATTGAGTTGTGCGAGCCATTGTGCTTGCCACATCTCTTTGAGGGTATTATGTGCTCCTAGAGGCATGAGCTTTGCCGTTGGCATGGGGTTCGGTAGCTCCAGTGCCGTCTTGTAGGCTTTCCTGATCAATGTCTCCAACTTTTCAACTTCCGACCTGGAGAGGTGAATGACTGCAGTCCTCTACATTATCCGAGAGATCACGAAAGCTTGCACCAAGCGGATGGTGTCCATTTCCTTCATGCCATGGTGTTTATGTTGTTTATGTCGGATACGATGTATCATCCGGAGGATTTGCTCGGTGGATGTTGTAAGCTTCTTAATAGTGGTGGTGTTCTGTCACGCCTGCGGGATATACTGCCCTAGGATGTTGATCTCCGTGGGCTTCTGTACTCGGTGGTTCTCTATACACACCGTGATGTTCTGCGCTAGGGTTGTCCTCGGGTTTTTCAGGATGAAAAACTCGGGACTTTTCCGGCGCACACTGGAGGCCTCTCTCCCTGGCGTACCGGTCCACCGTGTCCGCTGCAACTTGAAGGCGCGCCTTGATCTCGGCGTCACTCCCCGAGTTGCACCAGGCAGTGATATCACCCGCAACAACAGGTGTTTTCTTCGTAGCAGGTGCTCGTCGCGGTTTGAATTTAATCGGTGGAGCCCTAGGAGGAGCACTTAATTTCCTCTGCAGCTGCGCACTTGTAAGTTGAGGCGCTTTAAGACGAAACCACGCGGGAACGCAAAGCGCAACACATCCCTACCGCAACTAGATGGCCACCTGTTGTGCCGCTAAGTTTGGTTTTCTTTTGTTTGCCACATTCTGGATGTCTTTTTGTACCGATAGCTGCACTACGGCAGCCGCTTGGCAAGGTCAGCGTGGCTGCGTGCTGAGCCGTAGCACCACCGCTCCGCCAGCTGTGCGCATGCGCAGAGTGACGTCATAGCCCGCAGCTGGTGTCCGCACCTCGCCGCTGCGCTGAGTGCAGAGCAGGCGCCGCCCGCATCGTCAGTTGTGCGCATGCACGTCGTGACGTCAGGGCACGCAGCTGGTGTTCTCGCCGCGCCTACATTACGTTAGCATTTCGAAATAAGGGAGTAATTACTCATTGACATCTACCCGAGCGCGGCCATACGGCTACAAAGGAAAGCTATACAGCTTTCTCAGAAACTTCGTAGTTAAAGAAAAATTCGTCGTGGTCCGGAGTTCGAACCGGGCACCACCGCTTCACCAGAGCAGTCGCTCTACCAATTGAGCTAACCGGGACGGCAAGCCTATGGTAGGGCGAGAGCGAATTGATCAATAACTCGAAGTGGGAACAGTGTTGGTTATTTGGGGCCTTTCGAGCATTTCGAGCCTTCAGCGTGGCGGCTCCGTGCTGGTCACGTGGTTGGTCCCGTGGTGCGGAGCAGCTGCCGGCGGCGCGGCGCGTCAGCGAAACCAAGTGGAGGAGGAAGGGCGAGTGAATCCACATCCAGGGACGAAGATGAAAAAGGAATGCCCAGCGAAACGGAGCGGCGAAAGACTGCCTTTGCAATAGACGATATGCGAAATTGCTTGGCGGTCTGGCAACACCGCGCCCACAACTTCCGGTTTCCATCTTGGCTCGGTCGAGCTCGTCGAGGTGGTGCATCGTTTGCTATGCGTACTTTCTTCATGGAGTGGAATTTCAACAGGCAAGCTTCAGCTGCTGCGTTTTTTTCACAGCTGATCTTTGACGAAATGTAGGTGCTTTCAATAGGCGCCAGCTTACTCCTACCGCGTCCTCAGCTTCGCTTGAAGTCTGGCGCTGATGATCGCAATAATCGGCACTCGAAAGTGGGTTGGGAAGTCGAACCGTGACCGTGTGCTGTTGTCGTTTTAATGCTCGCATTAAAGCGTCAGTTCAAGCATAACGCATTATCACGGCTATTTTATTCCCAGGTGGACGCGAATTCATCTGGTAGAGTAGCGAGCGGTTATTTTGCGCTGAGTGCGCACGTGTGTTGACAAACTTCTGTGACAGTGCGAACTTTCGTTCGCGCCGACGCCAGGAGCTTCGTGCATTGCAGTATAATCACACAAGACCCTCGACCAGCTGCGTAATTCGATTCCTCTACTGTAATGTGCAATGCGCATCCGCGGTTTTCAACGTCACCGTTTCAGAGCCCGGCGGCGTGTTCGCCAAATGCAGCCGGTACAGCCAGCGATGACAGCGCCGCCCACCGGCAGGTAGCAGCCACATTAAGGCTGGTTATAAATATTCATTCAGAACGACAGCTTGACATCGCTGCTATGGCGCAGTGGATTAGAGGCTCGTTTTGCGTATGGAAGGTCGGCCGTTCGACTCCGCTCTCTGTACTGTAGTTTTATTGTTTTTTTTAATTTCATTTTTTTTTCAATTATTTCCCTTTTAGGTCGCAAATCGTGATGCTTAGTGGCATATAACGCCGTTTAAGAGGATTTATTATCCCTTTTAGGTAAGGCGCAGTGACAATCTTCAGTCACCGTGATCAATTCACCGTGGTTTCAAGCCTTGTGGCTGTACAGGCTGCAGTTGGCGAATACGCAGCCCGGCGTCGGTTGATTTTCGCCACAATTCGCTGAAAGCGCGTCCTGCTCAAGACGCAGTCAGTCAGTCGACATTAGCAAGAGGAAAGTAGGCATGCACATATAATTCAAAATATTGTTAGCAAAGACGCAGCTTTTTTTTTTTCAGATAAGCACTGAGCCACCGCGGCGGCTTGATTAGAGAAAGATGCTGCAGCTGTAGGTGCATGCACGGACTCAATACGCTGGTCGAGCTTTGTGTGCAGGGGCGAAATTAGCATGTTCGGTGGCTTCCGAAACTTAATTAGCTAACTCCCAAACTTAGAAAAATGGCTTTGTTGCGAAGCAAGTTGTTGGAGCTTACCACAACGATAACAAAATCTGATGGCCTGAAGCGTTTTCCGAACACTGTTGCACGTAATTTCTAGCTTAGAAATGCGTCCCTCCTTCATAATAAAGTAGCTATATTATTCGCTTCTTTTTTTTTTTAGATTTTCGTCGCCGCAGATATCGAAGGTATAGGAATCCTCAAGAAATAAAGCATTCGCACCTCAGTTTTTATACGTAGGGTGTATTGCTTCACTAATACTCCTTAACGCGCGTAACATATGCGTATGGTCCAGATAGTTTGCTCGCCCTTCTAAAACTAATTGAACACGGAAAAAACTTTACTGAACACGTAGCAAACTAACAAGTAATCGGCACATGGTTCTTCGAGTGAACTTATTTCGCCACGGCACGAGCGACTCGCTCGCTCAAAAAAATTACCATCTCTATTACGTTGTTCAAGTATGCGTCTATATATATTCACGCCCGACCGGAGAGTTGATAAATGCACGAAATCGGCTTCTAATTTTGATCAGAGACAACAAAGGCTGTGGTCCCTATCTTAATTTAAACGCAAATCTCCTCGAAAGCTTTGTCAAAAATCAGCGCAGAAAGCGAAAGCTGCGCACTGATCCGCGTGCTGACACATGATACCTCGCATGGCGTTTTGTGTTACTAAAACGTTGGGACGGAGTAAAAAAATAGAAAAGCGAAAAGCTTGAACGCACCTAGTTCTGGCACGCATCGTAGTGTCTTTTCACAGCGGAGAGGGTAGCGCAACACTGCATCGGCATTTTACTTTTCAAACGAAGCGCAGCCGTTTGAACCCAACGCTGGGCAGCTGTTTCGTTTTCTGTACCGAGCCAACATGAGGGATTTAGTTCTCGGAGCGCCGAGAGATGGCGCTGCGCATTTCGCATATCGTCTATTGCAGTTCCACTCGGTCAGCTGTAGCTATCGCGTCACACCAGGTTTAAGCACAGCTAAAGCACAGCCAATTTTTTCTGCCTTCCTCGTGTGATAAATGTGCACCATCTATTTCAAAACAAAACTTATATACCTCAGTATAAAGCCCTTTTCGAAGTCGTTGTCTCTTTTTGCACTCATAAAACGACCATGTGACGCCGGCGGCCGGCATAAGCTTTACTCGAGTACCTCATCTTAAGACTTTTAGAAACGCAGACATATCTAACTTTTAGCTTGGCCTAAAAGAATATTTTAAAGCTGAAAAGTAAAAAAAAAGGTGCTTCATCTATTTTTCCATAACGTTGTACTCTGTTAAGGTACAGCACGTGGTCATAGATCGGTCACCGACCTGGGATTGGTTTCGGTTCTGTTCCCGCGACTCTGTCGCATATGTGCCTTCATGGTTCCTCCGGTTATTCGCTACAGCCCGTCGCTCTTTCTGCGCCATGGCTACGTTAGGCTGTGGTTTTCGGCATGTTAGGCGCGCCAAGTGCACGCCATGCCAACCGTGTTTGTTGTCAGGAAGTGCCGCACGACGTACTGGGGTGGACGCAACGTTCGATTCCGCAAATTGCCTCGTGAACCGCAGCAAAGAGCCGTGTTGCTTTCAGCCATTAACTGCGAGGGCCCAAACCGTCTGGGCAGTCATATCGGCTTCTTGTGTTCCGACCACTTCGTATCAGGAGAGAATGAAACTGACCCGAAAGACGTTTGAAGGAACAAACAGCGCGACGAAACACGGACACACGTAGAAAAGACACACACACGAGCGCTGACTCACAACTGAAAGTTTATTCTGGTGGAAAGACCCTTAAATAGAAAACATGAGGGGGTGGGTAACAGGGCTGCTCAGCGCCACACACAACTGATTAATTCACGGAATCCTTGTTGCTCCGCTTTTATCTTGCTTTTAGTTCCACACCCCCTTTTTGGGCACGTTTTTTAAAAACTTTTACCTTCTTCACGTTTTTACATTTTTATGGTTTCACCTGTGTAATTTTCATCTGTTTTCTTCATAGGTTTTACCTTTCCCCGCTCTTTTGGCTACTTTTTCATAGTTTTTGTTATTGTTACCTACCTGACCACTGTTACGCGGCCCTTTACACCGTCTTTTATCGCTTATAACTTTCTTTTGTTCCCTGTTGTTTTTTTGTGTCATCCTGTGACGCGACCACACTGATTACCGGTTATCGCTGAGCAGCCCTGTTACCCACCCCCTCATGTTTTCTATTTAAGGGTCTTTCCACCAGAATAAACTTTCAGTTGTGAGTCAGCGCTCGTGTGTGTGTCTTTTCTACGTGTGTCCGTGTTTCGTCGCGCTGTTTGTTCCTTCAAATGCATTACCAACTAGCCCGGAACCTTGCTCTTCCGAAAGACGTGGTTTCGATCCCGGCCGCGGCGGTCGAATGTCATTGGAGGCGAATTTCTTAGAGGTCGGTGTACTGTGCGATGTCAGTGCGCGTTAATGAACCCGAGGTAGTCGAAATCTCCGGAGCCCTTCTCTATGACGTCCCTAATAACCTGAGTTGCTTTGGGACGTTAAACTCCCATAAATCTTGTGCACATTCATATTTGAAAGGGTGTGCGCTAAAAAGACGTTCACAGGAAAAAAGAGATGGCAGGAAAGAAGCGCATCCCTCAAAAGCCCATCAAAAAAGCCCGTCAAAAAGCTTTACTTGTGCACAACAACTGATTCTTGACTGGGATTTCTTTTCATCAGCATCGGCTGTGATTACTTGCGGCCGACCATCCCTCGAGGTTACTGAAACCACCATCTGTGACCTATCGGACCGGACGCCTCGCCGCTTGGTCACAGCCGCTGACCTTGTCCTCTGTGCTGGCTACGACGATGCCATTCGTTTTCTCCACCCACATTGGCGATGGGGACGCATCGGTTGTACCAAGCCCGCGCTTTCTGTCCCGAAGAATTTTTATTGTTACTTCGCTTGTTCGTTTTTCACGCGGTTCATATCTACTGGCCACCTCGATCACTACGCCTGAGCCTTTTTTTTTTCTGCGCCAAGGGTCGACTGTCGCTTCGATCGCAAGCGCTATGACTATTCCTTCGCTTTACCCGCTTCCTCCTATGGTTCTTTTGGTGAGACAGTTTCCGCTACGATCAGCCCTGATCCCACCTCAGAACAGAGACAAGCCTTGGTCGCAGTCTTGAAGAAGCAAGCCTCTTCCTTTTACATACATTCCGCAGTTTTGGGCCAGTCATGTACAACCACTCACCGCAACGAAACTGACGGCTCTGGGATCGTTCGTTGCCTATCGTGCCGAGTGTCTCGTACCGAACGCCCGATTATCCAGGCCAATGTCACTGGCATGCTGAATCGTCACATCATATGTCCTTCGTGCAGTCTGTGGTCTTCACCAGTCGTGTCAGTGCACAAAAGGATGGTCAGCACGTTTCTGCGTCGATTATCGTGCTCTGAACAAGATAACTCCCAAGGATGTATACCCCCCTTCCTCGCAATGTCGACGCATTTGACTGCCTACAAGGAGCCGAATTTTCCTCCAGCCTCGACCAGCAATCCGGTTACTAGCAAATCCCTATGCATGATGATGAGAAAGAAAAGACAGCCTTCTTAACTGGGATGGAGTAAATTCTTTGCTTTCTTCAGGTTCGTTTGCGTTTCTTCGCGGGAGTTCAGCCTCCTCCAAACGTGGGTAGTTCGGTGGTGTTTTGAAGCACAGCAGTCCAGAAGCAGAAGGTACGAAGGGGAAATTATATTTACAGAGTATATAGAACGGAAACTCGGTTACAGAAGCATGAAGTCACACAGACATTTCAAGAACTGCAACTTAGAAGGAACTTATCTCACACAGAGATACAACTTCAGAAAATCTACTCTTCGACCGGCGGTCTCGGTTAGAGCCTAGTTCTTTGCGTACGTGCTAAGCACGGAGCCTGGTTAGGACTGCCATTCATGGCTTTTTCTTCTGTTTTTATCCCTTGCATAAACAAAGGCGCTAGGGCGGTCATTTGTTTTGACCCGCCTTAGTCTTTGAACAACCAATCGCTACTTGATTGCGCAGTAGCCACAGTCCTGTGGGTTGGGCATAGCCTCGAAACCAGGGCTCGAATAAATAAACAAACACATCAAGAAAACATTCATAAAACACTCTCCACGCAACACCCTCGCCGTCCCCCAAGAACGCACTTTTCGTCTTGCATGCTCGCGCATAACTGCCTCAGGGCGGCCACCCTCGCGTGCTGCATCCGACCGGAAGACCTTTGTTTACCTCCCCGCCTGGCTACAACGCTATCAGTCAGCGGATCAGTCCTTTGATCAGTCGCGGTGAGAGGGAGACCAGCCCTTTCGGGACAGCAAAGCCATGCCGTACGCGCGCCCTCTGCCCGAGGCGTCACGTCTACGTTCCAGAAGGGCGTCCTCCCCATGCCGGTAATTGCTTGAGCACGTGTTACTCGCTGCACTGCGCGAGCCACGCGGGAAGTACAAAGGGGAGAGCCGGCGAGGTCGTGTGCAAGGCGCGATCTTACAGATGGGTTGTACGAATTCAACGTTATGCCTTTTGGGTTGTGCAGCGCTCCCGCTACGTTCGAGCGCTTGATTGATACAGTTCCCCTGGGCCTCAATTGTAAAACTTGCCTTTGTTACGTGGACGATATCGTCAGCTTTTGTCGGCCTTGTGTGACCATCTTAAACGCCTGGATGAAGTTTTAACCGCGCTTGCAGGGGCTGGCCTGGCCTCAGTACTGAAAAATGTCGCTTTGCCTCCACATCTATTAAAGTGCTTGGCCACGTCTTCAGCAAAGATGGCATATGGCCTGACCCCGATGAAACTGCGGTTGCTTTGCATTCCCACGTCCGTCCAGAGCCAAAGAGCGTCGCAGTTTCTTTGGACTGGCATCCTACTTTTGTTGCTCTGTCCGCAACTTCGCGTCTATCACGTCGCTCTACACAAACTTCTGACTGCTGGAACAAATTTCGTCTGGTCTTCCGATTGCGAGGCATCATTTGGAGAACTTACAGAAGCTCCGACGTCCGATCCAGTAATGTGCCATTTTGATGAGTCAGCTTCAACAATTCTACGCACCGAGGTCAGCGGGCATGGTCTTGACGCTGTGCTTTTGCAGCGACAGGTTTCATCTGTCGAAAAGGTTGTTGCCTGCGCGAGTTGTAAGCTGGCTCCATCAGAGCAGAACTATACCATTACCGAGCAGGAGTGTCTCGCCGTGGTCTGGTCCGTTCAAAAATTTTGGCCCCTATTTGGGCATTGGCAGAGTGGGCATGGAAGTACGGCAACAGCGAACATGCATCAAACGCCATTTCGTTTCTTGGTGCAGATCTTGATCCTGCTTGCCTCGTGGAATCATCTCGGCGCCACGACTGCGCAGTTGCGTCCATTGCTTCTGACGCCGGATGGCAGCCTCCAGCTTTTCGATTCATCGCCAGCCGGACCGCTTCGCTGCGAGGGAACGGCCCCCTTCTTTGAACGCCACTTACCGCAGCTCTCCTTGGACAAGACATCGGCATCGACTGATGCATAATCTCCGGCACACTACTTAAGAAGTCGACGCCCCTGGAATCCTCTTAGTGGGTATGGAAGTACGGCAACAGCGAACATGCATCACACGTTTCATTTCTTGGTGCAGGTAGGTTGAGCTCCTGAACTATTTTGCAAAAATCTGACGATATTTTTTTACTCGCACTTCCATGCCCACAAGTGCTGCTCTCTTTGACTAGTGATTGCGTTAACGTCGTGAAGTTGTTTCGTTCGAGCATCGCCACCTTTTAAGAGCGGGTGCTTTGCGCCTGCTTGTGGAACGCTCCTGCTGATTCCGAGTCATCGGCAATACTCGGCGGCCTCGTGCTGCTGTTACTATCGCCTACGCCTGCCTGCGCAAGGAACAGTCATCATCCACTGCGCAGAAGACGTCATCAGCAACGACTACAGCGCCCCTGGACTCCTTAAAAGTACCCACGAAGACAAGCGCTCACCGGGATTTCCAGCCGTGTTTTCGATTCTAACTGGTCCTGCTCACGTTTGTAGGTGAGTGTGCGCGCCTTTTTTGAGGGCATTACTGTTACTATACTGGCTGCAAACCCAACCTGTGCATTGTTGACTGGGCATGGGTATCGATCTGAGCACGTATCGTGTCCGCATAGGCTCTTTTGTTGCACGCGATAGAGGGACGAGCTCACAGCCTGCGGTATGGTTGAGGTCATCTGGTCTGCGCCATTGGTGGCAACCAGGTGTGCGCTTACTTACTGTCTTGTTCTGTGTCACGCACCTACTGGTTTGCGCTGGCGACGTGGAAACAAATCCAGGCCCGGACAAGTCAGAGCATATTGTAGCGGGCAACGCCAAAAAGAACACCAGCACAGAGACGAAAAACCTGCGGCGGTCCCTCAGTGGTTCGAGCGCGCGCACGAGAGCCAACTAACTTCTTCCTCTTCTAGTGCATGCACTACTACTGTCTCCGAATGCATGTATCACTGCCCCCCTCTTCTGCAGCATCGACACGATGCGGATAAGAGAGAAAAGTCAGCGAAAGGGTATAACGCAGCTGCAGTGGACCGCAGTTCAGTCAGGTGGCCGGTCGTGGTAAGGCTTCATGCGAACAACGTGTACGACTTCAGTTCGGTGCGACCGGCGCGATGAACAAGCTGTCGGGGCGGGAGCAACTGCATAAGTCACATCACTGATGCGGCGCACTACTTCGTAAGGGCCGAAGTATCGGCGCAGCAGCTTTTCAGAGAGCCCGCGGCGACGAACAGGTATCCAAATCCATACAAGGTCGCCGGGCGCATAACTGACGAAACGGCGCCCAAAGTTGTACCTAGCGGCGTGAGTCTCCTGTTGACGGTGGATGCGCAGGCGGGCCAGTTGACGCACTTCCTCAGCACGCTGAACGAAGGTATCTACGTCGAGGTCAGCGTCAGAGTCGCAGTAAGGGTCGACGGGCAACATAGCATCCAACGGAGTGGTCACCTGGCGACCGAAGACAAGCTGGAAGGGGGTCAGTCGGGTTGTTTCCTGCAGGGCGGTGTTGTACGCAAACGTTACGTATGGCAGAATGGTGTCCCAAGTTCGATGCTCTACGTCAACGTACATTAATTGATAGCATGTCGGCTAGTGTGCGGTTGAGTCGCTCTACCAACCCGTTTGTCTGCGGGTGATACGCCGTAGCACGTCGATGGCTCGTGTGCGTCAGAGTCATCACGGACTGGGTTAAGCGGGCCGTGAAAGCAGTTCCGCGGTTAGTAACAACAACGGCGGGTGCTCCATGACGAAATACAATGTTGTGGACGAAGAACTGCGCCACTTCAGCAGCAGTGCCTTTGGCAAGAGACGTGGTCTCAGCGTACCGTGTGAGGTAGTCAGTCGCAACGACTATGCAACGCTTTCCAGACGAAGACTTCGGAAATGGACCAAGGAGGTCCATGCGCACTTGTTGGAAAGGGGTCTTCGGTGGATTGACGGGGTGAAGAAATCCGGCTGGTTTCAATGGAGGAGTCTTCCGACGTTGGCATTCACGGCACGTTTTTACGTAGGCCCGCACCGATGAGAGTAACCTGGGCCAATAATACTTTTGTCTAATCCGCGCGAGTGTACGGCTGACTCCAAGGTGGCCGGCGGATGGTGCATCATGACAGGCACTCAAGATCTCAGACCGCAGCTGTGATGGTACGACAAGTAGAAACACTTCTTCGCTGTTGGCAAAGTTGCGCTTGTAGAGAACACCAGACCGTAAAGTGAAGGTGTGAAGCCCTCGAAGAAAAACACGCGGAATGGGAGCTTCACTGCCTTCGAGGTAATCGATGAGCGGCGCCAACTCCGAGTCCGCCCTCTGAAGCTGCGCCATTTGGGTGGTACTAACAGAGCCCAGGAAAGGAAAATCATCGGTGGTTTCTTCGGTATTGATTGGGATAGGCGCGCGCGACAGACAATCCGCATCCTGATGCTTACGGCCAGACTTGTAAACTACTGTTAAGTCGTATTCTTGCAAGCGTAAGCTCCATCTTGCCAAGCGTCCTGAGGGGTCTTTGAGGCTCGCCAGCCAGCATAAGGAGTGGTGGTCGCTTACCACACGGAAGAGTCGTCCGTAGAGGTACGGTCGGAATTTGCAGATGGCCCATATCACTGCAAGACATTCTTTCTCCGTCGTAGAATAATTGGTCTCGGAGCGCGTAAGTGTTCGACTAGCATAACTGATGACCCGTTCTGCACCGTCTTGCCACTGTATCAGCACTGCACCAAGGCCAACATTGCTGGTGTCAGTGTGGATGTCCGTGGCAGCATGCTCGTCGAAATGGCCGAGTATCGGAGTGCTTTGCAGACGGCTGCGAAGCTCGGTAAATGCAGCCTCTTCGTCGGTCCCCCACAGGAAGGGCGTGTCGCCACGGGTCAGTGCGGTCAGCGGTTCCGCGATTTTCGAGAAATCTTGAATACAACGCCTATAATAGGAGCAGAGGCCCAAAAACCGGCGAACGGCCTTCTTGTCAGTTGGGCGTGGAAAACCTGAGACGGCAGCGGTCTTATCAGGGTCCGGGCGAACACCTTGTGCGCTGACAACGTGACCAAGAAAGCGAAGTTCCTCAAAGCCAAAATGGCATTTCTCGGCTTTGATGGTGAGTTGCGCGGATTTGAGCGCTTGTAGCACAATGCGCAATCGCTCCAAGTGTTGGTCAAAGGTGGTCGAAAATATAACGACATCGTCCAGGTACACCAAGCAGGACTGCCATTTGAAGCCGGAGAGAACAGTGTCCATCATGCGTTGGAACGTGGCCGGTGCTGAGCACAGACCAAATGGAAGCACTTTAAACTCATAGAGGCCGTCAGGCGTCACGAAAGCCGTCTTCTCCCGGTCTCGCACGTCCACTTCGATTTGCCAGTACCCGCTTTTAAGATCTAATGACGAGAAGTATCGGGCATTCCTCAATCGGTCGAGTGCGTCATCTATCCTGGGCAGCGGGTAAACGTCCTTTTTGGTCACCTTGTTAAGTTTCCTGTAGTCCACGCAGAAACGCAGAGTATTGTCCCTTTTTGTGACAAGAACCACAGGCGATGCCCACGGACTGGTGGACGGCTGAATGACGTCGTCTGCAAGCATCTCGGCAACCTGATTCTGAATGGCTTCTCTCTCCACCGGGGAAACACGATATGAGCGCTGGCAGACGGGTCGCGTAGTCTCGTCAGTGATGATACGATGCTTGGCGAGTGGAGTTCGGCCGACCTTCCAGCACGTAGCGAAACAGTCCGCAAAGTCAAATTCAAATTCTTTATTTCTGCCTTGTAAACATACAGACAGCGGAGGCGCAGAAAAAGCTGAGAAACAGCTTGACTAAGCCGCAGCCCCCTTTCGCTTGGCAGCAGCTTGACAGCAAGACTTTTAATACAGAAGGTGATAACAAGTATACAATACAAGAGAAAACGAAAGAACATTATACAATATTGACACAATATTCACATTGGGTAGACACAGGTAATGAAAGCAAAGGAGAGAAAAAAAAAACACAAAACAAAAATCCTACATGCTAGCATACAAAGCACGCAAAGACCTGTTTGACGAACTGAAAAGGTCAAAATTATTATAAATATACGCGTTTAGCAGGGACGGAAGAGTGAACTGCAGGCGTTCTCTACCCGAGTTTAACCGTGGGGTCGGGACTATCCACGTCTCCGCATGCCTTGTTGTGTAGCTTGCATCTCGGGTATGCAGTTCAGCTAGTTTACGTATGTGGTTTACGTTTCTACGTGTTTCGAGTTTAAACCGGACACTCAAGCGATATTTATACAAGTTGTGTATTTTTAGCACACCACTTTGTAGAAAGAGATCTTTGCTTGGCGAGTCCCAGGGGACATTGTAAACATGACGAAGGAACTTTTTCTGAAAAATGTAGATACGCTGAAGACAGCTAACCGTAGCTGTGCCCCACACTAGATGGCAGTAGTTTAAATAGGAGTAGAAAAGTGAATTGTAGAGGAGTAACTTTACTGTTCTTGGAATGACGTATCTGAGCCGACTTATGACTCCGGTTATTTGAGCCAGTTTCGTGACAATATGGTCCGTGTGGTGTTCCCAAGACATGCTGGAAGAAAAAACTACTCCAAGGCATTTAAATTGTTCAACTATGTCTATACGTCGTGAGTTTAGTTTAATCTCGATGGGGGAAGGAAGTACTTTGTTTTTAGGACGAAATATGACAGCTTTTGTTTTCTTCTCATTTATACGCATGTATCTGGATTCGGACCACTTTTGTAATTCACTCAAGGTGTCATTGCATTCCCGAACAAGGAGATCAAGATCATTTCCAGTAAAAAAGATGCTAGTGTCGTCAGCGTAGATAATAAATTTTGCGGCGGAGTTAATGTTGGAGATATCATTTAGGTACATATTAAAAAGTAATGGTCCCAATATACTACCCTGGGGAACGCCAGAAGTAACAAGTTTTAGTTCAGATGTCACATTGTCTATGCTTACAGCCTGTTTTCTATGCGAAAGATATGATTTCAGGATCATTTGAGCCAGTCCACGAATACCACAACGCTCCAAGTTTTTCAGGAGTACACTGTGGTTTACTAAATCGAATGCCTTCGAGAAGTCCACGAAGACACCAATAACAAAGGCCTTATTTTCAAACTGTGTTAGTATATATTCCTTTTGTTCGAGTAGTGCTAACTCGGCGGATTTATTTTTACAAAACCCAAATTGATTAGGTGAAAAAAGGTCATGTTTATCAATAAAATCAGACAACCGTGTATAGAGAACTTTTTCAAAAGCTTTCGAGAATATTGGGAGTATCGATACTGGTCTATAATTTCCTAAATCATTGCGGTCTCCTTTCTTATACAAAACCGTTACTTTGGCTATTTGCATTTTTTTAGGAAATGTGCCCGTAGTAAAGCATAAGTTAAATATATCTGCAAGAACAGGGGCAATAACTCTTATAACATGCTTGACAGGCCTCACTTGAATGCCGTCAATGTCACAGCTATGGCTGTTATTTAGGCTTTGTACGACTGATATAACCTCCTCTGTCGTAACTGGGTTCAGAAATATTGTGTCCCTATTGTAAGAGCTAAAATAGGTGTTGAAATCACTTGACGGGGTGTTATGGGCAAGAGTGGTAAAAAAGTTGTTGAAGGCATCTGCCAACTCTCTGCCGGATACATCTTTGTTATCAAGCTTTAAAGCCCGCGGGGCAGCCTGTGGTTGCTCACGCCTCAGTAAGAAATTCAACCTTGACCACAACAGATCGTGGCGACCATTTTTAATTTCAAGAA
Source organism: Amblyomma mixtum (assembly GCF_055824585.1). NCBI lineage: Eukaryota > Metazoa > Arthropoda > Arachnida > Ixodida > Ixodidae > Amblyomma > Amblyomma mixtum. Next base: position 136,143,635 of record NC_143019.1, on the reverse strand, counting down.
ATGTCGCGAAGTATTCCGCACGAGCGAGACGTAGCTTTTTTGTTAATCTATTTCTGTATTTCTTAAAAATGCTTAGGTCATCTGTTGAACGTGTGTTTAAAAAGATTTTGTACAGTTTGTCTTTCGTTTTAATTTCTTGGCGCAACTCAGAAGATATCCAAGGTTTGCGAGTTTTACGCTTTATTGCACGCACTTTTAGCGGGAAAGAGGAATGGTAGAGCTGTTTAAATACTCGGAGGAACTCATCGTAAGCCTCATTTGCGTCACTGGTAACGTCAATACTATCCCACTCAACTTGTTCTAGTGAACTGTGAAATGAATTGAGGGTAGCATTGGTTATACTTTGGTACTTCGCTTTCTCCTGTCGGTACTTTACCAGTCTAGTCTTATTTATGCATGCAAACACTGGAAGGTGGAAGTCTGCCAAGAGGTCCGACAGAAGATCCCTCTGAACCCACGGCAGGGCAGGATTTATTCTGACGGACTGAAGAACGTGATGTGGGCCAGCATGCTCCGGAGTGGGTTGTCCTCCCACGGTGCACAAACCTGGAACCTCAGCAACGTCGTGGAGGAAGGCCTTTGGCCAGGTGCTGATGTTCATTGGCAAAGTTAGTCAGGAGGACGTGGGTGCGGCCGTCACGTAGTTGGACGAGACCTCTTGCAACGGCAAGTCCCCGCTTAAGCAGCAGTGGGCTATGGCTGTCCGCTAGGCCCTCGTAGTCGTGAAAGAGGTCATTCCGCACGAGCACCAGAACACTGCACCGCGGCGGCACCGTAACGTCATTCTCGACAATGCGCAGGGCGTTGCTGCAGGGATCGCGGGAGTCAAAGCGCGCCACAGCCTGTTTGGTCGAGAACGTGACACGTGCCTCCTGAAAGTCAATCACAGCGCCGTTCGACTGCAGGAAGTCGATCCCCAGAATCAAGTCTCTGGAACACTCGGGGAGTACGACAAATTCACCAACGTACGTGAAACCACTAATCCCAACTCTAGCCTTGCACTTGCCCACAGGGGAAATTAGGTGGCCACCAGCGGTGCGAATGGGGGTCCCCGTCCACGGTGTCAGAACTTTAAGTTCTCTAGCAAAGACACGGCTCATAACAGAATAATCAGCACCGGTACCGAGCAGCGCAGTAATCTCAGTGCCATCAACTGTCACACGCAAATCGAATGCAGCGTATCTGATACTGTCGCTGCCTCTCTCTGTCCAGGTATCTTAGTTTTCCCGACGCGGACTCGGCGAGCGACGGCCAGCAGAGCTACTCAGGAGGCCAGGGCTGGAAGAGCGATAACGGAGAGGCGAAGGGGAACGGGACTCGCGCCTTCCAGAGTAGGCAGGGTTCTGGCATGCCCATAGATGCTGCGCAATCTCATGCGGTCGTTCGCCGTTCTGAGGGCAGGGTGCGTCGGGATGGAAACCGCGAAGGCCCACTTGGCGGTACCGACATGCTCGGTAGAGGTGACCGGGCTCCCCACAGTGGTAGCACAGAGACCTGCGGTCCGGCGTACGCCACAAATCCGACTTGCGAGGGCGTGGCCCAGCTGTAGCAGATGCGGTTGTGGAATATGCGGCGATGTTACTCACGGGGGTCGTCGGGGCCATACCGTAGCCAAGCACGCTTGCGTGACATGTGCCGATGTTGCTCACGCCAGGCGTTGGGGTAATGGGACCGTAGCCTGTCGTGCGACGTACAACGGATGCGTACGTGGGTCTGTCATCGAACCGGGACGGCGCTTCGGGGACAGGAGGTGCCTGCGCAGCCTGTCGCACCTCGTCCCTGTCGACTTCAGTCAGTGCTGCCAGCCGCGCAGGTGCAACCTGGGGCAGATGGATGCGTTGGAGTTCCTCCTGGACAACTGAGCGAATTAGTTCGCGCAAGGTGTCTGCACTGCCGCCGAGACACGACGAAAAGCCTTCGGGCACCATGCAGTTGATGTCCCGGTTGTACTGGCGGGCCCGTTGTTGCAGCGTTGTCTCCATCGTGGTCGCCTCGCTTAGAAATTCCGCCACCGTGCGGGGTGGGCTGCGCACGAGGCCCGCGAACAGCTCCTGCTTAACCCCACGCATGAGATGGCGTAGCTTCTTCTCCTCTGTCATGTTGGGGTCGGCGCGCTTGAAAAGACGGGCCATGTCTTCGGTGTACATGCGCACGCTTTTGTTCGTGCGCTGATTTCGGGAGTGCAGCGCAGCTTCAGCCTTCTCCCGGCGGTCAGCGTTGGGGAACGTAGCCAGGAGACTCCGGCAAAACGTCTCCCAAGTGGGAAGGGTAGCCTCGTGGTTTTCAAACCACGTCCGAGCAGACTCTTCCAGGGCAAAGTAGACGGTATTGAGCTTGCGCTCGTCGCACCAGCCGTTGTAGCGTGCGACCCGCTCGAAGGTCTCCAGCCAGTCCTCAGCGTCGTCGAACACATCACCGTGAAAAGATGGCGGTGTTCGCGGTGGGTGGCAAAGGATCGGCGCCAGGGGCCTGGTGTCAGCGGCCATGGCAGTTGGACTCGACGGTAGAGGCTGGATCGGCGGCGGGGTCCTGGTGTCAGTGGCCATGTCAGTTGTTCTCGGCGGTCGAGGCTGCGTCGTCCTTGTTGGCGGGGGAAGGGGCCCAAATTCAGGCGACTCTCCGCAGAGACGGCGGCTGGGTCGCTGATGAACCGGTGTGAGGTCCGTAGTGACGCTGTACGGAGTATGCATGTCGGGAAGCGTACACAGCACTGCTCCACCAAACTGTAGCGTGCAACGCCAAAAAGAACACCAGCACAGAGACGAAAAACCTGCGGCGGTCCCTCAGTGGTTCGAGCGCGCGCGCGAGAGCCAACTAACTTCTTCCTCTTCTAGTGAATGCACTACTTCTGTCCCCGAATGCATGTATCAATATTCTATCCCTCGTGAAAAAACTAGTCTCGTCACGTGAAAAGTTCCAAAAAGAAATTCATACGAACGTCACAGAAATAAAACGACGGCTCTCAGCACTTAAGGATCGGCTTGCTGTCGTCGATGACCTGCGCGAAGACGTCAGCAACGTAAACTCAACGATCAATGAATCACAGGCTCAGTTAAAATCTATGGAGTCAAGGCAGGCAAATCTGGTCCTTGACGACCTCAATAACCGGATTCGCAGGAATAACCTCGTTTTTAAGGGCATAGCTGAAAACTCGCCAGTGAATTGGAAAGACACAGAAAAGGTAATAACTGAATTTATATCGGCAAATCTCGACATTCAGGCAGGAGAAATTGAACGAGCCCACAGAGTAAGGCAGTATAAACAAGATCACGTCCGCCCAATAGTTGTGAAGTTCTTGAACTTCAAAGACAAGTGTAACATCCTCAAGAACTCTCATAAACTGAAAGACATAGAGACGCCCCGCGTCTGGATTGAAGATTTTTCAGCAAGAATTCAATTCATACGGAAAAAGCTCCGGGATTTTGTGCGCGCGCAACGGGAATCTGATACTGAAAAATATACGCTTCTTTTTGCAAGGTTCTTTTTAGAAAGAAGCTGTATGCATATGATAGCTTGCAGGATCAGGTAGTTTCACTTGAGAAGCGTGAAACGGCCAGCACCGAATGACGCAGAAACGATAAAGTTGAAAGGCCACTGTCCATCATGTGTCCAATTTCCGAAGCCTGTTAAACAAAGAGCGAGAAACGCCCCGGCGACAAAATAAAGCTCGTCTACAACAAACTGCATGTAAATGGTAACATTTATGCTTGGGACGAGCAGAACAACTGCAGGGTATTGCTGCACACAGCAGCCTCCACGTCCCAAGATTGACGAACAGATACCACTACACGCGCTGCGGAAAAATCACTTCGACTAATATGTTTGAATGCGCAAAGTTTGTGCAACAAGCAAGACCGACTCGAACACTTATTACTCTCCTATGGTCCACACGTGGCGATTATATCTGAAACTTGGCTTCATGCCGACATTCCTGATAGCTGCGCCGTACCGCCTTCATACACATGCTACAGAAAGGACCGTGCCACGAGGGGTGGTGGAATTGCGATTCTCGTGAAAGCTGGATTGTCTTCTATCCTTTTGCCCGATGTTTCCACTTATCATGAAAGCGTCTCGTGTAGGCTGATGTTCTCAGGCAACCAAAGAACTATTGTTGGCATCTATAGGCCTCCTGGGGCGGGACCAGATTATCTACAGGAATTATATGATCACCTAGAAAAGTATTTAAATCAGAATATTATAATTGCAGGTGACTTTAATCTTCCCCACATTGATTGGGGCACCATGAAGTTTAGTCCCCCCGATGCAAGCAGTTCAGAAGTATTACTTGATACATTGTTGGCGTATAATCTAGTCCAGACAGTACACTCTCCTACACGCGTAACTAGTTCAGCTTCATCAATTCTAGACCTCGTTTTATGTTCCGCAGGCATAAAAAATTGCATTACTGAAGTTTACGAGGGCATTTCTGATCACAAACTAGTCTATTTTACCTGCATGCTCCCTCGTCAAGTGGGAAAGTGCATGCCAAAATCACATACTGTGAAGCAATTTGACGCGGCAGACAACCCACGTATTATGCATTATCTGGAAGATGCCCTCTCATCGTTTTGTGAGGACGACGTAAATGCTTTGTGGGCGAGGTTTAAATACTTCTGCGATTACTGCATACGAAACTTTGTACCGGAAAAAATAAAGAAACTAGGGAGGACAAACCCTTGGTTAACCCGAGATCTATTACAATTAAAACGAAAAATCAAGCGCTACAGGAAGAAAAAGAATAAAAATGCGTCAGTAATCACAGAATTAACCGCCTCCCTCAAGCACGGATTGCAAAAAGCAAGAGACAGGTATTTTTCCGAGACACTTGGTCGTTTTGCAACGGAAAATCCTCGGAAATTCTGGCAGTACCTGTCGAATAAGGAAAATAAAAAGTTAGAGCAAGTAACGGTTGACAGGGTAGTTGTCACAGACAAAAAGGAAATGGCAGACAGGTTCAACCTTTATTTTCAGAGCGTTTTTTCAAGACCTGATGCGAGGATTGATAACGCGCCAGTTAGCGAAGGCGCAAGCAACATTACTATCTCTTTGGAAGGTGTTACCGAACTTCTTTTGCGATCGGATAAAAAAAAATCAGCAGGTCCTGATAATATTCCCGCAGCATTCTTAAAAAGGTGTGCAGAAATTCTGGCTAGATTTCTCGTCGTAATCTTCCAAAAATCTGTAGAGTCAGGCGTCGCACCCCATGACTGGCGTGTTGCGCGTGTTGTACCCATATTAAAGAAAGGAAATCCATCGGAAATCAATAATTACCGCCCAATATCTCTCACCTCTAATCCTTGCAAATTAATCGAGCATATCATACTCAAATACTTGAACAGTTTTTTAGACACGAATGAAATCATTAGCAACAGGTAACATGGCTTTCGGCAACGTTTTTCCACTACTACACAACTAATTGATACCGTACATAACCTAACAAGAACTCTCGACAGTGGCGGTCAGGTCGATATAATTTTTATGGATTTTTCCAAGGCGTTTGATAGGGTTCCTCACTCTAAATTAATAACTAAAATGAAAAAAAAATAGGTATCCCTTCCCATATCATCGCTTGGGTTATGTCATATTTACAAAATAGAAAACAATATGTGGAAATTGATGGCAACTGCTCCCGCTTTTTAGATGTTCATTCAGGTGTTCCCCAGGGCTCCGTCTTGGGCCCTGTTTTATTTAATATTTATATTAACGACCTGTTAGGCGTTCTGGAACTAAGTACGTCGGCCAGGTTATTCGCTGATGACTACATTATTTTCAAAAGCATTAATTCTGTATCCTATCAACTTGTCCTAAATTCGAACTTGCAGCTTCTTGCAGACTGGTGTCACAAGTGGGACATGACAATTAATTATGACAAAACCGTTTATTTATGTACTACGAATAAGATCAACAAAATGAAATTTACGTATGCCATTGGAGACAACAGAATTGGTCAAGTGGAAGAATATAGATACCTGGGCGTGACTTTAACATCTGATCTTAAATGGTCATCCCTTATCTCCAACATCTGTTACTCTGCAAGAAAAAACCTAGGCTTTTTAAAACATAAATTAGGAAATTCTTCAAGCATACTTAGAATTCAAGCGTACAAAACAATTATTAGACCTACTCTTGAATACGCCAGCATAGTATGGGACCCACACACCACAGCCAACATAGAAAAATTAGAGAAAATCCAGAGATTAGCAGTAAGGTTCATATACAACCGGTATAAGCGAAGGGACTCTCCATCCATCATGTTACATCAGGCAGCCCTTGAGCCATTAGCTGGAAGAAGAAAGGCTGCCCGGCTGCGTTTTTTTCACTCTTTGTATCTTCAGAAGCTAGGCATTCAGCCACAGGACTACTTCGAAAGGGACACAACCAGACCTTCGAGACATAAACATAATCATAGCATCAGGCCAATATTTGCCCGCACGAATCTCTACAAATATTCATTCTTCCCAAAAACAATATCCGAATGGAATTCTCTGCCTCATGACTCACCCCTCCTGCCTTCAACCATTTGAGAACTTACATATCTGAGTGTATGGTTGGAAATGTTTATCATTCATTAGCAGTGCATAGTGTGCTTCGTTGTCTATGTGCCTGTGATTCGGGTATGTACTTTCACATAGTGTATTTGCTTTGTAACCTTGTTTATTTTTGTTATTATATTTTCTTGTCATGATTTCTAACTTCACCATTGTTGGTGATCCTAAGGCATTGTATTTACTAACAAATGTATGTACCCTCTCCTGCTTGGACCGATTCGGTCTGCAGTATTTTGTAAATAAATAAATAAATAAACAAGACAAGCTGCGCGCTCTCACTGAATGTTGTGCTGCCGATGTTATTCTTGGCACTGAAACTTGGTTATCGTCTGATGTTACGAACAACGAACTTTCACTATCAAGCTGTTTTACGCTGTTTAGAAAAGACAGGCCGACTTCTCGCGGTGGTGGTGTTTTAATTGCAATCAAAAACTGTTTTCAAGCTCGCATTGTAGACACCGGCTCTGACTTGGAAATTCTGTGGGTTTTGGTGCACTTATCGACCGCTGCTACTTGTGCCATCAGTGTATGTTACCGTCCGCCAAATAAACGGAAACAGTTTGTTGACGACCTCGGCGAATCACTTAGTTTTCTTGCAAACAAGCACCCGAACGCAGAAATAATCCAGGCTGGTGATTTCAACTATCGCGGAATAGACTGGCGGACGTGCACACCCACTGCTGGTACGAGGCAGCGCGAATGTATTGAATTTCTTGATTTACTTTCCTTGTTTAATCTGACCCAAACCGTATCCTGTCCAACGCGTGGAGCTGCTGTCTTAGATCTGGTGTTGACAACTGAGCCAGAAAATACGCATGTCAACGTATTAGAGAGCTTTAGCGACCATAATGTCTTACACTGCGAGTACGCCCTACCAATTAAAAAGCCTGAAATGCAAAATAAGGTGATATACGATTATAAGCAAGCAAATGTAGACCTAATATTGAGCGAACTATCGTCATTTTCCGAAGAATTTTTAAACACATTTCTTTGTCGTGGAAGCGCGGAAAATTGGAGAACAGTCCATGAAAAGCTAATTGAAGTGAAAGATAAATGTATTCCTAAATTTACCATCACCCCATCAACGTACAATACATGGTTCACCTCACAAGAAAAGCGATGCATCATTAAAAAGAAGCGTTTATACTCTAGAGCAAAACAGAGTGCCTCGAATGGTGATTGGGAGCGTTACAGGAATCATGCAGCAGCATACAAGAAAGAAATTGAAGCAGCTAAAGACAAATTATTTAATCATGATATATCGGCTTTATTAAAAAATAATACCAAGAAATTTTGGAAAGTAATAAATCCCAAGTCTTCAGCTATAAATTTATCAATTATATTTGAATTAGAGAAAAAATAGCGCAAACCATGCACACCACGAGAAGGAACGACGACGAGACACAAGCGCCAACTCAGAACTGAAACTTTATTGAAGCCATGCAGGAAGCACCTTAAATGAGGTCAAGTTTCAAGGGGAAAGAAGCGTGACGAGGATGAGAAGGTGACAAACGCAACCATCTGGGAACGCAGAAACAGGCAGGGAGCCCAAAATCACAAAAATAAAAACAACAGTTACCTGATAGCAGAATCTAGAAAATTGTACTCGGAGGCAAAAAGCGATAAAGATGGAGTGCTAACACACCTACGGCCAAATTTCTTTATGTAGAAAGTCTCCAGACTAACACGTGCAGTTTTATCCGTACTCTTGCAAAGAATCTTTGTCTCCTTTAACCGAGCCTCGCAACCGTCGCAGCCGATTACGTGCGCAACCAAGTGTGCATACTTATCTTTCATATCCGATAAATTTCGAGCATGGAGCATGGTAAACAGCACTTTTAGTGCTTTTAAGAAAGCAGACGTCCTTCGCGTACCCCTCTACAGTAGGCGAAGTTTTAAATGCTCTTGACAAACATGGACTTGGGCTCTCATGTACCCACAAACTACCCGACACTAATGTTTTGCAGTTTTTAGACCTGAAACTAACCTTTCTTGAAAAACACGTTTGCTGGGGTTATTACCCGCGTGCAAAAAAAGATCTTTTACCTTACGATTCCATGCACTCCAAGACTGTAAAAAGAGCGATTGCGTCGCATTGCCTGGAGTCTTCTCTCAAGAAATCATGCCCGCACCAGTTGCAAGGTAGCTTTCAGAATCAGATGAGCCGACTTTCGGCGGCTGGGTTCCCCTGCGCTGTGTTGGTTGCTGTTTGCGAGACCCTCCTTCAAAAACTGAAGCACGGAACACGAAGAAATGCAGGAGAGGACCGCCACAGGACACAGAAGCCACTGGCTGTGCCTTACGTTCACAAAACCTCGCACTACTTGAAGAAAGTGGCCAACAGGTATGGCGTGAGTGTCGCCTTTTCAGCTCCTAACAAGCTGGAAAAGTTGTGCCCCGAATCTGCAGCTCAAGAAAGCGGGGTTGCCAGATTAAGCACGATACTCCGTTTACGAAGTGTTCTGTAGGAGCGGTTTACGCTATCCCCTTAACGTGTGGGAAACTTTATGTTGGCCAGACGGGCCGATGCATCAACGAGCGTTTGGGGGACCATGCTCGAAATTTATCGGATATGAAAGATAAGTATCCACACTTGGTTGCGCACGTAATCGGCTGCGACGGTTGCGAGGCTCGGTTAAAGGAGACAAAGATTCTTGGCAAGAGCACGGATAAAACTGCACGTGTTAGTCTGGAGGCTTTCTACATAAAGAAATTTGGCCGTAGGTGTGTTAGCACTCCATCTTTATCGCTTTTTGCCTCCTAGTTCAATTTTCTAGATTCTGCTATCAGATTTTTATTTTTCTGATTTTGGGCTGCCTGCCTGTTTCTGCGTTCCCAGATGGTTGCCTTTGTTCACCTTCTCATCCTGGTCACCCTTCTTTCCCCTTGAAACTTCACCTCATTTAAGGTGCTTCCTGTCTTCAATAAAATTTCAGTTGTGAGTTAGCGCTTGTGTCTCGTCGTCGTTCCTTCTCGTGGTGTGCGTGGTCTGCGCTATTTTTTGTCTAATTCAAGTGTGCACCAACTAGCCCAAAAAGAGGTGTTAATGAATTATCAATTATAAAGGATGACGAACACCTTTCACCATCAGAGGCAGCAACAGAATTTAATGCATTTTTTAGTTCCGTGTTTATTGAAGAGATGCCAATCCACCCTGATCTTAACTTCACTTCTATTAGTGCTTCCATGAATAATCTTATCATCACTCCTGAAGGGATAGAAAAAGCTATTGACAGACTACAAACTAAGTCGTCCCCTGGTCCAGACGGCATATGCCCTAAACTGCTAAAATTAACAAAACCTATTGTATCTCACATTTTTGCTGCCTTGTTCCAGCAATCTCTTGACACCGGATGCGTACCCGACTCGTGGAAACTTGCTCGTGTTACTCCTATATTTAAATCAGGTGACCAATCCATGCTAACAAATTACAGACCTATCTCGTTAACAAGTATTCCTTGCAAACTGTTGGAGCGTATCATATCATCTGCCATAATGAAATACTCAATCGAGCACAGCTTCTTTTCCCCAAATCAGCATGCTTTCCTACATGGTCGTTCGTGTGAGACGCAGTTGTTTGAATTAATAACCGTCCTTCATCATGCCGTGGACGCTAAATTAAGGATTGACGCTATATTTATTGATTTCGCGAAAGCGTTTGATAAGGCACCCCATTATGGTTTATTACTGAAGTTAAATTCTCTCAAAATTAACAAGCATATTATTACCTGGATTACTAACTTTCTTACTGATCGTTATCAATATGTTTGTGCAAATGGGTGTTGTTCTTCCCCAACCGTGGTAAAATCTGGCGTGCGGCAAGGCTCGGTGCTTGGACCAATTTTGTTTTTGATCTACATTAATGATATAAGTGAATTTATTACCTCTAGTACTAGATTGTTTGCTGATGACTGTTATATATAGACAGATTATCAACCCTGAGGACACCAACTCTTGGCAGAAAGACCTCGACAGAATCAACACTTGGTGTGAACAGTGGCAAATGCAAATTAACGTCTCTAAAACAAAGACTGTAACATTCACCAGCAATAATCAGCTACAAACGCAGTTATTCCATTAATAGTATTCCCATTGAGAATGTCTCGACAGTCAAATAGCTTGGTGTTCATCTTTCGTCTGATCTAACATGGAATAACCATATCGATGCAATTGTCAGTAAATCATCTAAAGCACTTGGTTTCATCAGAAGTCACTTGCACCAAGCTGATCCTGCCACCAAACTTTTAGCTTACACCGCACTCGTCCGCTCAAAAATGGAATACGCATCCTTAATCTGGAACCCACATCAATTGTACTTAATTCTCAAACTGGAGTCAGTACAAAATAAAGCAGCGAGATTTATAACAAAGGACTATTCACGTCATTCCAGCATAACAGCAATCAAAGCGTCGCTAAAGCTGTCATCACTTGAAAATAGAAGAATACTAGCACTATTATCGCACTTTCACAGATTGTATCACAGTCACTGTTTTTTCCCTTCGTACTATATTAGACCCGCCCATCGCATCTTTCCGCGCAGAGATCATGCTCTCAAAGTCGAACCCGTGTTTGCACGCACCCACCTCTTTAGTCATTCTCCATTCCTTCTTGCCGCCCATCACTGGAACAAGTTACCAGATGACATTGTCTTAACCTCAAATCACGACGCCTTTGTGAAAAAACTAAAGTGTTTTTTGCAAATAAATTCGGATTAGGGAGCCTCTATTCCTGCGTTCTATCAACTTTGACTTTTCTGTACTTTTTTCCCCCGATTTTGCCTGTGGTTTTGGATTTGTCTTGCCTGTACAATTGTGTGGATTATTGTTTTTTTCTAACTGTACACCCCCCTATGTAATGCCCGAAAAGGGCCTTTAGGGTATGTTTACAAAAACAAAATGTACGGTGACGTTGAGTTGAATCCTGGACCCTCTGAGGAGGCGTCTTCCGAGCAATACAATGAATTAGTCTCACTAATGAAATCATTACATGATAAAATGGATTCTAGGCACGACGAAGTTATGACCGCACTTCATGACCTCAGAGGTGGCCGAAAATTCAATGGAGATGCAGATTGCAGATATTGATGGTCGTCTCACGGCAGGGGAAAACAGTGTTCGCAAATCTGAGGCGCCTCAGGTCGAAAGTGTTGCTCATGTCATAGCACTTGATAAGAGACTGAACGAATTGGAAGATCGTTCACGCCGAGAAAACTTGATATTCCACGGTATCGACGATAGTTGTCAAGAGACATATGCCGAATCCGAACAAAAAACCTGCTCTGTTCTAATACCATGTTTAACTTCGGCTTGGATAAGAGCGACGAGCGCATATCTCGAGCCCATAGACTAGGCCGCTTTGTCCCCGACAAATGTCGTCCCTTTATCGTTAAATGTGTCTCATTTAAACTTAGGGAAATTATTCTTGCCTCAAAAAACAAGTTAAAAGCTTCCAAGGTAACCGTGAGTGAAGATTTTTGCAAAGCGACAAGAAATGTGAGAAAAAAGCTTTTCGATTTTGGTACTCAAATGGCCAAAAAATTTTCAGTACGGTATAACAAGCTTCACATTGGCAACAAATGTTATGTTTACTCAGCAGACACCCTCAGAGTGTGCGAAATAGGGTCTTTCAGTGACAGCAGTCTATCCGGGTCTTCGTCTGGCACGGCCCGCACCGACGCAGATACATCTTTATCCTAACTCAAAAACATGCTCCTAATGTTGTCCTTCGGAATCTATCGTTTCTTTTCACAAACATCCGGAGTATCGTAAACAAACGCCATGATCTATCGTCTGTAATTGATGCATGCGCTGCCGATGTGCTGGTGTTAACGGAAACTTGGCTTTGAAAGGTAATAATTAAGCAATACAGAATTGCTTGACTGTGAAAAAAATTACACCATCTACCGCCAAGATAGGACTGCAAAACACGGAGGTGGTGTACTGATTGCCATTGCCGATTACCTTGTATCAGACATCGTCATTGTCCCTGCTGCCCTTGAAATGTGGTGGTGTACTGATTGCCATTGCCGATTACCTTGTATCAGACATCGTCATTGTCCCTACTGCCCTTGAAATGTGGTGGTGTACTGATTGCCATTGCCGATTACCTTGTATCAGACATCGTCATTGTCCCTACTGCCCTTGAAATGTGGTGGTGTACTGATTGCCATTGCCGATCACCTTGTATCAGACGTCGTCATTGTCCCTACTGTCCTTGAAATGTGGTGGTGTACTGATTGCCATTGCCGATTACCTTGTATCAGACATCGTCATTGTCCCTACTGCCCTTGAAATGTGGTGGTGTACTGATTGCCATTGCCGATTACCTTGTATCAGACGTCGTCATTGTCCCTACTGTCCTTGAAATGTGGTGGTGTACTGATTGCCATTGCCGATTACCTTGTATCAGACGTCGTCATTGTCCCTACTGTCCTTGAAATGTGGTGGTGTACTGATTGCCATTGCCGATTACCTTGTATCAGACGTCGTCATTGTCCCTACTGTCCTTGAAATGTGGTGGTGTACTGATTGCCATTGCCGATCACCTTGTATCAGACGTCGTCATTGTCCCTACTGTCCTTGAAATGTGGTGGTGTACTGATTGCCATTGCCGATTACCTTGTATCAGACATCGTCATTGTCCCTACTGCCCTTGAAATGTGGTGGTGTACTGATTGCCATTGCCGATCACCTTGTATCAGACGTCGTCATTGTCCCTACTGTCCTTGAAATGTGGTGGTGTACTGATTGCCATTGCCGATTACCTTGTATCAGACATCGTCATTGTCCCTACTGCCCTTGAAATGTGGTGGTGTACTGATTGCCATTGCCGATTACCTTGTATCAGACGTCGTCATTGTCCCTACTGTCCTTGAAATGTGGTGGTGTACTGATTGCCATTGCCGATTACCTTGTATCAGACATCGTCATTGTCCCTACTGCCCTCGAAATGCTTTGTGTCCGCATAGACCTTCATTACCAAAGTGTTTTATTCTGTGTGTACTACAGGCCGCCGAACGCGGCACCATCTTTTCGTGATGACTTACACGATGTATTGAATATTTTGGTTACTTGGTTACACAATTCCCTTCACTGCCTTTATTTCTGTCAGGAGATCTTAATTTTCCCCAGATAGATTGGTCCGGTCTCTTTCCAACTGTCAGAGGTACTTCCGCAGTCAGCCAATCCTTTTTGAACATATGCATGCAGTTTAACCTTACACAGCCTGTTTCAGAGCCTACAAGGTTTGGTTCTGGTACATCTAACCTGTTAGACTTAATTCTTACTACTGCTCCTGATCTTCTACATCGTGTAACCTACATGCCCGGTTTGAGTGGTCATTAGGGAGTTTTAGAATAGGGGGCCCCAAAGCTTGGGGGCCCCAAGGAAATAGCGGGCCCCAGCGCTACGTACGAGTGCGCCGGTGAGTTTTAGAATAGGGGTCTCCCCTACGCAGCGGAGCCAGGCTTGCGTTTATCGACTGCAGCGCCACTACGGCAAACCAAAAAGATACTCTTAAAAAAGATTTTAAAATATGCGTTCATTTCATCGTCAGAAACTGTTATTATTGCAGACATACGATTTAAGAGTAAAAATTATAAGTGTGTGATCTTACTGAGTCTAGAAACTCCATTCGAACGTCCCACCAAGTCATCTCTACGGCAACCAAACGATGCGTACTCGCTTAGCCTAGCAGCTTTGTAAACACAGAAGCAGTCTGAAAATATAGGGCATTTCATCGCTAAAATTTTGCGGTGAGGGCATCATCAGACAAAGCCATAGCTTCGTGTGCCTTTTGTTCGCCGTTAACTTAATACACAGAGTAACGGCGACAACAAATCGGTGGTGAAGCGGAAGGCCCCGCTTCGACGGGTTCCGCCATGTTGCCTGTACGTAGAGCGGCGTTGGGGCTCACGCCTGTTTGAACCTCGCGCGCTCTCTGACGTCAAACGACGTATACTCGCTAAGCCTAGCAGCAATGTAAACACAGAAGCAATCTGAAAATCTGGAGTGTTTTATCGCTAAAACTTTGTGGTGAGGGCATCATCAGACAAAGCGATAGCCTCGTGTGCATTTCGTTTGCCGTGAACGTGGGGCACAGCGCAGCGACAACAACGAATCGGTTGTGTAGTGAGAGGCTCTGCTTCGACGGGCGCCGCCATGTTGCCTGAACGTAGAGCAGCGTTGGGGCGCACGCTATTTTGGCGAAATAGCGTTCGCCGCTAACGTTAACCCAAGACGCAGGGCGGGGCTTGCGTTCTGCGCATGCGCACTTCGACGCCCCAAACTTCTTGGGGCCCCCAAAGCTTGGGGCCCCCTATTCTAAAACTCCCTATTGTCTTATTCACTTCGAAATAACGGCGCTTACTGCTAAAAAGTTAGTAGCATATAGACAATTATAGACTATTCCGGGGGTGACTACACATTACTTAACAGCGAACTAGTACTTTTCATAGATAACTGCATGCCTGCCTTCTTCGAGAGAACCGTTGACCAAAATTGGGCTTTATTTAAGAATACAGTCTCGTCACTAGTCGATAAGTACGTCCCAGTCCGCCGAATTTCAAAAAAATCCCCATCACCGTGGTTCACCGTTGCCATGAAACGACTTTTGAATAAGAAGAAGCGCTTCTTTCGCCTTGCAAAACGTGCAAACACTGCGGAACGTTGGTCCGCATGCGGTGATGTTCTCCGAACTTACCGACTAGCTATCAAAGAAGCCAAGCGCGTGTTCCTAAATAACACACAGCCATCACTCCTTTCTACTAATCCAGCTAAGTTCAGGAACATTATCAGGCCCAAAGAACGAACAATCATCCAACTTTCTGATAGTGCTGGGTATACAATGACAACTGAAGAATGCTGTACTGCCTTAAACCTTGCCTTGCAAAATCGTTTTCTCATTGTTCCTTCGATGTTGCTCCTGAACTGCTTAAGTACGATTTCTTTCCGATGGACCCCATTGTCATCGATTTCCCTGGCATTGTGAAGTTAATCCAGAGCCTCAAGTTATCGGCCAGTTTCGGTGTCGACAACATCAATTCGAAGTTTTTGAAGAACACTTCTGTTTATTCCAGCATATATTTAGCGCATCTTTTCACCCAGTCTCTGGAATGCCGGCTGACTGGAAGGTAGCGAGGGTGGTTCCACTCTTCAAGCAAGGTAATCCGAAATCTCCCCTTAACTACAGACCAATTTCATTAACGAGCATTTCTCGCAAACCTCTAGAGCACATTATATATTCTAACCTCGCTTCTTTTTTGGAAAGTAAGTCTTTCTTAAGCTCCTGTCAGCACGGGTTCGGAAAAAATTTTTCTTGCTTGACTCAACTCTTGTCTTTTACTAATATCCTAGCGTCGTCTTTAGATACTGGTTTACTAACCGACTGCATCTTTCTTGACTTCGCTAAGGCTTTTGATAAGGTATCTCATCAATTACTCCTTCTTAAAATGAGTTTGCTAAATATTCACCCTAATTTTCTTAAATGAAATGAATGTTTCTTCACTAACCGCACCCAGTTTGTATCAGCTAACGACTCTCTATCATTCCCTTGTGCTGTGACATCTGGTGTTCCCCAAGGCTCTGTTCCGGGTCCTTTACTTTTTTTGATATATATTATTGACCTTCCAATCGGCAATAACTCTTCCCTTAAGCTTTTTGCTGATGACTGTGTTCTTTTTCATGCAATACATAACATTAACGACAGTTCCCTCCTTCAGTCGATCTTGATAAAGTCTTAATTTGGTGTCAGAGATGGTCTATGGTTCTCAATCCTTCAAAGTGCAAAATTATGTCCACCTCACGCCAATCTAAGCCGTCTAAAACATTCGATTACAAGATTAATGGAGTTTCATTAGAGAACGTTTCATCTTATAATATCTGGGTGTTCACATCACTAACAACCTGTCCTGGCGCATGCACATAGAATATGTTATTAACAACGCAAACCGTGCCCTTGGATACATACGCAGAAACTTCTCTCAGGCTCCATCCCATTTGAAGTCACTTTTATATCAGGCACGAATACGGCCAAAGCTAGAAAACGCATCATCAATATGGTACCCCGCACAGCTCACTTTAATCGATGCTATAGAATCTGTTCAGAATCGGTCAGCTCGCTTCATCCTTTCCAACTATTCTCGCACGGCTAATGTTTCTTTAATGAAAACTAATCTTGGTCTGACTAACCTCGCAGTTTGCAGAAATATTTCACGCCTCAGTCTTTTCCACAGCATTTTCTTTCATAACGAGGCACTAAAACAGGAATTTTTTTCTTCTATACCATCATACGTGTCATCACGTGTTGATCATCCGCATAGAGTTTCCATCCGAACTTGTAAAACTAATCTGCTTTTTAATTCTTTCTTACCAAAGAGTAGCACTGAGTGGAACCACCTTCAACCACATATCGCCTGCACTGAAGACGCGTCATCTTTTAAGGCACTTATCACCAAGCATATCATCGAACAAGCGTCTGCATCATGATTTTTTGCCTTTTGCCTGTACTTTTTACTATGTATTTTTTTCACCCACCCCCCTCTTAACGCCCTGCGGGCCCTAAGGGTATTGTAATAAATAATAATAAATAAATTTGTACGGCCGCCACTTCACGATAGTCAGTGACCACTATGATGTTTGCTGGTTGTCCTCCCTAAATGCGCTGGATTCTCCGCCTCCAGGATTTTTATTTTGCCTTCTCTTACAAATCTGCCGAACAACATAAGGACTCCGATGCTCTTTCTCGTTGTCCGCTCACTTCGCCGCCCCCCAGTCAACGTCATCCCCTTCCTTAATACGCCGTCCTGAGGATACCCCGTCTCCTGCGATGCATATTGCCCCCATTCTTTTCGTCTCCCCATCCGCGCTCAGAGATCCTGCCTCCGAACAGCAGAAAGATACCGCCGAATGCTCATCGATCGCCTCACCGGTTATACGCAGCCTCCGAACGCACGACTCCGCCGCGAAGTCACGCATTTCGCGACATAGAATGGCATGCTGCTCCAGCACAATTACAACCCTCTCGGCCACTCCTGGGTTTCTGTTGTTCCCCGTTCCCTCCGCCGTCAGCTGTTGCAAGCGTTCCACGATGATCTGACAGCTGGTCATCTGGGCTTCCCAAAGATCTCCGATCGCCATAAAAGCCGCTTTTTTTGGCCGGACCTTTCGACCAGCGTTGCAAAATACATCACCTCCTGTGTTCCCTGCCAACACCGTAAACGGTCAACGTCTCCTACTGGGGTCTCCTACAAACCCTTCTTTGCCTATTCACTCCGTTAGATGTTGTCGGTATTGATCTATACTGACCTCTGCCGTGGACACCTGCGGGTGACCGCTGGATAGTCACCGCATTGGGCCACCTCACCCGACACACCGAAACTGCTGCTCTTTCTTCCGCCTCCTCTGTAGATATCGACTGATCCTTCATGCAATTCTTCTGCGCAACGGAGCTCCTCGTGTTCTTCTCGGCGGCCGTGGCAAGGATTTTCTCTCCGCCGTCTTGGAGCAAGTTTTTCGTGCCTCGAATACCGCCCATAAAACAACCTCTTCTTATCACCTCCAGACGAAAGGCCTCACAGGACGCTTCCATCGGACCTTTTCGGACATGCTCCCTACCTACATTCGAGCTAGCATTCAGCCTGATCACACCAACTGGGACTCCCTGCTCCCATTTGTTATCTTTGCCTACAATACTGCGCTGGAACGAACAACCTGTTCTGTATCGGCCAGCCGGTCTGATAAGATTGTATCAGCAATGACGTGTGCCTGACCGGCATGCAGCGTGATCTATAAAAGTACGCTGCTGCCTCGAATAAAGAGCTTTTTGCGTTGCTGCCACAGAAGCGTCTGCCTGCTGCTTAGAACAGAACATCTGGCGACGAGGATGGGATCCGGCGCGCAGTAAACTACCGCCGGCCAACAGCAGTCACCAGGCTGAACCGCCTACGGTGCAAGGCGACACGGAGCCCTTGCAGCCACGATTTCATCGACGGCCGGGGGTAGCGCAAGAACGTCGCGAGGAAGCAAGGCGTCACGGAACCCTTGCATGGACTTCAGGTGCTGGCGGGAGCAAGCGAACAAGAACCGGCAACACGGACAAGGCACATCGCGGAAACTAGCTGGGCAGATAAGTGAAATTTGTTGATTATGGCAGAACCCACACAAGGTCCTAAGCTCAGCAGAATGCCCGAATTCAACCCGAAAATCGACAACATACGCTCGTATTTTGAACGCTTCTGGAACTTCATAAACGTAAATGATGTCTGTGAAGACAAGAAACTGAAGTTGTTTCTGAACGTAGTCGGCGCACAAGCATACGAAGTGCTAAAGAAGATAACTGTACCTCACTTGCCTTCTCAGAAGACCTTCAAAGAAAGTAAACAGCTTCTGGAAGCTCATTTCAGCCCAGCTCACTCAATTATTGCACAGCTTTGTAAATTTAATCGCCGCATGCAGCAATAAACTGAAAGCGTCAAAGATTACATCACTTAACTGAAGCATCTTGCAAGAGATTGCAATTTCGGCACGTTTTTATATGATGCCTTAAGGGACAGACTTGTAGCTGGTTTGCGTGACGAGGAAATGCAACGGGCTCTTTTTGCACAGCCTGACTTGACGTTCGAGCTGGCGTGCAAAACGGCGCTAGAAAAAGAGCCAGCGGCACAACAGGCGAAGCAAATGCATGAGTTTGACACAAAACGTGCAGCGTCAACGTCATTCAGGGTGAACATAACCGTGATAAGGAAAAGAAATTGAGGACGGTTGCATGGTCAAAAGATAAACGAGAGGAAGAGCGGCGAAGCGCTTGCAAGCATTGCGGAAAGCGTCATGCGGGAGAAAAATATTGGTACGGCAATCACACCAGCAGAAATTGTGGCAAAGAAGGGCATTTGCAAGCCGTCTGCAAAAGCGATGCCAAAGCAAAAGCTGTCAGATACGTCGACACCACGGACGACGAATCCGAAGACTTTAGTTGTCAAACTGTGTTCTACTCGGGCAAAAGTTCAAGGGGCTATAGCTTCGACCTGAACATTGAAGGGAAGACTGTTTCGATAATAATTGACACAGGTGCAGCGGTCACGATCGTACCATAGCAGTTCTATAAGTAGTATTTCCCGCATGTAAAATGTGTGGAATCAAATGTGTCGTTGCGCAATTACACCGGAGAAAAGCTGAAAGTACTTGGAAAAGCAAACGTCTTAGTCAAGTAGGACGCAAGCGAAATCTCTTTGCCCGTAGTAGTAGCGCAGGGAAACGGAACGCCGATGCTTGCTCTCATGGGAAGAGACTGGCAGGAAAAACTGCAAGTAAACTGGAAAGCAGTATACAGTCTGTCCAGGACAGGCCATTGGAGAAGAGGGTAGAAGCCTTACGGAAAAAGCATCCCGATGTTTTCAAGAGCACCGCGGGCGTCGTCAAAAACTTCGAAGCTCGCATCTTTGTAAAAGATGGGGCTCACCCAGTGTTCTAAAAAGCACGGCGAATACCGTTTGCCATCAAAGAGGAAGTAGCAAAGGAGTTGGAAAAGCTCGAGCAAGCCGGAATACTAAAGAGGGCCACGAAAAGTAACTAGGCAACGCCTCTGGTAGTGGTTGCGAAGAAAGGCGGCGCAGGATTAAAGTTATGCGGCAACTACAAGGTCACAGTTAATCCTGTTCTAAAAACTGACCATTACCATTTGCCATTGCCTGAAGATTTGTATTCCATGCTCGCAGAAGGTAAAATCTTTTGCGCCCTGGATCTCTCACAAGCCTACCAGCAAGTGTCACTTGCTGAGGAAAGCAAAGCGCTGTTAACAGTGAATACTCATCTCGGATTATTTCAGTTTCAGCGCCTTCCATTCGGCATATCTAGCGCACCAGCTATCTTTCAGTTGTTAATCGACGAAGTCTTAAGAGGGATTCTGAAAGTGGGTTGCTGTATCGACGACGTCGTAGTCGTAGGCGACAACATAGATGACTGTCACGAAACCGTGAAAAAGGTACTTCAACGATTGAAAAAGCATAATATCACAGTAAAAGTACAGAAGTGTGATTTTTTCAAGCAGTCCATCGTTTATCTTGGACACAAAGTGACAGCGGATGGCATTTTTCCAACTTCAACCAAGGTGAAGGCCATCACGGAAGCACCTCTGCCAAGCAACGTAACTGAACTACGAGGATTTTTGGGCCGGCTGAATTTCTACGCAAAATTCATCAAAGAGTTAACAACAGTAGCTGCACCAATGTACGATTTGATTTGATTTATTGGGGTTTAACGTCCCAAAGCGACTCAGGCTATGAGGGATGCCGTAGTGCACCAATGTATTACCTGCTCAACAAGGACACGAGTTGGGCGTGGACGGACGAATGTTCAAGATCATTCGTAGAAGCCAAGCAGCGCCTCGTCGACAGTCAAGTTCCGACTTTTTACGACGTGAAAAAGGCAATCGGTTTAAGCTGCGACGCGTCGGCCTACGGTCTTGGGGCAGTAATTTTTCACGTCATGCCTGATGGTTCAGAAAGACCCATTTAATTTGCCTCCAGGACATTAAATGCAGCGGAGCGCAACTATGCGAGAAGGAAGCCCTGGCCTTAATTTTTGGTCTGAGCAGGTTTCATAGACACCTGTACGGGCGCAATTTCACGCTGTATACAGACCACCAACCACTGTTGGCGATCTTGGCATCGCATAAACCAATTCCTTCTTTGGCTGCAGCCAGGATTCAGCGTTGGGCTATCACCTTTAGTGCACTGCACGGGCTCGGGCCGGCCCGAAAGCCCGGGCCCGGCCCGGCCCGCGGGCCGGGCCGGGACATGATTTGTTTTGCCGGGCCTGGGCCGGGCCCGGGCCTGAAGTTGCGGGCCCGGGCCGGGCTCGGGCTTAAAGCTGCGGACCTGAACCGGCCTTCGGTCTGTACAGAAACGGCTGGTGTCTGACTATTCATTCACTATTGCAGAGTGAAGTACACAACTGCGGCATTGGAGCAGCGACATGGATGAGCTATGGGTTATAGTACGCGCTGAGAAAAAATTAAGCTTTATTCATTGACTTATTTTTTCCCCTATTTCCGCGCCGCGGTGGCTTAGCGGTCAAGTTTCTTGACTACTGAGCCGGTGAACCAGGGTTTGCTCCTAGCCTCGGCGGCCGCATTTCTATTTAGGCGGCAAGCATGATAGCCATGCACTTTGTAATATCATTGCTTGTTGAAGAAACCCAGGCGGTCGAAATGACCCGGAGCACTTTGCTTCGGTGTCTCTCACAGCCCCAAAAACATAGCTTTTATTTTATAGCTATATTTTTCTCATGAGAGAAAATTCACAAACTAAAGCGCGTTTGGTTTTCTTTTTGATCAGCCGACCGGAACATCTCGTAAATTAAATAGCCACAAAAGCTCGCGAGAGTTTGTGAATCTCATCTCATAACCACATCTATCCCTCCTCGCTTCTTCAGCCTGGTTATCATGACAAGTTATCACGTATAAGTTATCACATGGTTCGCGCGTTATCTCCTGCTCCAACAGTAAGAGAAATTCAACGTGCCTTAATTGACCATTTATCGTTCGTCATCCCAAAACATATCTATACACTATTAGAAATGCATTAGGGAAGAACATATAAGTTTAGGACGCTTATAGTCTTCAGATATACACCGCGAAATACTCAAGCCTTTTAGCTTTTCGTTTCTGCTGAAAGGCGACCAGTTCGGCTATGAGTTGAACCTGAGAGATCGCGTTCACTAAAAAAAATGTCATTCCACTGCTTGCTAGGCAGCTTTAATGTTTACACATCGCGGGCGGCAAAGTATAACTGATTAAAATCATGGGGGAATGAAAAGTAGTCTACTACGCTCGTATGCAGCCCTTTTTATTTGGCTCTCGGAATTTCGGAGTTTATCTTTGGGCACGTACACGAGATAACTGTCCTAAAGACGGGCCTGGCGAGCGCTACTCTTAATCACTTCCTTCTGGGTTAAAAAGAACCAACTTTCTTCAAGCCAAACTGTGGTTTTAGAACCTTTGTCGGCGAGTTCTTTATCGGTCTAGTCGCAGTGTGCTTGCCCAGATCTGAGCAGTATACCTCAAGCGTTATTGTGATACGGGCCGGGCCGGGCCAGGGCTGGGCCTCACTCCGGGATTCACGGGCCGGGCAGGGCTCGCTAGAGCGATAATTTAGCGGGCCTGGGCCGGGCCCGGGCTTGAAGCCGCGGGCCTGGGCCGGGCTCGGACTTCAGGTCTCGGGCCCGGGCCGGGCTTGGGCCTCAGATTGTGGCCCGTGCAGTGCTCTAATCACCTTGGCAGCTTATCAGTACACACTGCGCTACAGGAACGGCAAAAACATGAAAGTCGCCGACGCTCTTTCAAGGCTTCCACTTGTGGTCAAGCATAAGGACTACACTGAAGAATGTCTTGCAGTGTTTGAGTCAACGCCTCTCACTGTGACGCAGGTTGCTGGTGCGACTAAAAGGGACCAGCTTCTTTCCAAAGTCGTCCAGTTCACCTTATCTGGCTGGCCCGCGCACCACGATGATAAATTTCAGCCCTTTTACGTTCGTCGAAACGAACTATCGTATGAGCAAGGCTGCATCACGTGGGGCCAGCGAGTGATCATTCCGAACGAACTTAGAGAAGCAGTATTAGCATTGCTACATGAAGAGCACCCTGGATTGCAAAGAATGAAAATGCTTGCTAGGTCATTTGTTTGGTGGCTGTTGATTGACAAGAACATTGAAGACACTGTCCGTCAATGTAGTGTGCCAAACGACCATGCCTGCGAAGGCACCAGGGACACTGCATCCATGGACTTATCCAACTCGTGTTTGGCAGAGAGGTTATGTCGATTTCGCCATGGAGGATGGCTTGAACTTGTTCCTTCCAGTAGACTCTTACTCAAAGTGGATAGAAGTAAAATTCCTCCGCACTACGACGACGTCGAAAACAATCGACTGTCTCAAGGAGATATTTGCATCGTATTGCTACCCGGAGGAACTGATAAGCGATAACTGACCTCAGTTTACTGCGCAGGAGTTCTCCAATTTCACCTCTTCTCACGGAATTCGCCACACGCGTACGGCACCCTACCATGCTTCATCGAACGGGGCAGCAGAAAGGCTAGTTCAAACGACAAAAGTCACTCTACTCAAGCAAGTGCTTCACGATAACCTAAAAGGACAGAATAGAACTTTGCATCAACGACTTAACGACTTCTTGCCTGCTTACAGGAACACCGCGAATTCCGTAAGAGGAAGAACGCCGGCTGAGCTGTTCCTGAAACGACAAGCCAAGTTTTGTGCAGGACATGCGCAGTTGTCAAGCCGGAGACTCCACTCATCGTAATGAGGGCGGAGGAAGGGACCCGCAGATGGAAGCCGGTGATACAGTTCTCAAGACTACGGAAAGGGAAACCCTCCCATGGGAGGAAGCGGTCGTAGTGGAACGCGTAAGCGACTCTACGTTTGTAGTTAAAGTCGGTGACCAGTTTCGTTTTGTGCATATCGACCACTTGAGACCCAGCTGGATATCGGGTGCAAAGACATAACTCCATCCGGACATCGCAAGAGAAGCGCGTCCTTAGTCCACTCCAAGTGCCGCTGTCCAGCGAGACGTGCCATCAACACCCTAGGAAAAAGATCCCCCTGCTGACTCCATGATTAGTGGTCCTACTGCGGACAAGCTTGATGATGTTGGCTTAGATAACGCTACTTCAAATGAGGAACCGGCATCGCAGCCTGAGGCAAGACACGTGGCAGCGCAGCCTTCCAGTACCACCGCATCAACCATGGCTACACCCGAAGAGGCCCATTTGCGAAGATGTCTGGAGCACATCTAGAATGCGCGCAGCTTAGTCTGCAAGGGGAAAACTTGTAAATCATGAGGAACTGGCTTAGCATAACTATGAAAATAGATTGACTCTTTTTTACCGTTCACAGTGATTAGGTTACTGCTGAACCAATCCATGACTTGCTCGCAATAGTAGTATATCAAGCCTCCAGTTATGAATGCGGAAAGAAACGCTTGTAGCTTTAATTAAGCAGGAAGGAATGTTCTGTATCGGCCAGCCGGTCTGATAACATTGTACCAGCAATGACGTGTGCCTAACCTGGATGCAGCGTTATCTATAAAAGTACGCTGCTCCTTCGAATAAGGAGCCTTTTGCGTTGCTGCAACTGAAGCGTCTGTTTGCTGCTTAGAACAGAACACAACCCGTTACTCTCAATTTTTCTTGTCTATGGTCGATCCCCTACTTTCGTCTTGGAAGCCTCTTTCTTTTCTGTCCCAGTCCCCTCTTCAGCAGCCTCCGCCAACAATTTACTTTCCGCATCCCCCACTGCGGAGAACTTCCGCGACTGTACACGGACGCTTGTCATGCTTCTCGGAAGCGTAGTTATGACCTTACCTACCGTGCAGTTTCTTATTCCCCAGGTGATGAGGTTTTACTGTGGACACCCGTCCACCCACCAGTGTTGTGTGAAAAACTTATGAGCCACTGTATTGGTCCGCATAAAGTTCTTGAACAAACGCTGCAGTTAACTATCATCTCGCACCCGGTTCACGTGTTACTGATCGTCGCTGTCTTGGCGTCGAGATCGTCCACGTGTCGCGCCTCAAGACCCTTGCTTGTCGGCAGTCATCGCTGTAACTCGCAGCAAAGAGGATGGTCGCTTTTGTCCGGTGGAGGGGGGGGGGAAGCAATTAGTGCAAGCATTTTTCGTGATCCTCATCTTCATTTGTCTATATTCATCGTCACCTCCCGTGGTCTTCTTCGCGAACGCCATTGCTGCGGGTGGCAAAAAAGTCTGCTTCGGGCGTTCTCAATTTCATCTTACAAACATTACCCTGTATTACAGTATGCAGATGATATGCTTCTGGTTGCTAGACATAAAGACTATGCGACTGCATAATTACTTGTTGAATACTATTGCGAGCAAGTCATGGATTGGTTCAGCAGTAACCTAATCACTGTGAACGGTAAAAAAGAGTCAATCTATTTTCATAGTTATGCTAAGCCAGTTCCTCATGATTTACAAGTTTTCCCCTGCAGACTAAGCTGTGCGCATTGTAGATGTGCTCCAGACAAGCATCTCACAACGGTTAAATTATTGGATGTATTATTTTACTCTGACATGTCTTGAAATATTAGGCCTACAAGTGAAGAGAAAAGAGGTGCTCGTTATTGCATACACGATGGAAGCGAACAGCCACCAAACCAAGGAGCATAGGGGATCTTTTTTTATTTGTAGTTCTTCATTAATGGGAGATTATTAAATGCCGATGAAAACGCAACCACATGCCGCCGATAGGATCCGAACCTACGACCTTCGAATTTAGCGTCCGGTGCTCTACAAACTGAGCTCCGGCGACGGCTGTTCAGTTGGCTGGTTTTTGGGGCTTTTATGTGCAGTGTAAGTGAACCTTGAGTGTGTTCACCAGCACCACCCCCCTCCATAGCGGCGGACGTGGTACAGTCGGCGACAAAAGTCTCCGGACCACGTATTCCGCTAACGAAGCCGATAGCTCTGCTATTAGTTGGCGGCTGGAGACCACACTTGTGGAGGTGAAAGTTAAAGTTTTGTTCTTTCACGTCCGCAAGTGCGGTCTCCAGCCGCTGTCTCATAGTAGAGCTCTAAGCCTCGTTTGAGGAACACGTAGTCCGGAGACTTTTGTCCCCGACTGTACGTCCTTTATTACCGCGAGTGCGACGTAGGAACGTGATCGAATGGTGAGAGCGGAATCTGTGCGAGAACCATCTTATGTTACCTGTCGCATCAGGGCTGCTAGATTCGAGGCCCTCATGAAACTATTAAGCCGAGAAGTGAACGGAGAAGAGGTGCTCATTATGGCATAGATGAGAGAAGCCAACAGCCACCGAAACCTCTGTTTCCTTTATTTGTAGGATTCATACTGTAACGAGTACCTGGATTCTGGACAGCGTTGGCTCAGTGGTTATGGCTTTCGGCTGCTCACCCGAAGGATGCGGGTTTGATCCCGGCCGCTGCGGTAGAATTTTAATGGAGGCGAGATTCTAGAGCCCCGTGTACTGTACGATGTCAATACACGTTAAAAAATATCAGGTGGTCGAAATTTCCGGAGTACTTCGCTACTGCGACCCTCGTAGCCTGAGTTGCTTCGGGACATTAAACTCCCCAAAACGAAGCCGAATCTGGCAGCCTTGGTGCCATATGTACCATAAGAGAGTGGTCGCACAGCTTCCACCCTCACCCTTCGACCACTTTCCTAGGTGGTACTAAAGGTAATACAGGACGTGCCACGTCCGCCGCTATGGACGGATGTGGCGCCGGTGAAAACTCGTGGTTCGCTTATGCGACAAATAAATACCCCCAAAACAGCAGATTGGACCGCCGTCGCCGTAGGTAAGTTCGTAGAGCACCGGACGCGAAATTGGAGGTCGTGGGTTCGGACCCCAGTGGCGGCAGAAGGTTGTTTTTCTTCTGCTTTTATCAATTTTCCATTAATTAAGAACTACAAATAAAAAAGGCATCCCCTATGTCCTTGGTTTCCAAGGCTGTTATGTTTCGTCATGTATGTTCTGGATAGACAATTACTTTCGTGTGTTCTCAGCTCCGTTAAGTCGTGTGTTTTCAGCATTCTATTAAGACCCTTTGCCCTTTGCATGTTCATAAGGAACTTGTGTGCGCTTTAGTCACCAGTGTGTTACTCTATGTTGTGTATTACTTTTAAATTTTTGGTCAGCCTTTTAGAAAAAGAAGGTAAACTACACATTAGAATTCCCTTTTAATTCGCTAATGCCTGGTTTGTCACGGGTTAAAGAATCAACGTCTTTCAATTTTTGCTTATGCCCGACTTTTCCCACCACTTCAACGAAACGTTTCTAATTAAACATATCTGGACAAAAAAACTTTTGTACACCATACGCTCCGGTTCTTAATCTTCGCACTCGTGATCACTTATTATCATCTAGAGTGTGTACTGGTTCGTAAGCGCTGGTTCTTCACCAAACAGCAGAAGAAGTACTTTCCGTCCATACTGAAAACAAAGTTGAAAGGTTCGTTGTTAAGCTACGCTGGTAATTTTAGTATTACGTTTGATAGCTTCTATTTTTCTGTCTTTCTTCTGTCTTTGCTCAAAATATGTAATTTATTGCATATCGGTAAACCTCGAGCAAGATCTTCCGGCGACAGCCAATGAATCCCGCGGCGGCACGAACAGGTCAGGTTCGCTGGCAACTGCACAAAAGCACTAGGCTATCGCAGCTTCTTTTTATTTACTGAAAGTTTTGGCAGTGGTTAAATCACCCCAATAAAACACGTTGACCGCGCTCGTGTCAACGCAGCAATTCAAAACTTCTTCAGAGCTGCAAGTTCATCCAACATGGTAACCACACAGGTACCTCTAGTTGGGCACGGTAAGCTTAC
The DNA here is from genome assembly GCF_055824585.1 of Amblyomma mixtum. Taxonomy (NCBI): domain Eukaryota; kingdom Metazoa; phylum Arthropoda; class Arachnida; order Ixodida; family Ixodidae; genus Amblyomma; species Amblyomma mixtum. Next base: position 136,115,719 of record NC_143019.1, on the reverse strand, counting down.
CGCACATACATGACGCTTATAATAAGGGAGTAATTACGCATTGACATCCACCCGAGCGCAGCCATAAGGCTACAAAGGAAAGCTATACAGATTTCTCAGAAACTTCGTAGTTAAAAAAAAATTCGTCCTGGTCCGGGGTTCGAACCCGGGACCACCACTTCACCGGAGTAGTCGCTCTATCAATTGAGCTAACCGGGACGGTAAGCTTATGGCAGGGCGAGAGAGAATTGATCTATCACTCGAAGTGTCATGATGTTGGTCAAATGTTTAGGGGAATCCCCCAAGGTGGAGTAGATTTGTAATAAGGGAGTAATTACTCATTTACATCCACCCGAGTGCAGTCATACGGCTACAAAGGATAGCTATACAACTTTCTCAGAAACTTCGTAGTTAAAGAAAAATTCGTCCTGGTCCGGGGTTCGAACCCGGGTGGATGTAAATGAGTAATTACTCCCTTATTACGAATCTACTCCACCTTGGGGGATTCCCCTAAACATTTGACCAACATACATGACACTTTCTACAATGTTTTTTCCCACTGGCCCAACGTTTACATCAGACAGAGTAGCATGATGAGCTCGTAAGGGAAGCCTCCTTCGTCACCTATGGGCAAGAACCAACTCCCATATGAAGTTATCGGCAGGTCTTTCTTTAAAGTCCTTTGAAGGATTTTCCAATGCAAAACAGCTAGGGTCCCAATATTCGATGAGCACATGTTCAATCGTTTCTGGCTTTTTACACTGGAAACTATTTACTGCCCATGACACGAAAATTCCAATGTTATCCAGCCATGTTTTGACTGGAAGTGTGCTGCTATGGAGTTGGAAGAATAAGCTTTTAACGCGCGGTTTCACTTGCATATTTGTTTTCACCCTCTTGAGAACATGCTGCCCGTAGCCGGCGTAGCTTAGCTGTCGGTACATTGGTATGGGTGCCATAACATCCAATAAATCTTTATATATTTTATTTTTTGATACAGAACTTCAATACTGTAAAGAGAAACTCACTTTTATCAAGCGAAAAGACAAAACAGCTTCGCGCCAAAAACCTTCAAATATCCTTCAAATCCTTCAAATTTCAAATATGCCGCAAGTGCTTTGCAGCTTGCAAAAGTGTGAGTCGTGTGTCCAGGACTTGGCTTCAAATGCAGACACTGTGTGTAAGCTACCGCTCCCTATGCACTCGTGGTGTCGACACGGCGCAGTGTCCAGATGGGGTCAGACATTCTTGACCCCGACTGTACGTTTATCAAACTTTTTCCGCTTTGAAGGTACGCGCCAGGTTCTTCGCTGTGTGCCAGAACAAATCAGCTGCTTCTACCCATTGCGCTGAAGAAAAATCGCCGACGAATATTCTATAGGGTTGAGAACAAGACTGCACAAAATAATAAACCTAATAAATAAAGGCAAGGGCTCATATCATACCTGAATGACACACTTAGCAACTTAAGAATTGAAATCTGTTAAATATTGTGTAAGAAATTATTTTATTTCGTCAGAAGTACGCAGTGGAAATCAGCTCAACTTGCTGATGTTGTATCAGCAGCATCTGTAAGTTGAGCTTGCTTCTTTGCTTTTGTTTCACTATCGCTTATTGGGCGTAATAAAATAAATAATAAAAACTAGCACTGGCGTTGCGGAACCCATAAAACACTTATTAGAGGGTAGCAGATTTAGGACAGTTTTGTCTGTCAGAAAAATTGCCCTCGACAGATAATTTCTTGTGCACAACTCTTTACGTATTTCTAATTACAAGCATTTCCTCGCGGCAATATGGTCTGTCTCCGTGGACCAGGACGCCAGCTACAAAGTGAAATGTGCGCGTGACTTGTTCATCCCGCAGCTAAAAAGAGCACACAATACGGTTGCGACGCACAGTTGTGCACGCAAACAAAAGATGTCGCGAATGGATGCATAGAAGGTAGCAGTCCTGACTGGCAGATGTGGTTTAGGAACGGACTAAGTGGGACCCTGTTCAATCCCAATGAGAAATACAAAGGAAAGTTTGTGACAGGAGAATTCTGTCAAGTGTACACAATCAGACACGTTTGAACGCAGTCAGAAGTTTACGTCCCGTCTTCGTGGCAACAAACGTCACGTGGAAACAAACGTCACTTGGAAACAGTTGGTTCTGCGCCGATCAGTGGTCTGCGTACGCTCTCCCCATTCTCCGGGATGACGTCGTCGAGAGCTAGGTAGTACCTCACGTGCGCCCAGCAGTCGGCGTCCAGGTCATCCAGTTGAGGACGTCCGTCGTCTCTCGCTCTGCACTCGACCCGCTCCCTGACGACGCCCGCAAGCCTCATGAAGTCGCGCATTCCTTGGGTGCCCTTGAGCGCGCGCCGAAGCTTCGCAGAGGCCGCGGCCACGCTCAGCGACTTCAGTTCGGCGAGCTCCTCCAGCAGCCCAGGGTGGCGGCACACAGGCTCCAAGGCGCGGGCGCAGTACCTGCGGACGAGGGCGCCGCTCTGCGGAGATGTTCCATCCAACAGCGCAAAACACGACCTGAGCGTTGCTTTGCCAACCTCGGAAGAGTCAAATTGTGCAGCGTGCCGGGGATCACGCTTCAGTGCTCGTCTACGCCAGCTTGTTCTGACGTATGACGGTTAAAAAAAAAAATAGAAATGAGAAACTGCCTCGAAAGGCGTGGATGGAGCCATACTGCACAGAAACAAGAAAAAGTAAGTGCACTGAAGCAGGCAACAAGAGGTTCACAATCTTGTGCATGCGATTAAGTTAATTCTTTCGTCCGCATGTCTGCTTGTATTTATGCTGCTGTATCCTTGGTAGTCGCAATGGCCATATGTGCTTACTCGTTTTCTCATGTGCCCATACTGTGTATAGTTCATTATTTTATTTACTGATTACATTTATCTTAGTGGTTATGCTCGCTAATTAATGAAGATGTTTTTTCGAGATTCATAATGTAGGTACAAGTGGCTTCCACCAACATTACACAAAGGAGCAGCCGGCGCCGCTGCCAGGGCGAACCTCACCGTTCATGTCCATTTCAATAGACGAAAAATAGGAGACCCTGTAACCCCGGAATATTTTCTTTTAAGCTCGTTTCCCTGAAAACAACTCAAGATATATGAACACCATGTCATTGAAATTTCGAGCAGTTGCAGCAATAAACCTAACCGAGTTGGAGGTGAAGCTATTGGGTAATTAAGTTTATTTTGTACCTACTGAATAATAAGTGTTTAAGATGGTGATTTCACTCACAGAGAGCAAAATCTAAGAAAATGCTCTTTCTTATGTACGCTGGCGTCTCCAGTTCGTTATTTTAATTAGGTGCACATTTCGTGGCTCGTAACCTGAAAGCTTTTTAAGGAGGCATTGCAGGTACAAGTGCATAAAGACGCTTAGTCAATAAATTGATAAACCTTTTCTAGGAGAATTTTAGACTGTTTTGCAAGTAATGTTCTTTCCTCGTATTTGTGAAAAACTTATATGAGCAGCTTATAAGGACACACGTACCCGTCACGTCGCCGGCCATCAGCGAATTCCGCGGCGCGCGACACCAGGCCGGAATTCCGCCGTGTCGTGTTCAAGACGGCCAAGCAGTTGGCAGCTGTCTCCGTGTGCATGCCTCCCCTGACGGTGAAGCTGACGAGGGTGTAGTTGTCCGCGACATCCGCGGACAGGCGCTGAAGGAAGGCTCCGGTGATGGCCGGGTGGGAGGCGTAGAAGCGCGCCCTTCGCATGTTCCGGCTGGAGCTGATGACGTCAGCCAAGTGTTCCGACTGCTGTCGACAGAGCACACCGCCGTTGTCGAAGATGCTCACTTGCAGCTGCCTGATGCTAGTGTTCCGAGACAGCGAATGCATCATCGCGGTCCAAGACCTGGTCGCCGCGTCCGTCCTGTCGTCCACGTCAGAGCAGAGAGTCAGCTCAAGCTTCCGGAGCGAATTCGTTGCACCCACATAATCGGCAACCGCCGAAGAGCGTGCCTCGTCACGTATCCAGATGGTGATGTGCATTGACGTTATATGCTGAAACATAGGCAGTTGCCGCAAAAGCTGTATGGTATCGATCGTCGGCAGGTAAACGTAAATATCGGAGAACGCCTTGCAGTCGATAAAATCGAAGTCTTCAGAGATGTAGTAAGTTCCGAAAGAAACCTTCTCTTCTGCGCCGCTTTGTCTGAGAGAGCTGCACAGCAACAGAAATATTTCGCGATTAGTTACATGCGCATCAACAGTGACTATTCTCAGACTTTCTTTGGTAGAAAGCACGGCGAAGAATTCGACCCACTGCTGTAAGTTCCAGATGTGGAAAGGAAGCCGGAGTTCTTCTAGTGTCTCGTTCTTGATCACTGCTCGAAGCAGGCACTGATATTCGCCGTCAGGCTGAATTCGTGAATGATCGGGCAGAGACGTTATGGTGAAGCTGCGCAGGATTTCGTTTTCCTCAAACAACCTGGCCACCATCTGAGCGCCACCGGAATCTATAGGAATGTATTTAAGGCTCACATTCCGGACGGTCTTGTTTGTAAGGAGACCTTCGGCGATTTGGCTGATTGAGCTTCGCCTGTTGTCGATGTCTGCGACGATGTCCATGGAAATTAAAACACCGCTGGTCTTCAGGTATTCCAGGAAGGTGTCGCGACCTGCCTCGCCTATTGCAGATTCGTGAAGTGACAGTTCCTTGACAGTGCTGTTCGATTTTAGGGCGTTGAATAATATCTTCGCGGCGTTGCTATTCATGCGCAGGCCGGGAATCCTTAGCGCGCTGAGCAAACTTGACCTCTGAAGAAGTACGGCAATAGCAGACAGGAAGTCGTCCGGACATTCTGCGAACGTAGAGCATTCCAGTTCTTCGAGGTGTGTAAGCCAGCGAAGGGCGTCGCAAAGCGCCTGCTTCATGGCCGGCCCCCAAAAGTGGAACTTGAGCGTCGTCACAGAGGAGTTGCTCCGAAGAGCTTCGCACAGCATCGCTGCGTGTCTGTTCAGCGGATGCGACCTGACGTAGAAAGACCCTACGCAGTGGTGGGCCTTCAGAAGCCAGCAGAGAAGTGTCGCCGCGTCATCCAGGAGCGTTCCCGCCGGATCTGGCAGGTACAGACCAGGCTCGTCGAAGCTCACCAGGCACAGCTGGGCCCTTTGTCCCAACAAATCTCGCAACTCTACTCTCGCGGGGAAGAGCAGTTCATTCAGGACGTGCATTTGTCCCACGATCTGGCACGTTCGGTGCTGGGACGCTGTGCAGCAAGGTAGACGACCGATGTCAACTCCCGTCAAGCCATATGCGGCGCGCTTTAGATCTCGGAGGGACGGCAGTTTCTCTGTTGGTATCGTTGATGTTGACAGCGTTCCTTCCGCGGATTTCCAAGGCGTTGCCATTTCAAGCTGCGAGGAAAAAGTACGCTTGCTTTATTGCGCTAGCACAAGCCCTAATTCACGAAATATGCCTTTTATCCTTCTAGTCCTCAGGAGGGCAGGTCGGCACCTGCTCAACGGCTAGTGCGCAAATTGCCCAGGTGTATATACATACCTAGGTTTCGATATGTAATTCCCATCAAGTTGCACCCGAGAATATTGCTAGTCCCTAGGGGAAAAGGTACATAGATTTAGTCAATCAGACCGAATGTGTGATTTCCGATGTATGACGTGTGTATAAATACTGTACTGGTCATGCAAGTGGCTACGCAGAGTAGTTTTTCGCAGATGTGGCTGCGTCCTTACTCAAGCAAGTCTGCTTTAAGATGAAGGCAAAAGCACGTTTCAGAAAGGTAGGCAGCAAGCCAATGCTCATAGTGTTTCGCAGTGCTCAGCAAAGCAATGCTCATAGTGTTTCGCATAGAGTAGTGAGGCCTGCGGAAAGTTTGGTGGCTGTAGTATTATTGTCTCCTTACAAACAATATGCCTTCTGCAAGTATGTTTATAGGCCAACGTTAAAAAAATGAAGGAGGCGCCACTGAAACTTTAAAGGAAGCTTTTCATTTTTTTCAGCAGCGACACAAGAACCGGAAGAGCACTTATGACTAGGTTGGGTCGGGAGACGGGGAACCATCAGAACAACAGGGCGAACATACCAGACGCACTAAGAAGAAACATAAGAGTACAACCCATCCCCCGCAACATGGACCCAAACCTTCATGCCAGCAGGAGAGCCAGGGCAGAACACTATGAAAAAACAATAGGGCACAGGGACAGCACGGTATACACCGACGCCTCCCCGTACTATGGTGAACGAGGAAATAAAATGGTGGCGGTAGTCGTCAACCACCAGGGAGAACACATAACGAGCCTCACGGCCAGGGCATCAAATGTAGCAGAGGCGGAGGAGGTAGCGATAGCCCTAGCAATGAGGGAGGGGGATAGAAAGGGGAGACCCTTGAATATCTTAACAGACTCACAAGAAGCGTGTCGAAACTACAGAAAAGGAAGGGTAGGCAAAACGACACTCAGGATCCTCAGCGAGGGGACACCCTCGGGGAGGAGAGAGAAACATAACATAATTTGGATACCAGGCCACGCGGGGGTCTGGGGCAACGAAAGGGCGGACGAACTAGCTCGAGGGCTTACTATCCGAACTGGGGTGTCACAAGCCCCGGAGGAGCTCTGGACTAGCCTAGGGGCTGGGTACTATGAAACACTAAGTTTAACAGGGGGCTAAGATACAAATACCCCCCACCACACAAAGAGCTAAGCAAGGAAGAAGCCGCAAAATGGCGGAAGCTACAGACAGGCTCCTTCCCCAACTTATATATACTAAGCAAGATGTTCCCGACACAATACCGCGCCACATGCCCTTGGTGCGAAGCGAGGCCAACACTATACCACATAACATGGGAATGCGACAGAAACATATCATTCCACAAACACGACACACCAAGTGCGGAGCAATGGGAGAGCCGGCTCACCAGCTGCGAGCTAGAGGCCCAAAGGGCACTCATAGCACACGCAAGCGAGGTGGCCAGACTCAGTGGAGCCCTGGACTAGGGGACCACCCAAGGCTAAGGAGGCAACCTCAAGACTTGAAGAGAAGACTTGAAGACGACCTCCACCGCAGGCTAAATCTTAGAAATCAATAAAGTTTCTACTCACTCACTCAGCAGCCTCTGCGCACGTGGCACTCTTGACGGTATTGTGAGACGCTTTCATATTGCTGAACATCATTAAGAGGTGAAAGGCTGCTCTCGCAGAGTTAAGTTTTGAGTACGAGAAAAAACTGAGTGCAAGCAGGAAACGAAAGACGAAATAATGAATCTAAAAAAATCTGAGGGTATCATGAGCGAGGAATACAAGGAAAGTGCACCGCTGCTGCACTTTACACAAGCAGAAAAAAAACTAAGTGCAGAAAATCAATCTCTGAAAGCCAAGTATGAGGCCTTAGAAACGGAACTGGAGGCTGATAGTGAGAGGATAACTCAGTACGAGAAATACTCGCGGAATGGCAGATTAAAAGTCAAAGGTGTGCCTGTTTGACAAAGCAAAAATCTTGCAGATCCCGGAGAAATTGGCGAGAAATTCGGAGATACAATCGATGCACCATGCATCGAAATAAGATCACACGTAAATTGTACATCATGTGTGAACTGCCAGAAAATTGCACCACCGAATCACTGTTGTCCAGTTTTCACAACCCAAAAAATGTGACGCCGTCTAAAAAAAGGATAGCTAGCTGGACTCGTGTGCATTGACTTGGTCTGTGCACCTCAGACCTAGCCTCTGTCAGCGAGCATCAGTGTCCTCAGCTTGTAAGCATGGTGCCAGGAAAACGTGAAGCCGAGTGAAAATTTGGGTTCGAAACGGCCAGTTTTTGTGCGAAAAGTTGAACGCTCACTTCTGATAAAAAGTGTGCATCTGGCGTGCCTAAAGTCGTTTAAACAGGTTTGAAGAGCCACGAAGCGATTCCACAGAGTTCGATCTTATCAGTCATGGCAACACATCTACACGACTTTGCCACTGGGCTGTTTGAATTTCTTTGGCACTATTGTAAACATAGTTTCAGGAAAGGAAGCCCGTTTCTCGTCTGGAGAGCGGACGCACTTGACACCCCTAAAGTTATATGCGCAGATCTTTCAGGCCAGGCTACCCTTCCAGTTGATGAATGCCATGCAACATATCTTAATCTTTCATGCATCCACGAAGCAAATGTCACCTCTGGCAGTCTAAATACATTGCCCAAATATGATCAGAAAACGATAAGTGCGCGTGTGCCCAGTATTCCTGCCTGCGCATATATAGCTTTTTGTCCGCGGCCACAAAGCTATGAGCGATCCCGAATCGTTCCTGACTAAAAAATATTTTCTGTCCTCAGGTACATGGGCACTTCAGCTTTTTTATTTCAGTCTGAGATAACCAATCAGTCAACATGATTACATAACAGGGTTTGTTAATGAATTTATATTAATATTTGAAACCGTGATGTTGACTGAAACCTGGTTTACAAGCTATTAGGACACCTTGGATATATTTGCGTCTACTACATATTACTTAGTCAGGTAGTGCAAACGCAGTGGAAGCCGGCTTACCCGCAAGTTTAAAATCCGATTTTTCAATCTCTAATGAAAAATACCTAGCGCTTTCTGTCGTTTGGGGGGGGGGGGATACGTTTAGAGTTGTACATTCCCCATCAGCTGTAAATCAAGATACCTTTTACCAGTTCCTGCAAAACATGTCCGTTTTGCTCAAGCAAAGAAATTAAAACTGGTTTTAGGTGACGACTCAAATTTTATTCCTCTTCACCGCAGCATAGCATCAGATGTATTCACTGTACTCTTTAAGTCACACGACTTAAGAGTATCACTACAAGGCCAGTGTGCGTCAATGTAGAATCACAATCATTAATAGACGTTATTATCGCCCAATGCCATGCACAACGATATGAAAGCTGGTGTTCTTGCGACTTGTATACGCGACCACTTACCACTATTCAAGTGTTAGAATGATACTTCTCAAAACAAGGAAAAAGCTGCCTTCGAAACGTTCGCAGGCGAGGACGTGACCCTTCGTACGCTTCACCATTTCCGCAATCAACTTACTGTAACAAATTGGAACGCCGGGTTGGCATCTAACGAAGAAAATGTAATTGTAAATTGGTTTTTGAGGAAAGGAAATGGCGCAGTATCTGTCTCACATATATCGGCGGACACCTGAACCGCGCCGTAAAGGAAGGGAGGAAGGTAGGAGTGCAAAGAAGAAAGAGGTGCCGTAGTGGAGGTCTCCGGAATAATTTCGACCACCTGGGGATCTTTAACGTGCACTGACATCGGACAGTATACGGGCGTCTCTTGCGTTTCGCCTCCATCGAAACGCGGCCGCCGCGGTTGGGTTCGAACCCGGGTACTCCGGCTCGGTAGACAAAGAAAATGAGGGATATCATATTTTCCTCGCCATTTTCAAGCGTGAGGACATGGACTGTTTTAAATGTAAAAAGTTTAGGAACTCTAAAAAAATACGAAACCATTTTACTCCAGCTAAATTTCTTGCCATAATCCTCAGGTAGACGGCTTTGTATGCGCAATTCTTCACACAGGAAGCCAGAAAATCTCGATAGTTTTAAAAAAGTATTGAATTCACGTGCGCACTTTTTTCTAAGCACAAAACACTAATTTCGAACCCTTTGCTAGGCAAGGCATATACGAACTGCACCAGTGAGCTATGGCATACTTGAAATACTATCATGAACAGAAATAAATCGAGAAATGACAATATCCAAATCACACAAAATGACGAAACCATCGAAGACCCTCCGATCGCAGATGCCGTAAACACTCATTGTGCAAACCTGGTAAAAAGTGGACATGATGGACGTGTAACGGCCTACTTAACTAATCCTAAAGAGCATAGTGCATTTTTTATTCCAACCTTTGAGAATGGAATGGAGTGGAATGGAATGGAATGGAATGGAGTGTAGCAACGCAAGAGGTATTACTGATCTAAGAATTACAGCGGTAACGTTTGCCAAGACGGCATATTACTGTGCTCGATGACACGTAAAACTAATTTTTGTCATCGGGCGAATTTCTGCGCTTATGAAGCGTGCTAAATTTATCTTCATACGCAAATTACGCGAAATAAAAACTTTTCCAAGTATTGTCCTATACCTGTCCTTCCCGTTCTTTGAAACTGCTTGAGAAGGTAGTTGCGATTAGGCTAGATTGTTTCTGTAATAAGTGTTCATTAATTACTCGTGTTCAGCTTGGCAATGTCTTAGCATCTGTAAGATCTTGACTTGCCAAAAGAATACGACGCGTTGCTAAAAAAAATTTTGTTGTGCTTTTCTGAATTTGAACCTAAGCGTCCAGGACAGAAACATATTGAGGCCGCAGGTATTCAGTTTGTGTAATGATGACAGTAAATCTTACTAGCCGATTACAGTTTATTGTATATGCCGATGGGACAAGTGTTTTTATACAGTCTGATAACCCTAGCCAACTATACCGTGTTGTGAATTCAGCACTTGAGAAATGCGTTATCACTGAAGGCTTTGTATAGTTTTTTTGGGGCAAGGAAATGGCGCCGTTATTGTCTCACACCTCCTAATTAATTGCAGACACAAGGCCAGAACTGGTGCACAACAAGCTGAAGAAGTGAACTCAGCGTTCGCCCGCAAGCATCCCGACACTGCAGGAGTATATGCAGCAATGGCTGTCAGTTATCTCACGAAATTCAAGTGAAAAAAAAAATTGTCCTGCCAGCATCGCCTGTGGCACAACGGGCTTAAACCAATTTGAAATAAATATTCGTGAGGACGAATGCACTGAGATCAACTGCCAGAAGGGAAACGTCGCCCGATGTTCTACAAATACAGGTCAACACGGTACGCATCCAGGCCACTTGGAAAACTAATTCAGTTACAGACACGAGCGACAATCTGGCCGGAGGCACAGGTGCTCCGTTCTCTAAGAATTGCGCCTACAGTTAAGTGAACTGCGCGGCAGCAATGGCGTCGGGGTAGACCACCCCCCTCGGCTTCGGGCGGCTGTGCATTCGACTACCGGCCGGCCACCGACCGATTTTTATAAGTGGGTGCAATCTATCCCCGGCCTGGTGCCCGGCTTCCCAGGTTTGGATAGCTTGGGACGGGGGCCTGCGCCTTCGAATCCTTGCTTTGCCTGAGCCTGGAACAGGCACTTGTTCAGAAAACGGCCGCATGTGAGCTTTACATTAAGAAACGGATATAAGTTGATCGACGACGGAGTTTCACTGCCCCGTCAACGCAATGGTTCATTCCAAGACTCTTTCCCAAGCATTCCACACTAGAAGAGCCCAAAACTAGGCTGGGAAAAAATCTTGTACGCATTAGAAAACCGGCGCGTACATGACGGCACTCGGGGTGGAACCCAGCACCACCCGAATGCGAGGCGGATGCCCTGCCACTAGTCCATCGCTTCGCTACCACAAGGCCATTGCTGACACAGGTCACTGTACTTATATATAACTCTTTTACGCGAAAGAGCCTCATCATCATCAGCCTGACTACGCCCACTGCAGGGCAAAGGCCTCTCCCAGGGCTCTCTAATTGGTTGGTTGGTTTGGTTGGTTTATGGGGTTTAACGTCCCAAAGAGACTAAGGCTATGAGAGACGCCGTAGTGGAGGGATCCGGAAATTTCGACCACCTGGGGTTCTTTAACCTGCACTGACAACGCACAGTACACGGGCCTCTAGAATTTCTCCTCCAAAGAAATTCGACCGCCGCGCCCGGGATCGAACCCGCGTCTTTCGGGTCAGAAGCTGAGCACCATAACCACTGAGCCACCGCGGCGGCGCTCTCCAATTATCCCTGTCCTTCACCAGTTGAGGCCACCGTATTCCCGCAAACTTCTCAATCTCATCCGCCCACCTAACTCTCTGCCCCCCCTGCTACGCTTGCCTTCTCTTGGAATCCACTCCGTTACCTTTAAGGACCAGCGGTTATCTTGCCTTCGCATTACATGCCGTGCCCGAGCCCACATCTTCCTCAAGATTTGGGCTAGGAAGTCATTAACCCGCGTTTGTTCCCTCACCCACTCCGCCCGCTTCCGATCTGTCAACGTTAAGAGCACATTTGCGCAAATAAAAAAAATGCAGGAGCACCAGCCATGTACACTTCAGGACACTCACCGCACAGAGGCCGTCCCCGGTTTGTTTAACTTCTTCGCTTTCTTCTTCTTGCCGCATCAAACCGCTTCTAGAAACAGTTGCAGCGTCCTTTGCTTCTCCTGTGCAGCGATTTGTCTGGTAGTGGTGGTAAAACCTTATCTTCGACAAAGGTGGAAGTTTTCTCTTTAGTACATCGAGTGGGTTCTCGGTTCTTTTCTTCAGCTTTACCTCTTTGCTTCAGTGCTGGTTGAGCGAAGTAGTCAGGAGCCCTTGTTGTTGTTGTTGGTTGGTTGGTTGGTGTCTTTCCTTTCTTCACAAGAAAGGGCAATTCGGCCAGTTCGTACAGATTCATACTTGCACTGCTAAGGGTCACGACCGGGACTGAAAAAGACGACGAGAAAAATTCTTTATTGCAGGTTCATTTGTCTAAACAAAAGGTTTTTTAAAACAACTTTAATCCTCCGTACAGCCTCACTATTCACAACTCAGCTTCAGGGGGCGCTGCAAAGCCTGGCGACACTGGTCAAAATGGCGCATTTATTAAGGTCGATTCGTAGCGCGCCCGTTGAGATTGTATCACTCTTTCTACACGCCTCGGCGGATCAGTGGTTAAGGCGCTCCGGTACTGAGACAGAGTACGCGGGTTCGAACCCGACTGCGGCGGCTGCGTTTCGATTGAGGAGAAACGCAAAAGGCGCTCGCGTGTTGTGCGATGTATGTGTGCGTTGATGTTGTTGTTGTTGTTGTAGCCTACGACAGAATGGCACATACCCACTCTGGGGGAACGGCCATGAATAGGGTGGTAAAGGTTGGTATTCACCTGTACGTAGTAAAGGCAAAAGGAAAGCACACGGGAGAGGAACACCGGGGGAGTCTACCACAAGAAGGGCACGGAGAGGATGAAAAAAAAACATCAACAAAACTAAAAACAAATAATAATAATAATAATAATACTAATAATAATAATAATAATCATAATATATATATATATATAAAGGAGATTGGATTGCAGAGAGAGAGAAAGAGAGAAAAGAGAATAATTCGAAAAAAAAATGAAGCATAAAAAGAAAATACTGAAAGCTTTAGCAAGGTAGCCGATGAGATTCCAGCAAGAAATTTTGAACAGCGTCACAAACAGACCTGTGGCTGAACCCAAGTGTGGTGGCACCAAATGATAGCAAGTGTGGGCTGCTCAAACTGAGGCCAAGTTGCTGTAAGGGCAACTCCAGCAGTCTTCTTCTAAAAGAGGTGAAACGACGACAATGGAGCCAAAAATGATCGATAGATTCAGGCTCACGGCAAAATGCACAGAGGGGAGATAGCGCCAAACCAGATGTGTGCAGATAGAAATTTAGAGGGGGGATGCGGCAGCGCAACCTCGTCAGAGATACTTCTAGCTGCCGAGATGGACAAATTTTCCTGCTCCATGAATATTTCAGATGCTGATATTCCACCGATGTTAAAAGTGTTGTGTCTTGCACGCTTAATAACGCTCGTCGCCGGAACCTAGATGCTGTGATATACGCTGTAGCCGGGATAATGGGCAACACAGGGCCGCCTAGGGAAGCCTTTGCAAGGTTATCCGCGATCTCATTGACAGTCACGCTGCTGGGGCCGGGTACCCATATCAAGTGAACAAGGCTCAAATGCGAAGGAAGAAGCGATAAAAAAGTGCTTAAAGTGGGACAGTCAACATGCGATGCGAGGGACGAACACAAAGATAAAGGATCGGTAATGACTGCCACTACAGAAATAGAAGGATCAAGCTTGCGCAGAGCAAGAACTACTGCCAGAAACTCAGCTTGAAAAATAGGGGTGTAATCCGGAAGGCGCAGCGAAAAGGACCAGTCTAAACTCGGACAGTAAATTCCCACCCCTGCCTTTTCGTTGCACTGAGAGGCATCGGTTGCTATTGCGATTTGTGTAGGTAGGGACCTTAAATGATCCTCTAATAGACCATTTAAAATACGGGGTGGTAAAAGTTTCGCGTTTTGAGGAAACATGTTGTCGAAAACAATGTGGACAGAGGATCCACTGCTTAATGCTGGAAGGATGTTGTAAATCTGCACGTTTAAAGGCTCAAGCAGCCTTTGCACGAACACAACCTGTGGGGTATGAAAACGAGGCCAGTGGACACCAAAAAAGGAGGTCGGCTGGCAACAGAAAATTCTTTGCGAACGGTGAAAATGGGATTCAAAGATTTTGAGGAAAGTCTGCACAGTTAGAAAGTGAAATCGGGTTAACAGAGGAGGAATGCGGGCCTCAAGGTACAGCACATTGGTAGCCACGAATTTGGGGACGCCAAGGCACATCCGAAGCACCTCCCTCTCCAAAAGGATGAGAGGACGAAGTTTGTATGAAGCCGAGCCTGAAAACAACACAGAGCCAAATTCTAAAATTGGCCTAACATACAATACGTAAATCATTAGGAGCGTATCCCTGCGCATGCCGTACCTGTGACTACATTACCTCCGTAACATGCCTGCGGCACGAGTCCCTTTTACAGCAACATGGTCAATGTGAGGCCGCCAGGTGAGCTTGTCGTCATAAATGACGCCCAGGTATTTTAGGGATTGAACTTGAGGAATTGGTTGAAATTTGCATGAAAGAGAGAGCACGACAGGATCCTGTAGAGGAAAAACAAGGACGGCACACTTGTTAACATTTAATGAGAGGTGCAAACTGCTCAACCCGAGCTCAAGAGAACTCAAATATGATTGCAACTGATCATAGAGGGAATGTATATCAGGCGCAGCCGCAAAAAATGCTATGTCGTCCGCATAGACGTAAGTGCGAACATGGTGGTGGAGAGGAATGGAGCTCAGAAGAATATTGAACAGCACACGCGAAAGGACAGCTCCCTGCGGAACACCTCTCGTCTGTTTGTACCTCTCGGATTTTACCCCATTATGGACGCAGAAGAATTCCCTGTTATAGAGAAACGCAGATATCCAAGCAACTAAATATTCCGGAAACTGGAGGGACTGTAGCCTGTGTATTAGGATGGAATGCTCTACACTGTCATAAGCTTTAGAGACGTCGAGCGTAACCAAAGCAGCATACAGGCGTTGACGACGAGCTAGAAGAATACGACTCTGAAGATCTACATGTGCATGCCATATCGAGCATCGCGGCCGGAAGCCGAGTTGACACGGGCTGAGAATAGTTCTGCGGTCCACAAAGGCAGAAACCCGCATAAGTAACACCCTTTCTATTAATTTTACCACGTTTGATGTTAGAGAAATAGGCCTAATATTTTCCAATTCATAGCCTCCGCCCTGGTTTTTAAGTAAAGGGATCACCTTGGCCAGCTTCCACTCAGAAGGGATCCAAGCGAGTTTGATAGAATAGTTGACCAGGTGTAACAAAGAGTTCGGAGACGCCTCAAATAGAATCTTGAGCATCTTTGAAGTAACACCATCAGGACCGGGAGCAGAAGCTGGTAATCTTTGAACAACTTTAGAAAGCTCCGAAAGAGTGACTCTAGTGAAATAATTATCTGGCGTCCTGTGCGCAAACAACATGGGACGCAAATGAAATAGAGACGAGAACCACTTATGCAAGCCCGCGGCAATTGATTCAACCATCTCGATAGCTTCCTTTGGAGACATAACTAATGACTGTAAATCACGAGAAGGCAGGACCTGTTTCCTGGACCGTAAAAAGCCAAATAATGCCCGTCGGTTGCCTGACTTTAAAAGAAAATCAAAATGTTCAGAGTCATATTTCTCTTTCGCACGAGAAACTGTGCGTTTAAAGGTGGCTGCTATGAATTTATAATCTTTCCAGTTATTTGGGCATTGGTTATAAAGAAGCTTTTTCCATGCTGCCTTCCTCCGCCTGTAATCCCTCGTACAGTCCGCGTTCCACCAATGATTAGAGGAATTCCCATTTGAGGGCCGCACCAGGAACTCCGACTTTTTCCGGCAATCCTCTAAAGCCAGGCATATGCTTGTTGACTGGTGATCTTCGGCGATGTTAGAAACTGACGCGAGGGCAGAGCGCAACATCGACTCAAATTTGTCATAATTTACATGCGTCCGCAACGGACGAGCCGCAGGAGTTACACGACATAAGATATCAAAACGAACAGGTATATGGTCACTTGAGGAGCCGCAATCAACAGTCGACAAATTCATTATGCCAATTCCAGGACTGGTGAATGTAAGATCTAAAACAGATTTAGACTGAGCGCAAAGGTAAGTGGCTGATCCAGAATTTGAACACGTAAGGCTGTTATCAGAAACCCAGTCCCAAAGGCGCTTCCCACATAGATTTGTGCGGTAGCCCCAAGACACATGGTGTGAATTGAAATCGCCAGCCATGAGAAGTGGGTTTCCACAGCTAGCGAGAAGCGAATCTGGCGGTCTAGTATCCTGGACTCCATAGGGGAAATAAACATTTACTAAGGAAAATGGGGAGCACCCAGGAAGAAGAAAGTCTAATGTCAAAATCTCACAGTCAGGGGACATTAGCTGAAAAGATACCTTAGCCTTGAGGCAAAGTTTTGAAGAAACTAACGTAAGCAAACCCCCTCCTCGTGACTGGCGATCTAGACGAAATGAACGATAATTTTTAAAGTGAAAATGTTTGTCGGCTGAAAGCCACGTTTCTTGAAGAATAATGATATCCGGATTAAGCTGGGAAGAAATACAGTGTAAATCTGTTGAAGCTGTAAGAATAGAGCGACAGTTCCATTGTAAAACTCGCAACGACGCTATCGTTTCGAAAGCAGAGCAGCAGCAACTGCCTGCTCTAAAATGGTGTCCTTCGGCATATTGCCAAGCTGCTTCTTCTGTGATTTGGATTGTGAACGAGAAGAAGATGAAGGAGATATCGGGGACCCGCTACGCTTTAGGACCCGCACGTCAGGCTCCATCATCTCGGAATCAGAGATAACTCCAGCGTCACTGGAAGTACCCGAGGTAAGAACAGTGTTGGGTGCAGAAGTTTGTTCCTGGGGTTGAGATGTTGCAGATAGAGAAGAACGTACAAGAGCAGGGGTAATTACATTCGATAGAGAAGCCAAACTAGTCTGCATAGCATTAGTGAGCTGGGAAGCGAGGACGTTGGTGAGGCATTCCGAAACACTTGCTGCAATTTTCTCTACCATTTTTGTCATGGACGCTTCCACAGCAGACGCAATTGCCTGAGTCAGCGTTGAGCCTAAAGTCATGCCCTGACGAGCGGTCACCCCTGCATACCCGTAGGCCCGTTCCTTAATTTCCTGTATAGCTTCTCGGCGCGAACATCGTTTCCGGTCTATAACCTCCAGGATCTGAATTTCCTGCACACGAGAGGGGCAGTTGGAAGAATTAGCAGCGTGGGCGCCGCCGCAAAGGCAGCACTTCTCGTTGTGCTCAGAGTAAGTGCTCGTAGCATGATCTTCTCCACAGTGACAGCAGCGCAAGGTGGATTTACAACCGCCGGCGCTATGGCCATAGCGCCAGCAGTTGGAGCACTGCAGAGGCCTAGACGACAACTGGTCAACCCGAAAAATTAGAGGCCAGGCCTTTATTTCACTGGGGCAAGACGTGCCGGCAAAGGTGGCAATTACCGACTCAGTGGGCACCCGCATGTTGCCAACATCACGGTTACAGCGGTGCACAGCAACAACACCTGCGGCGGACAGCAGATCAAGGGTCTCAACTGGAGACAGCGAAGAGTCGACGCCTCGGACAATGCCCTTCGTGCAAGCCAGATGAGGCGGAATAAAAGAGCTTACCCGGAGAGATGCGAAAGACGAGGTAGCTAGAAGATCTCTGACGCAGGCAAGGTCTGAGGACCTGCAGAGAATACCGCCGCGTCCAAACTGGCGGACCTCACTGATGTCTTCATAATGAGAAGTGGCTGACTGGAGCGCAGCCCGAACAATTCCAGGATTAGTCATCTTGATGGCGCCACCATCCTTAGGCACCAGCGCAACCGGGATGCTGCCGACGCCACTGCGCAAAAAAGCCTCCAAGGGCAAGGCATCAGGGGAAAGGGATGCCGACCAGGAGGAGCTCCCCTGGCCGGGAGACTGGGTAGACATACCCCGGGCTTACGGCCTCACCGTGTGCTTGATGCCCACAAAACGACAAGGACAAAGGCTCAGGGAGAAAAACAAAACCTCAACCAACCACCCGAAACTCAACCGATCGTTGAAGATCCTGTGATGGTCAAAATTGATGATGATGACCTCAGGCTTAATGGCACATACCCAGGGCGTGGTGTATAGCGGACACAAACGCACTCATGTAAAGGAGTGGAGTATTTGGTTGGTTGGTTTACGGGGTTTAACGTCCCAAAGCGACTGAGGCTATGAGAGACGCCGTAGTGGAGGGCTCCGGAAATTTCGACCACCTGGGGTTCTTTAACGTGCACTGACATCGCACAGTACGCGGGCCTCTAGAATTTCTCCTCCAAAGAAATTCAGCCGCCGCGGCCGGGATCGAACCCGCGTCTTTCGGACCAGCAGCCGAGCACCATAACCGCTCAGCCACCGCGGCGGGGTTGGAGTATTTGGATAATTTTGTGACTTACACTAGAATGTCTAGAAAAATTACGAAAAAAAGCAGTGAATTCTCATGCTATCACAGGAGTCTACCTGATGTAGTTATATATTCGTGATTAAAATCGCATACTGGTTTTAGGGCATATCCCTTGGCGTTTGCCCTGAAGGAGAGGGTAATCGGAATAGATAGAGGAAGCCCTAATCGAGCTAGAGGGAACTCCAAGTAAATTCAACGGAGAGCCTCGAACCGCCGGCAGAAGAGGAAAAAATGGCTGTGGTTTAGCTGCGCGCAGCCATATCTGCGCGTAGCATATAGCCATATCTGCGCGTATTGTTGCGTGAGCTACATTTCCCATAACCTCACCGTTTCGCGTGCTCTTGCACGATCATACTGCGCATTCGCGAAGAGCAAGTGACGTCACTACGCGCAGCTGGCGTGCCTCGCCGCGTACGCCTTCCTTTCCTTAAAATCATCGGAGTGTAAAACGTTGACAACACCAACGCCAATGAACACAATGAACGCCGATGGCCTATTACTTCAGCGCCGCGTTTCTGGCACAACCTTGTAATGCCTCCAGCTCACATCTCTCTCTCATCGCCCCACGTACCTATAAGCACGATTCAGGCGTCCACTGACCCAGGGAGCCATTATGCGCACTTCCTTTCCTTAAAATGATCGGAGTGTAAAACGTGGCCAACGCCAACGCCAATGAACACAACGAACGCCGACGGCCTACGGCTTCAGCGCCGCGTTCTTGGCACAACGTTGTCAATGCCAACGCATGCAGCGCACACCTGTAACTACCACCACTTTAATGAGGACTGCGAACGGGGAGCCGAGTGCAGCGGACGCGCTTCACATGGGCGCTGTGAACTTCCGGCTTTATTTTCCCAATTACCCTGCATAGCGCCCTAAATTCCTACCTCAGGCTTTCGTGAACACCCAAGGGACCTTTACGAGGACTCCTTTGTCCGTGAGTACGCTGTATTTTGCACAAGCACCTTACGAAGATCTCCGAGGTGGAGTCCCTCACTCAGCCTCACGCCCCTTGGCGGCGCACGGCGGAGCGGCGTTCCACGTCAACGCATCATATGGCCGACGCCGCTGCCTTCCCATCCTGCCATAGCGCGTCGTGCTCGCTGTCCACGGCAACGAAGGGAGTCCACAAAATTGTGGACATGGAAACCCAGGACGCCACGCCCGAAATTTCTACTGCCGACACAACGGAGAGGAGCCTACCGCACGGGTCGCCTCAGGAGGACCCGTACTCCAAATCCTATTCCAACTCGACGACACGAGACATGACGGATGCCTACCCGAAGGCTACGCCATGGTTCAGGCTGATCGACGCACGCAAAAAACGATTCAAGCCTGTAACAAAGGCAAAAGCACACACACCTGCGCAAAAGGTCACGACCCGCACGCCCCACCAAATTGCGGAGGCTGCCGCATGATGACTACAAGGTGGTAATACGTCTACGTGGAGGGGTGACGATGCATAACAACTCCGGTAGGTCAGTTCTTGCTGCTTTGCAATTCAAGCTCAGCCACCAATTAACCCACGAGGCCAGGGTCAGGATCAAGCCGAAGCAAAACACCGCTATTCTGAGCATAGTCCAGAGTTCGGCAAAACTCGTCTGGCGAGGAAATGACATCATTGCGAAAAGCCTAACACTCGCCAAGAAATTGATGAACAGGGTAAAAACAAATGACGTTTCGGGACCCCTACGGATCCCTTGTTCACATATAAAAACGAAAAACGAATCGGCCGTGTTTATGCAGATGAAGGTCGTTGTGATGAGCATGCGTATGCTGCAGGCAAGGGCCCACGTGTCCGATTAAGTGTGTGAGGAGTTGATGGGATATGGAATGACTCTAGGAGTAGGCGTCATGATAATGATTTCTCGGTGGATATGATACTGGCAGCGTCCCAGGCGATAATGTGACCGGTGCTTTTATGGTGATCTGCCAAGGCGTTTTCTTTAGTGCGCCCCTTGGCAACGTCATTTTTATGCTCCCTGAGCCGCCGCCGCGGTGGCTCAGTGGCTATGGTGCTCGGCTGCTGACCCAAAAGACGCGGGTTCGATCCCGGCCGCGGCGGTTGAATTTCTTTGGAGGAGAAATTCGAGGCCCGTGTACTGTGCGATGTCAGTGCACGTTAAAGAACCCCAGGTGGTCGAAATTTCCGGAGCCCTCCACTACGGCGTCTCTCATAGCCTCAGTCGCTTTGGGACGTTAAACCCCAAAAACCAACCAACCACCGTCTCCTGTAACCCCCGTTAGGGCGATGTAGGCTGCGTCGCAATCCTGGCAATTAATCTTGTATACAACCCCGGAGTATCTAGTGCTTTTCAGCTTGTCTTTCACTGGCACAAGTTGCTGTCTGAGCTTGTTTGTAGGCACGTGACAGATTTGAATATCGGATCACTGAAGGTCCTCGCCAGTGTTTCGCTCACACCAACCGCGTAGGGAATGACGGCTCGCTTCCGCTCTTTCTTCGGTGCCGTGGGTGGATTGGAACATCGGCGTTGCTGCCAGTTTAAGATTTTCCTTGGGTAGATATTTCTAGAGGGTTCTTCTTTTATCCTTTTTTCTTCTTTCCTTCGCGCTTGTGAGGATGAGCATAGGCGTTGCGCTCGTGTGAAGAGCGCTGATGCCACGGAACGCTTGTGTCCAATCGGATGTGCAGAGGCAAATTTCAGGTATTGGCCTGTATGTGTGGCTTTCCGGTAGACCGACGTTACGAGGCCGTTAGTTGTGCGCTGCACTAAAACATCGAGAAAGGCAATACGACCGGAACTCTCCTCTTCCGTGGTAAACTGGATGGTTGGCTGGATGGTGTTCAGATGATGTAGTAGTGCAGGCGCGTCTTCCCGGTTCAAGAGGCGAATACAGTCGTCTACATAGCGCAAAAATATTTTTGGGCGACGAGGGAATGAAACAAGGGCGAGTGCCTTGATAGTTTCCAAGGCAAGGTTGGCGCAAGTAACCGAAATTGAAGCGCCCATGGCGGTTCCAAACACCTGCCTGTAGAACTCGTCATTGAAAAGGAAGTAAGTGCTCTGCAGACAAAATTTCGGAAGCTGGCATAGGTCCACAGCTTCAAGCGGAGTGCGGTTGGCAAGGGTCTCGTCATTTTCAAGGACGCCTTTACAGCACCGGACAGCGAAGTCAGTTGGTACACAAGTGAACATAGATTTGACGTCAAAAGACACCATGATGGATGTCGACGTCCTGTAACATCCTGACGATGTGACTAGAGTCCTTCACACACATCTCCGTTGTACCAACCAGGGGACGCAGGATGCTGTGCAGGTACCGAGTCAGCCTATGCAGGGGAGACTGGGTAAAGTCTACTATTGGCCGTAGAGGCACGTCGGGCTTGTGTATCTTGGGAACAACGTAGATGGCTGGAGCTGAGCCATTATGACATAAGAGTCGGTAATATAAATTCTTGCTTTGCGGTGAAAAACGACGTGTTCTTTGCCCAGCGCTACTTCGAGCATCATTTCCACACCGACTACGCCGATTTGCTCCTGCATGCGAATAGTGTGGCGTGGTCTACACGTCAGAAACGGCAAGAAAGTGAGGACGCCAAATGTCCATTGTTACTGCAAAGGAACGGCCGTCCTCCTGGTTCCAATGGTGTCATCAACATTTCGTCACACCAGCTGACCCCAGGTGAGCAGAGTGTCTTCAGCCGCGGACCGAACTTTAACACTGGACGAGCACCAAATATGGGAGCGATGGCATGTGCCGTCGAGCAAGCAGTCCGCCAAGTTGAGCACTGCCGCCGGAGTGAAGTTCGCACGCGCGCCATTGGAGCTCTTTCCAAACTCTCAAGAGCAAGCAAGTCTGTTTTATTACCCGCAGAAACAATGGCTATTAGGAGACTAAAAGAGACTGAAGACATTGTGATCTTGCCGGCTGACAAAGGTAATGCGACAGTTGTGCTGGACCGCAAGGAGACCGCATCACCAAAATGGCTCAACTACTCAAACACGAGACCACATATGCTAAACTCAAACGAGACCCAACAAAGAAGATTGAGAACGAACTGCAAAAATTGCTGACGGACGTCTTCAAACTTGTTCCGCCGCAAAGCAAGAATTTATATTACCGACCCTTATCTCATATGGCTCAGCTCCAGCCATCTACGGTGTTCCCAAGAAACGCAAGCCCGACGTGCCTCTACGGCCAATAGCAGACTTTACCCAGTCTCTCCTGGGCTGTCTCGGTACCTGCACTGCATCCTGCGCCCCCTGGTTGGTACAACGGAGATGTATGTGAAGGACTCTAGTCACTTCTTCAGGATGTTAGAGGACGTCGACATCCAAGAAGACTACATCATCGCGTCTTTTGACGTCAAATCTATGTTCACCTGTGTACCAATAGACTTCGCTGTCCAGTGCTGTCCAGTCCTCGAAAATGACGAGACCCTTGCCAACCGCACTCCGCTTGAAGCTGTGGACCTATGCCACCTTTCGAAATTTTGCCTGCAGAGCACTTACTTCGTTTTTAATGACGAGTTCTACAGGCAGGTGTTTGGAACCGCCATGGGCGCTTCAATCTCGGTTACTTGCGCCAACCTTGCCTTGGAAACCATCGAGACATTCACCCTTGCTTCATTCCCTCGTCGCCCAAAAATATTTTTGCGCATGTAGACGACTGTTTTTGCGTGTTGAACCGGGAAGACACGCCTGCACTACTACATCATCTGAACTCCATCCAACCAACCATCCAGTTCACCATGGAAGAGGAGAGTTCCGGTCGCATTGCCTTTCTCGATGTTTTAGTGCAGCGCACAACGAACGGCCTCGTAACGTCGGTCTACCGGAAAGCCACACATACAGGCCAATACCTGAACTTTGCCTCTGCGCATCCGATTGGACACAAGCGCTCCGTGGCATCAGCGCTCTTCACGCGAGCGCAACGCCTATGCTCATCCCCACAAGCGCGAAGAAAATAAGAAAAAAGGATAAAAGATGAACTCTCCAGAAATGGCTACCCAAGGCAAATCCTAAACTCGCAGCAACGCCGATGTTCCAATCCACCCACGGCACCGAAGAAAGAGCGGAGGCGAGCCGTCATTCCCTACGCGGTTGGTGTGAGCGAAACACTGGCGAGGACCTTCAGTGATCCGATATTCAAATCTGTCACGTGCCTACAAACAAGCTCAGACAGCAACTTGTGCCAGTGAAAGACAAGCTGGAAAGCACTAGATACCCCGGGGTTGTATACAAGATTCCTTGTATACAATTGAGAGGACATAGTAGTAGCGCTTAAAAAACAAGGACGACAGGGTAGAGAAAGACAACACAGGAGCTAGTATACTACCCTACAAGATTTCTTGTATACAAGCCTACATCGGCGAAATGGGGGATCACAGGAGACGGCTCAGGGAGCATAAAAATGACGTTCCCAAGGGGCGCACCGAAGAAAACGCCTTGACAGATCACCATAAAAGCACCGGTCCCATTATCGCTTGGGACGCTGCCAGTATCATATCCACCGAAAAATCATTATCATCATGCCTACTCCTAGAGTCATTACATATGCAATCAACTCCTCACAAACTTAATCGGACACGTGGGCCCTTGCCTGCAGCATACGCGTGCTCATTGCAGCGACCTTCATCTGTATAAACATGGCCGATCCGTTACTCGTTTTCATATGTGAACAAAGGATCGGCAGCGGTCCCGAAACGTCATTTGTTTTTACCCTGTTCTTCAATTTCTTGGCGAGTGTTAGGTTTTTCACAGTGATGCTATTCTGAGCACCCCGGATCCGGACCTCACTGAACAGATATGCAACATCCAGGCAATCAATCTAGGAGGAAAAGAATATTCAATGAACGCTTATGCAGCCTCACCAAAAAACTCATGTAAATGCATGATTAACGGCGTCTTACCAATACCATCAGAAGAGGAATTACTAAAGTGCGCGGAAGCATATCCCCAACAAATAAACATGATTCAAGCAAGGCCTTTCGGCACAAAGGGGGCATGCCTCTATACCTTTGAAGGCAAAGTAGTACCATGGTTTGTCTACCTCAGCGGCATGGAATACAGGTGCAAACCATTCCGATCAGTGATGCAGGTTTGCGGGTGCTGCCTGAAAACAGGACACCGTGCTGACATTTGCCCCACTCCGCAGGAGAAAATAGGCTACAATTGCGGAGTACGCAGTCCCCCAACAGGACATGTCCATTGCAAAAATTACTGCATCGTCTGCGAGACATCGAACCACTCCACCATTTACACGAACTGCCCGGCAAGACAGAAGAACTACACCAAAAGAG
Source organism: Amblyomma mixtum (assembly GCF_055824585.1). Taxonomy (NCBI): domain Eukaryota; kingdom Metazoa; phylum Arthropoda; class Arachnida; order Ixodida; family Ixodidae; genus Amblyomma; species Amblyomma mixtum. The sequence goes on along the minus strand of NC_143019.1, from coordinate 136,090,886 downwards.
GGAAAAAGACAAGCAAAGCTGATGAAGCCGTAAACCGACGCCATCCTTATGGAGACTTTGCTGCACAGCGCAATCTTCTAGATGTGCAGCAGAACCAACGGTCTGAGCAGAAGCAAAAGACTGCGCAGAATAACAAGACTGAGCACGAGCACAAGACTGAACATCGACCCAGGAATGAGCATCGGCCCAAATTGAACCAAACCCAAGTCGACCAGCCGAGAGAACCGCAAGGATATAGCAGCAGCGCAACACTGCCCACGAAAGGGAATCAGAACAACGGTCCAAACAAGGCACTCACCGCCCATCCAAAGAAACCTTGGAACCGAAACACAGAACAATGGCCTCCACTCGCGCCACTGAGGAAGGAAAACCCAGTGGCCACCACGGCTGCCTAGACACCTTTGAAGCAGGCCATGGAGACCGAGAGCCCAGAACCATCGGACAAACAGGATAGGAAAAACCACACGGAAAAGCACACAGTGGACTCCGTGAACGCCGGACATAAGAATTTGGAACGTGATTTCGCACAACTTCAACCTCTTCGGGGGCCCAGTGGTACCAAGATAGACGCCACCGAGCCACGGGCCTGTGCATCGAAAGGTAGTGATGGCGCAGCCCACATTAAGGAAAACCAGGAGACGCAGTCACTCCGGAACGCTACACCCGAGAAAGGAGCCGGCCCTGCTGAAAAGGGTGAGTTGTCCATCCAAGCAGCCTCCACTCCTACCTCTTATCCAACCGCTGACCCCCCATTACACCTCAAGAGGCGGTAAGGCAGTACATACGTTCCGCTGAATTTCGCTCCGAAATCACTAGCATAATGAACGCTATAGCTGCTGAACAACTCGGAGCGATGCAGCAACAGCTCATACTTGCCCAGGCACAGTTGATACAGACCATGACTGACAGGATAGAAGCTACGATTTACACACGCTTGGAAAAACATGAAGCCGGCATCAACAAGATTTTCGAACTTGTACCTCATCAGGAATTGCCTCGCAAGCAGCGCGCAGTTCAACCCACGGCCTGTCCTCATCCAGTATATCCAGACCAGCAACATGGCGCAGAACAATAGCACGCGTAAAGGTCGGCGGCGACGCCAATCCACTACACCAACAGGAACAATTACATGGCAATGGAACTGTCGCAGCATACGCCGAAAACAAACACAACTAGCCGCATATATCGCAAACTCCCCAAATACCCCCTATGTCATTGCTCTGCAAGAGACGGAAACAAATCGCATTCATATCCGCGGTTATCACACGGCAGCCCTTACACCACGTACGGCAATCCTGACACTCGCCTCCATGCCGGTGCGAGACCGCACACTGACAAACACGCCCGACAGCAAGGGCACCAATATACCGCGATAGAGCCCAGCTCGCCGGGACGCACATATGGCCTCACTATTCTTAATATATACAGCAATCCTGAAGATAAAGGCAGTTATTCCGGGTATCCTGGGCTCCTTTCGTTCCTCAAAGCTCTTTGTGGTGGGTGATTTTAATGCATGTCACACGCACTGGGGATACACCTCGGATACCACCAAAGGTAACCTCATTTCTACCGCAATGGCTGATTACAACCTTAGCCTGATCACAAACTCCACCGTACCCACCCGCATTGGCACAAGTGTCACCCGCGACACCACACCCGATCTCACATGGGCCACACCGAACATAATCGTTAAATCTCACACGGTGCTCCAAGACAGCCTTGGAAGTGACCACTTTCCAGTCTCCATTATTACTGCTTATGAATCCAAGATTTTCAACCCTCGTTCGCAGCTTCTCACTGACTGGGACAAATTGCGCTCATACTTGGCAGCTGAATCTACAGAACCCCGTACTGTCACTGGCGGGACAGACCATCTGGTGAAAGCTATCCAGGCGAACAGCAAAAGCATTAAAAATACCTCTAAGGCACCGCAGGTTGATCCGCATCTGGCTCATCTATGGGAGTCCCGAGAGGGACTTCTCAAGCGCTGGCGTCACCAGCGACATAATCGCAAATTGAGACTCCGCATAGCCGGTCTCACTCGCGAGGCAGAGGAATACGCGAACACGCTAGCCCGCGCAAACTGGGCAACCTTTTGTAACGATTTCAAGGGTACATTAAGCACAAAACGCACGTGGTCCCTCCTACGCGCTCTCTTAGATCCAACAACCACTACAACTAGAGCTCCAAAAGGGCACCGACGTAATTGACCAACTACGGGACACTTATATACCCGCACCCCTTCATTCAGCAGATCCACGCAATCTACCTCCACCTAACCCAGAACTTGATGCCGACATCACCTTAAACGAAGTCCGCCTAGCACTCTTCAGTATTCGCCGCTCTACGGCGCCGAGGCCGGATGGCATAACGTACAAGGCACTACTAAATCTGGACGAAGTCTCCCTTCAGGAATTCACGGAGCTCTTTAATAACCACTGGCAAGCTGGGACGCTCCCATCAGCCTGGACCCTTGCCAGCAAGCGATTTATACCCAAACCGGGCAAACCTCTCACCCTTCAAAATTTGCGCCCCATGTCCTTAACGAGCTGCGTCAGCAAGCTCTTCGAGCATGCCATTCTCAATCGCCTGCAACCGTTTCTGGAAACAACAGGCTTTCTCTCCAACGTTCAATTCGGCTTCCGCCCGAGCATCTCGGCGCAAGACGTACTTCTCGCCCTTAAAGAGTCCCTCTTTTGCACCAAGCGCCGTACAGCCAGTACGCGAGCCATACTGGCCCTGGATACTCATGAGGCTTTAGACACAGCCATGACCATATCCTCACGACATTAGCCACCACAGGATGCGGCACCCGCATATGGCAATATATTCGGGCCTTCCTTCAGGGACGCACGGCAGAACTCCACCTTGGGGATAATGCCTCCCAGCCTTTCCCCCTGCCTAACCAGGGTACCCCACAAGGGGCGGTTCTGTCACCTTTACTTTTTATCATTGCCCTAGCGCCGCTGTCAAAGGCCCTTGCTGCTATCCCAGGGCTCCACACAGCCATATACGCAGGTGATATAACCCTCTGGACAACTGGAGGATCCCTTGGAATAGCCCAGGATAACATGCAATCTGCCATAGACATCACCACCACTCATTTAGCAAACACAGGCCTCCGTTGCTCTCCAAATAAATCGGAACTCCTGCAGCTGAAGCCCCTCCCCAGTTACCCCCAGACTGAACTGCACATGTACTTGAATTCAGTGCCCATTGTGCCACAGGTGAAGATTCTCGGCCTTCTCATTAACAAGACACTCGATGCAACCGCCACCCTTCAGCTCTTGCAAAGACAGACCAAACAGGTCGCTGCACTTATCAGGCGGGTGGCAGCACGCAATCATGGGCTGTCTGAACGCGAGACCGTCAATACGACAAGTGCACTAATCATTGGCCGAAGTACATACCACCTCCCATACCACAAACTCAGCGGAAAACACAAAAGGCAGACATCCTAATACGCACGGCTGTCACCTCCGCCCTACGTCTTCCGCGGGCGGTTAGCACGAAACGTCTCCTGGCCACTGGTAGCCACAATATAGTGATCGAATTAATAGAGGCTCTACGCACCAACCAATTAGTCCGCCTGAGTCGCGCAGAAAAAGGACAAAGCCTACTGCGACAGCTATGTCTCAATCCACCCATTCTCACCCCAACAAGTCCTACATCTTACATGATTTCTCCGCGCACTCAGGATCACATATATCAGAAGCCCCTACCGCGCAATATGAGCGCTAGTCTCCATCAGGGTAGGCGACAGGCACGAGCGAGCTATTACACGAAAACATACAGCAACCGCTCCGATATCCTTTATGTCGACGCGGCAGAAAATTCGAAACAAGGATATTTCATGGCAGTCGCAGCCTATGAAGACAGCACAGTGGGGGCCGCCGCCACTATCCGGACTAATTCGCCTGCAGAAGCGGAAGGAGCCGCCATCGCACTTGCTCTGGCCCACTCCACCATTGACAAAAATGTAACCGAAATCTGCACAGATTCCCAGGCCTCGTACTACCACTACGTAAAGGGCGTGGCGACGCCGGCAACGGATCGTATTCTTGCCACAGTCACCTCTCTCTCTGTCGTGGGTCCCTGGGCATGCCTCGATCCCCGGTAATGAGCGCGTTCATGCGCTGGCCCGAGAACTCTCCTCCCGGACCCCGGAGGATCAGGCACCCAACCCTGCGAAAGAGGCCCCATCGGTACTCTCTACATATCACCAAATCACCATATTCTACAAACTCAGCCGCATGAGAGAGAGAGAGAAAGAACTTTATTGCCATAGATTGGCGGGATTTAGGGCAGGTGAGCTTGGTGTGGCCCCCAGGTGGGGGCGACTTCCCGGGCCCACGAAATGAGTGCCAGTTGGATGCTCTTGTCTGGCCTTTTGAGGAGTTGGTTCCATCCGTCTTCGGAGGGAGCTGGCAGTAAGGTTCGAGGGGGCGGATTTCCCGCGCAACCCCAGAGTATGTGAGCCTGGGTGGCGATTTCTCCCTGGTAACAATTTTGGCAGACGGGGTCGTATTCCCCGTCTGTGATGAGTGAAAGTCTAGAATGGCTAAGGATAGAGTGTGTCTGTAACCTGCGGAGCAAGGTGGCTTGCGCTCGATTCAAGTCGCGGTGTGGAGGCGGGAACTGGCGTCTCATCTCTCTGTAGAGGTTGGTAATTTCGGCAAAGGTCTGGGGAGCCTCGGCAAGAGCGTCTGGGTCCGTGGGGCCGGCCGCCCGGTTGGTTAGTCCTCGGGCTAGTCGGTCGACCCCTTCGTTTCTAGAGTTTCCCGCGTGGGCGGGTACCCAGACCAGGTTCATCTTATGGTCGGGAGTGCAGCCGCGAAGAATGCGTGCAGCGGGGTGGCAGATAAAACCTGCCGAGTAATTTTGTATTGCTCTTTTGGAGTCGCTGAGGACTGTGCGCGTACGTGGGTCAGCGATGGCCAGCGCGATGGCGGTTTCTTCTGCCGCTGTCGGAGAGTGAGCTATTACTGTGGCGGCGGTGAGGAGAGTAGACTGCGGCGTGGTTGCACAAGCCACGTATGTGTTTGCACTTTGCCGTGCAGCATCTACGTATATTGCGTGTTCGTCGGCAAGGTATGTGGCATCTAGTGCTTGGGCTTTCAGCTGACGGCGCGTATCATGGCGGCCAGGTAGCATGTTTTTGGGGATTGGTTTTACAACTAGGTGGCTATAGACCCCTATCGGAATGGGCGTCGTGGGGTGGACGTCGCCTATGGGGTTGATGTTGAGACGGTAAAGTATGAGCCGCCCGTGTTTAGTGCGGGAGAGGCGGTGGATTTGGGCGGACTTGTGTGCCTCTATGAGTTCTGTGAGCGTGTTGCAGATGCCGAGTTGGAGGAGGTGCTGTGTGCTGGCGTACTGAGGTAGCCCCAGTGCCGCTTTGTACGCTGAACGTATAAAGCTGTTCACAGCTTCCTCGTCCTTCCGGCGGAGGTGATAGTAGGGGTAGGAGTAGACTATCCTGCTAATGAGGAAAGCTTGCGTGAGCCGCCAGAGGTCATCCTCCTTCATACCTCTGCGGAGGGTGCTGATGCGGCGGATAAGGCCGTTGATCTGATTGGCTTTGGTGCGGAGGCGCTGAATGGCCTACGAGTTTTGCGTGTTGTTCTGTATTAACATACCCAGAACGCGGATGGTGCGGACCGGAGGTATGGGATGTGTGTCGACTTGAAGCACAATAGGTTCTTGCGGGTCGGGGACGGGCAGGCGAGCTCGTCTGTCCCTGATGACTAGTAATTAGTCCTATCTCCGTTCCTTTTCAACACTACAATGAGAGGCCTCCCTCCGCTCCTGGAAGAGATACCTGATATTAAACACTCAATATATGCCGATGACATTACCCTGTGGACCAACTCTGGCTCTGACGGGGAAATCCAAAACTCCCTCCAAACAGCAATCGATAAAGTACACTCCTTTGTACAGGCGAACGGGCTCACATGCTCCTCCACGAACTCAGCCGCATGACACTGCCACCACCCCACAGTACCTTGTCGCCCTTATCCAGCGCCACGTGGCGACAATTACAGACAGGCTGCTTTATTTCCCCGCACCGTCTCTCATGCTTTCACCCCACCTTTCCTCTTTATTGTACCACCTGTGGCGTGCCCAGATCCACAATTTTACACTACCTTTGGGAATGTCCTTCCCCAAAGGCAGTACCCCTATCCCCAATCCCACTCATTCTTCCTGGGAGGCTGATTTACGGACCACTCAGCCCGCCGGCCAGAAATGGCTGGTGGATCGGGCTTTACGTGAAGCACAAGCCCGTGAACTCCTGGACCAGTAGGGGGCCACCCTGGAAGATTTTTTTGAGTAATAAAGTTTTTTACATTCATCCTACCACCACTGGTTGAGGTGTCCACCTTTCCAAGAGGGCAGTTATGCGCCTTCTCTCTGGTTCCGGTGTCCACCGAGATGTGAACAGCTCGCCCTCACCCCACGCTAGTATATCCTGGCACAGCAGAGCTAAGCCACAGCCAATTTTATATAGACCATAAACCACGCAGATGGCGATGCGCAATCGCTACTGAGAATGAGAGGAGAGAGAGAGAGACTGTCGGCGAGGCGAAGGAGAGCGGGCTCGGCGGAGAGCAAGCTGACGTCACGTGTCGCCACAGCAACTGAGAGGCTGACGTCACTCCATCTGTTAGGCGCGGCGGCGGCTCCTCGAGGAGCAGAGTGGTCCAGAGACCACGCGACGAACGGTTAGACATGGCGTAGTATTGTTTTCGCAATAAAAGTGATCTAGGACCTCAATTTTGCCACAATACTCACAAAGCTTTGTCATAAATAACCGCGATCGACGTAAATAAAGGTTTATCCGCGGTATTCAGCAGCGCAAGAAGTTTATGGACACCTCACGTTGCAATGAACTGCACATCTGCCCACTCCAAGGAAATACCTGGTGTTGAAAATCCGCTGCAGCAAGGAGAGGCTTATGGCTCAAGGAGTGGAGACGCTGAAATCGCTGAAAGCGCGCTATGGTTAAGTAGACGGTATCTGGGACGAACGGGACAAAAGGTCCACCAAGGGCAGACTTTCCTAAAAAATCAGCCCTCTCGTTAGGAACAAAGCCACAGTGTCCAGGGACACATTGAAAGTGTACTTCTGCAATATGTGGTGGAATAAAATTCAAGGGAACAGCTCGTAGGAGTATCCCTCGATTTGTCGAGCGCCGCCAAGGCGGAATGGCTGTCTGAAAATATAATAACCTGAGAGATACAGCAGGGACTCCTTATTAAGGCCAACGCAATGGCCAGAAACTCAGCGCCAACAATAGGGGCAGAGTCAGGGGCCCGAAATGAATTACACCAATCAAGAGACCTTGAGCAAACGCCAATCGCTGCCTTTTCATTTTGCTGGGAGGTGTCTGCAAAAACGGCAATGTGGTAGGGAAAATAATTTAGGTACTCCTCTATAAGCCCATATCTGTAAGCAGATTCTTGGCATTCCTTGGGAGGGTTTCGTAAAAGGAGACTGCAGTATCAGCCCACCTGTGGTCAACTTGCACTGAAGAATTTATTGATACAGAAATTTCTGACAGCAGGGAAGTAGTGAACACAACCAGAGGGAGCTTATACCTAGGCCAATTAGTACCAAAGAAGTGAGTTGGGTTCCTTGTAAATATGGGGTTACCCAATCTAGGAACAGGCTCCAAACACTTTAAAAACCTCCGCGCAATGAGAAGCTAGAACCGCGAATTTAAAGGAGCCATGACAGCCTATAGCTGTGCATACCGTGCTTATTGCATACAATTCCCAACACGTTAAACTACAATTTCCGCCAGTGTCAGTTGATTATGTGCGGTGGATATTTTTAACGCTTTTTTTTTCGTTTCTTTTGCTAGCTGCTTGCTAGTCTTGCAACCTCTCATTGCTGACGTCACAAGGGCATACCTGCCCCGAGTCGACTGCTGCGCGCTGTTCGCTGCGTTACGGTGCTTGCTCGCACACCATGGACGGCGGTTACTCGAAAAGTTTTTTTTCTTTCAGCTTAGCGAAATAAAATGCATTTTCCGTGTTTTCTTTTCGAAGCCTTCAGCTTAGTACGCGAGCTTAGTGGTCCTTGGGAAAGCGGACTTGGTCATGGCGCCTGTTTTCTGATGATTGATGAAACAGAAATCGGTGCACCCCTGCTTTATTATTTATACTGAGAAGTAGTGCACTTCTCCCGTATGTGAAAAACGACACGTGCCATGCATGTCTTCGCCGATGTGCGCCTGAACGGCGTGGTGTTCTGTCGCTGGCTGTTCTTGCCCGCTATTCGTCGGCTCGATAATTAAAGTTAGATTTTCACAAGATGGCACTAAAGTAAGTTTGCGGCACGAAAGGAGCAGAGAAAAGTGTCAAATGCGACTGCCTCCCCGCTACATATGTGTGTGTGCGTGTGTAAGTCGAACATACATTTTCAGCTCGAACCGTTTTGCAGTAAGAAGCCGCTAGAAGAAGCCAACAGGACTCGAATATTTCACTGCCCGCACTGATCAATAGTCGCCGCCGCCTAAATGAGTGCTTCAAGATAATATAGTGGATCTGTGTCGCCCCTCGCGCCGCACTCGGCTCGGAGGCCATGGCACAAGGCGCCGGACAAGAAACAGGAAGTTGGGTTAGACCGCCGCAGCGCGAGTAGCGCAACTACAAAGCAGTTCGAACCCCAACGCTGTCAGAGCTGGTTCTTCCTCGCCTTAGCTCCGACAGATTTGGTGACCCGGCTTGGACCACGCAACCCCATCCTCCTACATGGCTCTTCCGCCCTTCCTACCGGCGGCGACCCGCCCTCGAACGCGCAGCCTCTCGGTACTTGGGTGGCCGCGTTCCAGCCAGTCAGCCTGCCGCCATTTTTTCGCAATAACGCCAGCGCCTGGCTCCTGCAGGTTGAGGCGCATTTCCAGCTTGCGACGTATCACCAGCCAGGAGACCAAGTTCCTCCACCTCGTGTCGTCCCTGCCTCCTGACGTCGCTGAGGACTTAGTGGACGTCATCAGCTCGCCGGACTCGGCTCCACCCTTCGACACATTGAAGGCGGCTATCATCGACCGCAAGTCAGCGTCCGAGCGCAGCAAACTCCAGCAGCTCCTCAGCGCTACACAGCTTGGTGACAGCCGCCCTTCGCAGCTCTTCCGTCGCATACTCACTCTTCTTGGAGACTCTGCTGCTCAGCACGGCCCCCTTATGCGTGAGTTGTTCCTTCAACGTCTTCCCCAGCCCATGGTCCCCATTTTCGCTGCTGCGGGTGATGTTTCATTCGGCAAGCTCGCTGAGCTCGCTGATCGTGTTGAGGACTACTCACGGCTACCCAACGTCAGCTCTGTCCTGACCAGTCCGCCTCCAACTACCACCACAGACTTCCAGCTTGCCAGCGTCGAATGTCGACTTGATGCCCTTGCCAAGAGGCTCGATGTCCTCGTGCCCTTACCACGCCGTTCGTCGCCAAATTTCCGGTCACGCCACCGCTCCCCGCCACCTTCGCGTTCTTCAGAGCTCCAATCATCTGACGCGCGGCCCGACACCTTGCCCTCGGCTGTGTGCTGGTACCACCTTACCTTCGGCAGCTCTGCTCGCAAGTGCACCCACCCTTGCCACCTGGTCGGCAAAAGCTGCGACCGGCCACTGACGGCGGCAGGTGGTGCTGGTGGACGGGCATGCCGCCTATTTTATGCATCGGACAAGATCACTGGCAGTCGCTTCCTGGTCGACACGGGAGCACAGGTCAGCGTCAAAGCGGCCTCTTGAGCACATCGCTATCGCAACGACCAGACCTCCCCTTTCAAACGATCAACAACTCACCCATTCGCACGTAGGCCAACGATCCCTTACGCTTAATTTGGGATTGCGCCGCACGTTTCGCTGGATCTTCATTATCGCTGAATCTTCATTATGTGTTTAAGAATGTTGCCCCAACTAGCTCAACTCTCCGTGCTATAACCGCTTGTGTACGTCAAAGATTTGGAAGAGCCGGGAGGTACGAATCCATTACTTAATCACTGCTCCCAGCCCGAAGCGAAGGCAGATTTGCATGCAGAAGGCGGATTTGCGAGCCATTCACGGAGTCAATGGTCGTTTGCTAAAGCGGTATTTTCAAGGAGAAAACTTCTGTCTATAACCAAGGTCTTAATTTGATTGCTGCTCTCGCAAAACTGTACCTCGTCGTAACCAAGCTGCAATTAAAGCAATTGCATTTGATTTTTTCGCTCCGGGTTTTATATTTTTGTATGGGTGTTTGTGCATTCTAAACGCTCGTGTTTCACAGTGCGCAACATAAAACCAAGGTCGCTTCTTTTGTGATGGGATATGGCTGTATCTTCTGCTACCCTGTGTGGGGATCACCAGTCAAGGAGACCAGTGCAACCTCCACGATGTCGCCTCTATGAGAGCGCGCCTCGACTCGACGGTATCGAGTTGATGCCGGCATGTAGAGACGTGAGCAGGATTGTATCAAAGCGCTCGATCTGTCCTCTTCACAGCAAGCGCAGCAAGAAATTTTGCAGCAGGTACTACGTTTCACTGTCGATGCTACAAGAAGCGAGTCCAAACGCATCTCTTGGAAATTGAAGGGGTCATTCGGCGTGATTAATGCGGTCTTCTCTCGGTGTCTTTCACCGACACCAGTTTTCTGGTAGCCGCTCTTAAAACACACCAAAGAAAAGTTGTTGGCGTTGCAGAGCCGGTCCAGTGCGTCGAAGATGCGGGGGAGGAGGTAGACATCCTTGATCTTTATGTTATTCAAGCGGCAGTAATGGACGCAGAACCGACGTATGCCGCCGTTATTTCTCAATAGGGGCTCTTCGACGGTGGGACCACGTCGTCACGATGCATTTCTTCCAATTTTCCTCGGATGACTTCGCGATATCGCGGCGACACACGGTAAGTATTTCGGTGAAGAGGTCGGACGTGTTCGTCAGTTACAATGCGAGGTTTGGCAATGGGCGTTTGTCGGATATTCGACGATGAAAAATAACACGCCCTGTGACTTTTAAGAGCGGGCATCTACTTTTGTCTACTACAGGGTTGTGCTGGGCTATGTCGAAGGTTGGCGAGTACTCTTCGTTAGGCGAATCTTCTGCGGATCAGTTGGAGAGCGCGAAGGCGCCTCGAACGTCGGATTGTTTGTCTAAGACGGCAATCATTGTGCCTATGTTGAGGTGTCAGTATTCTTCGCTGAAGTTTGTCTTCAGCGCATCAGGTCGTCCATTTCCGAAACGGCGATGCCTCGAACAAATGCTAGGCTTTGATCTAAGAGCAATCGCGTGTTTCCCTTCGTGATGCCCTCTGTGTTCTGGGCAATGCGTTCCATCGCATTCTTATTCTTTTATTCCCTCGCATAATCAGGATCAGCGGTCACTACCTGCCCTAAGAAGACGCATTCTTTTACCACTTCCAGCCCCTCGTGACCAAGTGCAAACTGCTGTTCCTTTTCTCGACTCTTGAACGATATTTAGGCTTTATACATGTTAACTTTTAGACCGACCGTTCTACTGTCCCTGTCTAAGCCATTGATCACGCTTTGCAGTTCATATCCTAAGTGACTTAGCAAGGTAATGCCATGAAAGAATCCCATATTACTAAGGTATTCTACATTAACTCTTATTCACAACTTTCTCAATCCAAGCACCTGAATATCTACTGCAAACAGGCAGTGAATAGCACTGGTGAGATAATGAGATACTATCTTCATCGCTGAGGCCTCTTTATTGCAATTTTATTGCTGACTTTATGGAGGGTTATAGTAGCTGTGCAGAGGGTATAGATATCCGCTCAATAAACTTTTTTGGCCCCCCTGCTACGCTTTCTCCTCTTGGAATCCAGTCCGTTACCCTTAAAGACAATCCCTCAAATACCATCTGGAGTATTTTTACTTAGGGCTAATCTACACACTGACTACACCAGAGGTTTGAACTGAGTCATATGCTTTGTCGTAATCTGCAAGAAGTATATGTTGGGCTACGCCATATTCTGTGCAATGAAGTTGATGAGTGACCCCAATAAACTTGGTTATCTGAGGCGATGCACAAACAAAAATAATGCTTTCTGCAACATGGCCTTCGCATTTCTGGCTGACAAAGGCAAAGCCATACTTAGCTTACAGCTTAGCATCACCTAAACTTTGCGGGTTGAAGCTAAAGTTAGGCCAAGGGCAGGAATGAGATGCGCATCTTTTTATGGTCAAATATAAGCGCGAAGTACGGCACAGTGGACTTTGTGGCCATTCAATAGATGTAGTAACCCATCCACCAGTGTTTTTAAAAAATAATAAGCTCACCACGATAATATGCGGTATTTCACCTAAGAGGCAATGTCTGCGCAAGCTAAACATCCCGAATGCTAGCGTTCGTTGTGGTTACGTCTTGGGTTTTCTTCTGTCAAAAAATAAAGCTAACAGAATACCACGTATTTTGTGCTAGAAAAACGATTGTTGATAGGCAATTTTGTTATTGCAACAGCTGTATCATGTGGAGTTTGTTGGGTTAATGGCATTGCCGTATAAAAAGATTTTCGCTCAGGTTGCACAATCCCAAAAGTGAACCAGTCAGACTGGTAAAAAGTAACGCACACCCGTCATTTCCTATTCTTACACCTACACTAGGAAATGAGACTCGTGAATGTTTTCCTAAAACATTTGAATTACAGGGTATCGCTACCAGGTTACCGCCAGTAATTTGTATGTAAAAAGCTGCGAGGTGGCGAAACAACATCATTGGATAATTAATGCTGCGATCTGGGCGAGTTAGCACTGACTGATTTTTAAACGGCGCAGGAAGATAAGACACTCCAATAACAATGGGTTGCGAGTCGGCGCTTGTGTTGTGTGTACTCTCTTTCAGTGTCTTGTCTTCCCGCGCTGCTTTAACAGTGAATATCATAGGAGCCTCGGTGTAAGAAGGGGGGGGGGGTGAGCCTGGCACTTTATCTAGACTTCCCTCTTCTTTCCACCTTCGCTACTGTTGCAGGCCGGACATGGATGTAAACACAATCTTGTTGGTTCGGGCTGACCGGAATGCCGGCATTAATCCACCGACGTCAGCTCCACATCATCCTTGTCACGTCAGAGCGTGAACGAATATTCCGCTCGTAAGCGGTGATGGGAAGTAGGCACTGCCCCGGGCAAGTTGTCTACTTGAAAGGGACACCTAGGACAGCTGGAGCAAATTCTGTTTAATAAAATACGAATCTACGTCTCTTTCTCGCCCTGTTCAGTAGCAAAATATGCATTTCTCCATCATCAAGATTATCCTAACGCATATTTTGCTTTCATTACATGTAGCAAATTTCATTACAATTTGCATCAACGCTAGTCATACTAGAGACTTCTATAGCGAAAAGAATTACGTAACCCAAAAGCGCTTCAAGTATCACTGTTTACTCCCGAAACGCGCCAATGAAGGTGACCCCTTCATTGCAATTTTGTGCCCTTTATTACTTACAAAAGCTCCACTCTCGGTGAAATTAGTCTCGTGATATTTTATTACTTTTATCTATTAACATAGGTCAATCTAAATTTGTCTCCAGCGTCACTAAAAAGTGTGTGGCAGTTTTCTGGGCCATTGTAGCGCTTAATTCAACAGGTATACAACTGAAACCAAGCAGAGATAACTGGGGAAATGTGCTTGCACCCGTGCGCAGCCTATCAAATTTATAATCCGTCACGTTTGCGCAAAAGCTGACCACGCCCTATTAGCACCTGAAGCCGTTTAGGCAAGAACGCAGTGACTCGTTTGCTGCTTTCTCTTTGGTGTGCAAGGATGGCTATTCTCATTGCGTAATTCAAAGCAGCAAGGCGTTCAGAGTTGAAGTGGTTGTTCCCAGGCTGTGTCCTCACGGCATAGACTAAGGACAGAGGGGGGGGGGGGGGTGCACTAGCGCATGTAGAATCCCTCCCAGCAGAACAGCCCGTTCCCCAGGTAGCCACGGTCGCAGGCGCAGCGTCCCTTGGCCGACCCGAGGGGCACGACGCACGATGCGTGGCGGCTGCACTCCTCGTCGGCCCGGCACGGCTGCAGGCCGTCCACGTCCGCACGGAGTCGCTCTTCTTCGCTGGGCGAGGCTAGCCGCCGTTTGCTGCCGCCCCGCGAACGGTGGCCAGTCCGCCCACGCCCTGAGGGAGACGTGTCGACGTCTACGCCGCCACCCCGGTGCCGGTGCTGACGCCAGCGCGACTGCGGATAAAGTAAGGCGCCTTTGGCTCGACGTTTGATAGGAGAGCTCTAGTGGAGATTACTCTGTTGGACTATTTTTAATAACCGGTGTATCGCATGTGGCACAGATAGCAAAAACGTTAAAACACTTTCATTTCTGGTGCTACAACAACACGCGTCGCAAACAGATTCGAAAAACGGTGTTTTTGAGCACAGCTTTGGAATGGCAAAAGCCCCAGCTCTCAGATTTGCAGAAGGAATTCTGAAAGATGAATTACTGCATGAGGTAACCCTAACGGCAAAAAGAGGGTAATATGTATGCGACTGAATGCTGCATGGGCAAGTCATGGAACACTATTCAATTTTGCTTTTAATTTCCTGCAGGTATCTGCCTATTTGCCATCGGACCTTGAGAAATAAAAAATGACAATTTTTAGTATGCTCTAATAACTCTTTTTTATTAAATCGTCCAGTTTTTAAAACGTCTGCAATGAAGGTCCCATTAATGATGGGACCCAAGACGTTCATAGTTTTATTCAAGGTATTCAATGTCTGGCATTAAAAGGTAAATTCTAGAAGTTCTTCAGCCTTCTTAGTTCCACTTACCGATACCATCAGAAGAGGAATTAATAAAGTGCACGGAAACATATCCTCAACTAATAAACATCATTCAAGCGAGGCCTTTCGGCACATAGGGGGCATGTCTACATGCATTGGATGGCAAAGCAGTACCACGGTTTGTCTGCCTCAGCGGCATAGAATACAGGTGCAAACCATTCCGACCAATGATGCAGGTTTGCGGATGCTGCCTGAAAACGGGACACCGTGCTGACATTTCCCCACTCCGCAGGAGAAAAGATGCTATAATTGCGGAGTACGCAGTCCTGCACCAGCACATGTGGAGGCGCCTTACCGATACCATCAGAAGAGGAATTAATAAATTGCACGGAAACATATCCCCAACAAATAAACATCATTCAAGCCAGGCCTTTCGGCACAAAGGTGGCATGTCTACATACTTTTGATGGCAAAGCAGTACCACGGTTTGTACCACGGTGCAGCTTGAGATATAACGTCTGTCGGTCACGGATATGAATTGCACAGGTACGAAGGAACACCAGACACATGGTCTTGGTGTTGACGAGCCGGAAAGAAACTTTTTTGTTATAATCAGGCTGTAAAGGGCTCTGACGTGTCGTGTGGTAGGAACACCTCGTGGCTTGCTGAACACTTCCTCAAAGATAGCAAAGCGGCCACGCGTCCGCGAAGAGTCCTCGGCCTGCACCAGGCTGAAAATCAAAAGAATATTTTTCGCTTGCATTTTTGGGGCGGCCTCCAAGTATATGTTTCCTGGAGGCAAGATTAATAATTAGACGCCTTGGAGACCGCTCAACCCCGGGCAGTTGATGCAACGCGCTGTCATCTGACGATCGTAGCTTAACGATGCGAGAGGCGCAATGTGATCGGCCAGCGTAGGCGCCAAGCCTTCCTAGTTTCATATACTGGCCCTTATCGATAATGCTTGAAGGGCGCCTTTTTCTTTTGCGTTCTTTCGCAGTCGCCGTTTTAATGACTTTGGTAGGTGACCAGGTGTCAGGTGCCAGGTTTCTCTCAGATTGCTGGCTCTGCTGGTGGCGCAGCCACCGACTCACTACTACGCATCTTTACCGGACATTGCGGCTAATTGCATCGATCCCGTCATCACGTCAAGTCATCCGGCCGTATTCCGAGATTTCTACCACAGCCTTTCCAGCGGCGCTACTGCTTCTTCGACGAAAGCGGAAGGAGCTTCGGCAGCAGCAACATCGTACAGTATAAAAGAGGCGTGCCACTGAGCACGCGGCAGTGGGCGGGGCGGCAATGCCAAGAAGAGGGCTGCAAACCCTTTTGTATTCTTCATCCAGGTGAGCAAACGCCATGGAAAATGCCGTAGCAACAATGTTTGCCTTCTTTTGATTCCGTGCCCACGGCCCGTGCTTGATTTGATGTGATGTGCGTGATAAGTGTTTCACTCTGATTCTTGTTGCTCCTGGGGGCGACATCGAGGCGAACCCCGGACCAGATAATTCGATTTCGGAGCAGTGATAATTCGATTTCGGAGCAGTTGAAGTTGATTACGGGAGGCATACAGGAAATAAAGAGAGGAAAAAAATGTAAACAACCCGAAGCTCAACACTATTGAGAAGGAGCAGGAAAAATAGGAAGCCTTCAGGAAAATGTCATGGAATGTGTAGAAAAAGTAACTGGACTGGAGCAGCAGCTGTCAGTAATGACCAAAAAAAAATGATGATTCAGAAAAAAGAAGAAGAGTCTGACGAACAACTTCATAGATTAGTAACAAAAGATACTCTTTAAGATAAGCTAAACGTGACGGTATCAAGCATTGAAAGGATACATCGACTCGGTAGATGAAAGGCAGACAGTGAAGGCCAGGATAGACCTTTGATCTTTAGGTTAGTAGACTACCGTAATAAAGTGAACATTTTAAAGCGGTGTTCCAAACTTAAAGGCTATACGTATTCAATTAGCGAAGATTTTTCACTGTGTCCGAGAGGTAAGGAAAAAGCTGTGGGATCGAACCAAATCAAATCGAGACAGGAAAGAAAAAGGGAGGTTGACCCATGATAAAGTCCTAATTAATGGTTGTCTTTTCGGCTGGGACAATGATAGCACGACATCGTTGAACTAAAACCAAAAAACAAAGAAAGCGAAGTAGAGCACAGTATGGAACCACTGGCCACTCGGCCAACGTGCCGGAAACGTTGATTAATTTAGACGTGCGCAGCCTTAGAAACGAATATGATGGTCTAGAAGCTTACAATAAAGTCATCATGAATAAAGTAAAATGTAATGAAATATTAACAAACACGACTTTTCGTTGTCTCCATGTGAATGTGCTATCTGTCGTGAATAAAACTGCTGATCCTGAGCACCTGTTTAAGTGCTTATGATTACGGAAACCTGGTACTCCTCTGATGAAGTAATTAATATGCCCCGGTACAACTCGTACTTCATGACCAGATCCTTAAATTGTGGTGGCGGTATTTGTGCTTTAGAAAAAAGTGTATAAATTGTGACCTACTCCCGAGATTTTGTGTTACTTCTGACAACGAAATGGTGTGCTTAAATTTTGACCGTACAATTATTGTTGTTTGTTACCGCCCTCCTGATGGCCGCACTGCAGAATTCTTTTCTTTCGTTTACATATTTTTGATTTTTGTGTATCCTAACAGGTTCAGTGTCATTCTAGGCGACGATTTTAATGTAAACCTGCTTTTGATAAGAGCCCAGCAAAACGTTTTATTTTGCTACTCTCCGCGAACGGCTGCATTAACACAATTCGTACGCGTACGAGAGTTACTATGCATACAGAATCACTAACTGACCCTTTTATAACTAATTTTGATGAAAAGAGCATTGTGTCCGCTATCTTTCGTTGCGACCTTAGTGACCATTTCCCTATACTGCTAGGGGAGAAACCAGGTATGAAGAAAAAACCAGCACGTGCTTGCTTTCATCAAGCGATGACTGAGAAAAACCTGCTTTTCCAAGACAGGCCGTTTCAGATATAACCTGGTCTGGCGTGCTCTCCATGACAGACGTGGGAGCCACTTATGATAGGTTTCTGGATAAATTTGATGCGCTTTACAAGGCGCACGTTGCACCTCGGAAAGGGTGCATCATCATCATCATCATCAGCCTGACTACACCCACTGCAGGGCAAAGGCCTCTCCCATGTCTGTCCAATTAACCCTGTCCTTTGTCAGTTGCGGCCACTGTATCCCCGCAAACTTCTTAATCTCATCCGCCCACCTAACTTTCTGCCGCCCCCTGCTACGTTTGCTTTCTCTTGGAATCCACTCCGTTACCCTTAAGGACCAGCGGTTATCTTGCCTTCGCATTACATGCCCTGCCCAAGCCCATTTCTTCCTCTTGATTTCAACTAAGATGTCATTAACCCGCGTTTGTTCCCTCACCTACTCCGCCCTCTTCCGATCACTTAACGTTACACCTATCATTTTCCTTTCCATAGCTCGCTGCGTTGTTCTTAACTTAAGCTGAACCCTCTTTGTTAGCCTCCACGTTTCTGCCCCATAGGTGAGTACCGGTAGGATACAGCGGTTGTATACTTTTCTCTTCGGGGATATTGGTAAGCTACCATTCATGATCTGAGAACCTGCCATATGCGCTCCACCCCATTCTTATTCTTCTAGTTATTTCCCTCTCATGATCCGGATCTGCGGTCACTACTACCTGGAAAGGGTGCAAGACCTCGGAAAGGGTGCAAGATGACCTCACAATTGCTCAAGGAGATACAATCTAAAGAAAAATTTACAAAGACTTCATTAATACACGCGATCTCGAACTATTAGCAAAATACAAAGTCCTCAGAAATGAGGTAAACAAAAAGTTAAGGCGCGCTAGGGATTCGTATTACTACGACAAATTCGAATCATTCAATTCAATTCCTTTTATTTCCTTTTTCAGAGTAGGATACAGGACAAAAAGCCGTGGCAACGACTTGACGCAGGTCCTGCCCCCTTACAAATTGGCAGACATACGATACCTTTGTGGCACAAGTTTTTGACAGGTCAAGAAAAAAAATAAATAAATAAAGGAACACACAAGTATTAGCAACCTTTGAGCAGTCACTCAACAGACTGCAAGTTTAGAAAACGAATGCGAATAGACATAAATAGTAGTCATCAAAAAAACATATATTAGGAAAGACTAAAAACATGCTACACCCTTCACAAAGATAAAGACGATAGAAATGACTTAATCTTTTGATGCCGCGGTGATTCTCGTAAGTTATTGAACCAGATTAACAACATTGTTTTACGCACACCGGAGACTAGATCTCCTCAAGAAGTACTTATTCAAGGACAAAGTGTAAATGGGCAGGAGCTAGCAGAGGTGTTTAACAAATATTTCGTCACCCGAGAGTACCAAAGTTCGAAAAACATGTCATGTGATGCTTGCATCAGGCAAAGTAGCGATTCTATGCATCTAAGTACAACTGCATCTTCTGAAGTATTCAGTGCATTCATGAACATGAAGAACAGCAGATGCCACGATGCGGATGATTTGCAGATATGGCCTGTGAAGGATATGTTAGATATTCTAGCCCCAATTTCAGCACATATATTTATTTTAAGCTTTGCACAGGGAGTGTTCCCACGGCGCACGTGAATTGCTAAAGTGACACTTTTTATAAGAAGGGCGATAAGCTTTGCGTTTTAAATTATAGGCCAGTTTCCATGCTGCCAATCTATTCCAAAGGACTGGAAAATATGATCGACATGCGAATATCATGCCATTGTGACAAACACCGAATAATAAAAGATTCGAAGTTTGGTTTTATCAAACATAAATCTATGGAGACAGCATTACTAAGGCAAAAAGAGTACATCTTACATGTTTCGAGGAAAAGAAACTGGTCCTTGGTGCTTTTATAGATTTTTCGCAGGATTTCGACCACATCAGACAAAATATACTTTTGGCGAAACTGTTCGGCTACGGCTTCAGGGGTCGTTTTCAAGCACTTCTTGCCTCATATCTTGCACACCGCTTTCAGTTTGTTAGTATTAATAGCTATCGATCCTCAGTAAAAAAAGTAACTGCTGGCGTACCTCAGGGAAGTATCCTTGGACTTATATATGAATGATATCGTTAATCAATGCCTGCATGCGAAGTCTGTTATGTATGCAGATGACGTCTCACTGTTCTTCTCATCAAGCGCATGTGAACACCTGGTAAACGAGACAAATAGGACACTAAGTACACTCCATCAATGGTCCCTTAGTAATCAATTGAAAATTAATGTAACTAAAACTAAGGCTATTAGATATATTCAAACCAAAAAAATAAAAACGTTATTCTACCGTGCGATCTTAAGCTAGATTTGGAAACGATAGAGGCTGTAGACAATATTAAGATTTAGGGGTACATTTCAACAGAAAAACTAAGCTGAGACAATCATTGTAACGCTGTCATCAGTAAGCTTTCGCGGGTCACAGGTGTCATTAACAGGCACCGTCACTTACATCTGTATAATTCGCTCTTTATGTCCCAAGTAAACTATGCGCACTTACTTTGGCGAACAACTAGAGGTACAAATATAAATAGGATTTACGTTTTACAGAAGAAGGCTCTACGTGCAATACTAAATGTCGGTTCTTATATAAACACAAGCAATTTAATCCGCCAGTTCAATGCCGTAAAAGTGTCTGAAATGTATGTTAAGCTGGCTGAAAGATATAAAAAGGACATAAAAGAAAATGTGAGTTACTTGCGTGACGCAGCACACCTTTCACTAGATGTACGAGTTTACCCTAGCAGACACAGCGAACTATGGCATATTCAAACATGCCGCACAATATATGGTACATATGGCCTAGCAAACACGTTGCCCCGTCTTTTAAATAAGTTTCATGCTGCAGAAGTTGACCTATCACGAGCATACCGCAAAGATATACAGGGTGTATGTGCTACTTTTTAGATTTCACCATGCTTTCACTGCTTCTTTATCTCTTTCCTTCCACAAAGTGTTCACCTGATTTGAATAACAAAATTCCTGTTTTTCTATAAAATGTTTCCTTATTGTTTCCGTTATTGTTTCTTATTGTTCCTTATTGTGTTTTCTAATGATGCGTGAACCGTTTTTGACAACCATTGTTTGCATTTTGCGATGTTACTTGTGTAGAAAATTTGCATGTTACCTGCTGCCCTGCAATATAGGGGCAGAGCGGCATGTCAAGCCACAATTTCTGGCTTTTTCCCTCGACTCTCACCAAGTCTACATGGGGAAATAAATCAATTGAAATTGAATGATCTATCTCAATTTTTTCCAGAATTCTGTGCAATTAGCGCCGGTCCCTGCGTAAACCCACGCCAGCACATCTACATGTCGGTCTTGGTAACTTACGTGCGGTTCCCGGTGGCGAGCTTCGGACGTTGGCCTGGCCGTCGTCCACGTTGACGATTCGCAGGGCACAACGCTCGCAGCGCCCTTCTCTCCGCGGATCAGGCGGAAACAGACGTTGTTCGCGAAAACCGCGGGCGGCGGCTCAGGTCTCGAGTCGGGCTTAGAATACTCCAGGCCGTTCTGCAGTTCACCCACCGGCACTTCGGGAACGTTCCTGCTCGCTTCGGCGCTGTCATCCCTCACAGCTTGGCCGTTCATGACGCTCACATTAGTCTGCACGACTGTGTAATCGTCAGCAGGCTCACCGGCCCTGACGCCGGGAACGGGCTGCGAGTCGACCTTGACCGAGAGATGTATGACCGTGTCTTCGTCTGTCGTTGACTGGGCCGCATCTGATCTCAATGTCTGGCCAGCTGAAGCTGTGTTGTACAAAAAAAACACAGTGGTCTGTTTCAAATATGCAGCTGTCGCAGGACTTTTTGCCGCAGTTCGGGGCGAAACTGTGGGCTAAAACGGTGGTATTTCGCGAGCGGAAGCGCATTATTTCAACATCTCACAAGCGAGTGTGGTGAATGTTGGGGCGTTCTCGAAACAGAGGTACGCTCCTTGTGCGATGTAGCCCGCGTATTTCAAACATAAATGACACCCCCCGTTGTGTCGATATGCAGAAAGAGGAGGAACGACAATGCGCTACACAGGGTAAAATAACCGAGGGAAGTGTGTGCAGATGCGTGCACAGCTTTATTCTCATTAAATCGTTAAAAAATTAGTGAACACTTAGCTGACCTATACCCAAAGGCTAGTGACATGCCCTTCAGTGGCATAGCAGATGACAATGACACAAAGTGGCAGATAAGATGGGAATGAGCAGATTTAACGGAAAAAATGGAGAGTGCACCTTTTGCCCAAAAAGAACAAAACTTAATCTGCATAACTATGCTAAATTCAAAAGCAAAAGTGGCAGAAATTCCAGACAAGCAACATCAAACATTAATCTAGAAGTGAAATTTTCATTAGCGTGTGAGAAGAAAACCAAGCGCTGAGAAAGAGCAAACAGCGTCCTCCAATTCCGCAGGGAAAATGTCCGTGACATTGGAACTACAAGAAAAATAAAAAAGCAAAACATGTAAGCTTGACAGAAGCCAACAGCCACAGAAACCAAGGGGCACAGGGGATTTTTTTTAATTAATTTATTTATTTTGTGGTGTTCATCAATTTAGAATATTACTGAACATGTCATCGCTTAAAGCTAATTGATTAGAAAAGCAGAAGAAAAAACAACCACATGCCACCGGTGGGATCCGAACCCACGACCTCCGAATTACGCGTCCGGTGCTCTACCTCTGAGCTACGGCGACGGCTGTCAAACCTTCTGCTTTCGGGGGTATTTATGTTTACAAGTAACCTAACCTTGAGAGTGTTCATCAGCGCCACCCACGTTCATAAGCGGCGGACGTAGAACGTCCTGAGTTACCGCAGGTGTGACGTAGAACGTCATCGAATGGAAAGGGTGGAAGCTGTGTGAGAACCCTCTTATGCTTCCTATGGCATCAAGGCTGCCAGAATCGAGGCCCTCGCTAAGCAATTAAGCAAACAAGGAAGGGGAATGAGGGGCTCGTTGTAAATATGACAGAAGCCAACAGCCACAGAAACCAAGGGGCACAGGGGATTTTTTTTAAATTAATTTATTTATTTTGTGGTGTTGATCAATTTAGAATATTACTGAATATGTCATCGCTTAAAGCTATTTACAACGAGCCCCTCATTTCCCTTCCTTGTTTGCTTAATTGCTTAGCGAGGGCCTCGATTCTGGCAGCCTTGATGCCATAAGAAGCATAAGAGGGTTCTCACACAGCTTCCACCCTCTCCATTCGATGGCGTTCTACGTCACACCTGCGGTAACTCAGGACGTTCTACGTCCGCCGCTTATGAACGTGGGTGGCGCTGATGAACACTCTCAAGGTTAGGTTACTTGTAAACATAAATACCCCCGAAAGCAGAAGGTTTGACAGCCGTCGCCGTAGCTCAGAGGTAGAGCACCGGACGCGTAATTCGGAGGTCGTGGGTTCGGATCCCACCGGTGGCATGTGGTTGTTTTTTCTTCTGCTTTTCTAATCAATTAGCTTTAAGCGATGACATATTCAGTAATATTCTAAATTGATCAACACCACAAAATAAATAAATAAATTAAAAAAAATCCCCTGTGCCCCTTGGTTTCTGGGGCTGTTGGCTTCTGTCATATTTACGTGCCCCTCATACCCCTTCCTTGTTTGCTTAAACATGTAAGCTGTAATTCGTGGTTCAGTGAACAAAATCATGCCAGAGAGAGTTGATGCAGGTAGAATTCTTTCAGCTCTTTGAAAAGTTGGGGGAGCATATTAGAGTGAACGGTATATTGTTCCATATTTTCGCGCCAGTGAATTATATTACCCGTTCACCATAAATATTATCACTGAGGGGAAGATTTCAGTTACATAATGTGGAATTTCCGGTGGGGTGAGCTAAAGCGTGAAACAGTGTAGCTAGAAGTTGATGGTTAAGCATTAAGGCATTGTACAGACTCTTTGCTATCCTTAGGTCGCGTAGTTGGACGAACGGAAAAAATTGCAGCTGAGAGCACAGTGTCTCCCTTGGGAAACTGTAAGAATAAGTCATTATTCTAACTGCGTGTCATTCTTATGGGATAAATATATGTTTTGTACGTAAATCTTCAAGTTTCGACACAGTAAAGAAGATATCTGTGATTTAAAGCGAAATAAACAATGCGTATTATATCGATTTCCAAATAGTTCTGTGCTTGCGACAAGGCATAGCGTCCAGATGCCATCCTCTTCCAAACAAAAGTGATTTATTCCTGCCAATTCAAATTCTTATCCAAAAATTACTGCAAAATGTTTAAATGAGATAAATAATGCGATAAATGCGATAAATAATTATTCGAACTCTGTCCGTACAGATTTTTTTTTTTGCGGAGAATGAAAAATGACATATCTAGTTTTCCTAGCACTGACGTTAAGCTTGTTTGCCAAAAACTCACTAGCACTTTTATGGAGCTCGATGTTAGCCATAGCTTGCAATTCTGTCAGGTTTTCCGCTGTTAATAAAATGAAAGTACCATCAGCATGCGTTACGATTTCCCCAGACTGTAAATTTATTGGCAGGTCATTCACATATAATGAAAACAATAAGAAACCCAATACAGATACCCGAGGAACTTTTCCTAGTAATGGCTTTTTAGAAGACATGAATTCGCCCATTATTACTACATGTTTGCGTGCCTCCATGTAACTTGAGATTGGCTCCAACGCTTTACAACGAACGGCTTATGACTAATTTACTCATCAGTATAGGGTGATCCACAGTATAGAATGATTTTGTTAAGTCTAAAAAAATTGCACATGCATAACAATTGCACATGCAATTTTGCACATGCAAAATTGTAAGGCATAGTTATCTATTAAAGTGATAATTGTATCATATCAGTGCCGGTGCCTGTTTGTTATAACCAGCCAGCGCCTCCTCTATACTTTATAAGAGGAGTATAGAGTATAAAGTATAGAGGAGGCGCTGAACCAGCTCATGGGCAACGTGCTGCACTGCCTCCTCTCTTCTTCACCCTGCCTTCTCTCCCCACGGTCCTATATATGCACGGACCTTGCCAGTTGTTCCCTGACTGTGCCGTTCGTCATTCCGGGCAGCTTCACGATACATAATCATTTATTAGACCCTTAAAGGCCCCTGGGAGGGGGTATTACATAAGGGGGGGGAGTAGTACATTCATCATGACTCACATTGGTGGGGGAAAAAGAATTAAAAAAAAAGAACAAACAAGAAAACACACACACAACAAAAGCATAAAGAGAAATAAAGTCACGAAAGGGAAATGAAACCATTTATACAGCAAGATAACACATCAGACGTTCTTTAAACCTTTCTGGATCGCTTTCAATGACAACCGATTCTGGAAGCCGATTCCAGTCTTGACTAGCGGCTGGCAAAAAAGATTTGTTAAATGCATTAGTTGATCCGTGTAAACGTTGGATGCTCATGGAGTTGAATAAACGGGATGACGTGCGCACAGGAGGGACTAGAAGGGACTCGCGTAGGTTAGGAAAATTGTGATATAATTTGTGCAATAAACATAAGCGAGAAACTTTGCGTCTAAGGGCTAGTGGGCTGATAGCGATGGATGACTTGATAGCGGTAATGCTGTGGTGAAAATCGTAATCTGAAGTAATGAAGCATGCCGCACGATTCTGAATGGATTCAATGGTGTTAATTAAGTAAGCCTGGTGAGGAGACCGAATTGCTGATGCGTACTCAAGTTTAGTGCGAATGAAAGTCTCGTATGCTAGTTTACGGATTGATTGCGGAGACAGTGAAAGTGACCTTCTAAAAAAACCCAGTGTTTTTGATGTATCAGCAACGAGTTGAGTGATGTGTTTTTCCCACGTCAGTTTGCTGCTGATTGTGACACCTACGTACTTATATGATTCAACCTGCGAAAGGATAGTTGATTGAAGAGAATAAGGATACATAATACTGGAATGCTTGCGTGAAATTTGCATAAATTTGCATTTAGTGATGTTCAGCTCCATCAACCATTCGGAACACCAATTATCTATTTTTTGTAGGTCATTTTGTAGGATAACCTGGTCGTCGTGAGAGGAAATGCGACGATATAACACACAGTCGTCAGCGAAAAGACGAATGGACGAAGATATGCCGGATGGGAGATCATTGATGAATATGAGAAAGAGCAGGGGCCCAAGCACAGAACCCTGCGGCACGCCTGAAATCACTTCATGAGTTGCTGAATGATAACCGCCGATGACGGTATATTGAAACCGGTTAGTGAGGAAACAGTTAATCCATGATAGTGTGAGGGGATCAATATTGAGGCAAGAAAGTTTTGACATAAGACGTCGGTGCGGGACGCGATCGAACGCTTTTGAAAAGTCTAAAAATATGACATCGGTTTGAAATAATGATTCCAAATGCAAATGAAGGTCAGTAGTGAATTCAAAAAGTTGTGTCTCGCATGAAAGACCGGGGCGGAAGCCATGCTGTTTAGAAAAGAAAAATGAGTTATTGTGAAGGTGGCTGGCGACTTGAGAGTATATAATGTGTTCCATGAGCTTACATGCAATGCACGTTAATGAAATTGGGCGATAGTTGGACGGATTTGAGCGGTTTCCTGATTTGAATACTGGCACTACCTTGCTTAGTTTCCAGTCTTCCGGAAGCGAGCTGTCGGTTAATGACTGGGTGAATATGATTTGCAAGATCAGGCTAGAAATTATTTTAGTGGACTTCAGAATCTTCGCGGGGAGGTTGTCAGGGCCGGGGCTGGTAGAGAACTTAAGGCTGTCAATAAGTTTCTCGATTCCTTCTGCAGAAATATGAATGGGCGGCATCTGGTTGAGGTGTGAGCGAGATAAGACCGGCACGCCGGTCATGGGGGTCAGAAGTGGGGTAGCCACCCTCGTCCGAGAGCAGCGGTGGCGGCTGCCGACTACAAGCAGCAAGAATGGATAGCATCAGACAACCGGAAGAACTGCGCATCACCGGAGACGGCGGTAAGAACTGGACCCTCTTCAAGCAGAAGTTTGAAATATTTTGGCAAGCAACGTCGTGCAGTGAAAAGCCAAGATCCAGTGCCATGAAAACTGCACAACTTCTAAGCTTGGCGGGTGAAGACGCGTTAGAGGTCTTCAATAACTTCACTTTTGCCACAGGGTAAAGAAAAGAGGACTATGACACAGTGGTCGCAAAGTTCGAGTCGTACTGCGTCGAGCAGCAAAACGACGTTCACGAACGGTACATATTTCGCACTCGCATCCAAGATAACGGGGAGTCCTCTGAGCACCTTCTTCGGGATCTCGAGAAACAAGCCAGGCATTGCAACTTTAGCACAATGATCGACGTTTTTGGCACGAACTCGCCCAACCTTCGGGAGAAGATGCTAAGGGACAAAAAGTTGACGCTTGAAAAAGCTGTTGCTTTATGCAAGACGGCAGAGACTGCAGCCCGTCAAAACGATGTTTGAAACGCAAGAAAAGAAGAGACGGACGTGGATGCGGTTAGCTCGAGCATGCATACGTCGAAAGCACCGAGACGTCCTCAACGAGACAGCCGGTGCACTCGCTGCGGCCGAGTACACGCCCCGCGCCGTTGAGCAGCATATGGAAAAACATGCTAGTCGTGCTATGGGCTGAACCACTCCGCGTCTTGCTGCAGAACTGCTGGTGTAAACGAGATTCACCAAGACGACAACTTCGAAGTGCTAACCGTCGCTGTTGGAACAGTCGACAGCAACCGCGATTGGCGCATCACGGCGAAGATGGGCAGCCGAGAAGTGGTGTTTAAAGTTGTAATACCACACTCCGTTCTTATAACGGTGGGATCATCAAGCATTGCGGCGTGGTTGCAACAAACGTACTAGTTGGAGAGGTGGCCGCTGACTTTTTTGTGGTAAGAAAGGACCACCAAGCCATTTTCTGTATCGAAACGAGCGAGCGATTGGGCCTGATCCAACGAGCGATAGAAGCGGTTTCGACCACAGTAGAAGGCGTACTCCAACATTTTTCTGGACTGTTCGAAGGCACTGGACGCGTTCAGCGAAAACACAAAATAACGCTCCGCGAAGACTCCGTCCCCGTCGTCGAGCCGGCGCGGAGGGTGCCGCTGTCTCTTCAGCAGCCGCTGCGCGACGAATTAGACCGGATGGAACAAGAAGGCATCGTACGGAAAATGAGCAGCCTAACAGACTGGGGAAGCCCATTGGTCATTGAGCGCAAAAAACACGGCCAGTTCAGAGTCTTGACCCTAGGAACAATAACGAGTCTAAAACGGGAGCACTATCAGATGCCTCGTCGAGAGGACATTGAGGCGGAGCTGGCAGGCGCGAAATTTTTCTCCCGTTTGGATGCGAATGCGGTGTTTCACCAAATTCTGCTGGATGAGGACTGGTCAAAAATATGCACGTTTGCAACGCTCTTTGGTCGTTATTGTTTTCTACGCGTTCCGTTCGGCATAGCCTGAGCCAGCGAAGTGTTCCAGAAAGTTTTCACCGGAACAGCGCGCACTAACACACGGACATGAAGGGAGACACGACACATACGAGCGCTGACATTCAACTGGTGTTTATTGTTTGGAACGAAGCATATATACAGTTCCAACAGCACAAGGAAAACAAACCATCCATTCATAGATCCATAGTCAATTCATGCATGCCGCACTGAACACGGACGATAACAACATTATCATTTTCCCTTCGCTAAAAATGCCAATTCTTTAGAACCGATCGATAAAGATGGGCTACTGACGCATGCGTCTTTAGACCAGGCGATGTGCGCTGCTTCGATTATTTTGCGTGTTAATTGGTCACTGTGTTTACTTAAAATTTGTGTGCGAGTGAAGTCAGGGCAGGAGCAGCGATGGCGTAGAGGTAGAGCATCCGCCTCGCGTGCAAGAGGACCGGGGTTCGAATCCCGGTGCCACGCAATTCTCCACCGGATAAAAAAAAAGAAACTCCGCGTGTCGATGGAATTGCATAACCAGGCTTGGAGTGCGGCCTGATTTCGGTGACCAGAACCGACTACGCACTTTCTCATCAGAACAGGATTTGGCCACCCTGGTGTAGTACTTGGCCACAACTGAAGCAAAATGGTGGGTTTGAGCTAGTTGGTACATCTTCAAAATTTCACCAGCGCTGCGACTAGGAACAAGAACAGAGAAGGAAGACGAGGACAAGCAACAAGAACAGAGAAGGAAGACGAGGACAAGCGCTTGTCCTTGTCTTCCTTCTCTGTTCTTGTTCCTAGTCGCAGCGCTGGTGAAATTTTGGCCGCAACCTTGTATGAACAAACCAATTAACCCTCGGCCCTCAGTCCCCAGCGGCTGCGGAGAAACTGACCAAGGCGGCGTTCAGATCTGTGACGCAGCGGAGGGTGCTAAGAATCTCTGGCTCCGGACAGGCCGCCATTGGAAACTGAACCGGGCAACGTTTCACGCAAGAATCTTATCAAGTGAGGCTAGCTTAGCAGTGCTGCTGGAGGAATTAGCCGGTATTAAATGGGATGTCATAGGGCTTAGTGAGGTTAGCAGGACAGATGAGGCGTATACAGTACTAAAGGGCGGGCATGTACTGTGCTATCGTGGATTAGCAGATAGGCGAGAACTAAGTGTGGGATTTCTCATAAATCAGGATATAGCTGCCAACATCGAGGAGTTTTACAGTATTAACGAGAGAGTGGCAGCTATCGTAATTAGGCTTAATAAGAGGTACAAGCTGAAGGTGGTGCAGGCCTACGCGCCTACATCAAGCCATGATGACCAGATAGTTGAAAGCTTCTATGAGGATGTGGAATCGGCAATGACCAAAGTAAAATCACAGTACACTGTACTGATGGGCGACTTTAATGCAAAGGTAGGTAAAAAGCAGGCTGGAGACAAGGCGGTCGGTGACTATGGCATAGGTTCTAGGAACAGTAGAGGAGAGTTATTAGTAGAGTTCGCAGATAGAAATAATTTACGGATTATGAATACCTTCTTCCGCAAACGAGCAAACAGGAAGTGGACGTGGAAGAGCCCCAATGGTGAGACTAAAAATGAAATAGACTTCATACTGTGTGCACACCCTGGCATCGTAGAGGATGTGGATGTCCTCGGTAAGGTCCGTTGCATCGACCACAGAATGGTAAGGTCTCGTATTAGCTTAGATTTGAAGAGGGAACGGAGGAAACTGGTGAAGCGAAAGGCTAATAACGAGTTAGCATTAAGAGGGAAGGTAGAGGAATTCAGAATGTCAATGCAAAACAGATTTTCCGCTTTAACTGAAGAAGACGACCGTAGTGTTGAAACAATGAATGATAATCTTACAGCTATCGTTACAGAGTGCGCCGCAGAAGTAGGTGGTAGGATGGTTCGACAGGATACCAACAAGCTATCTCAGGAGACTAAAGATCTGATTAAGAAACATCAAAGCATGAGGACGTCTAACTCCACAGACAGGATAGAACTAGCAGAGCTATCT
Organism: Amblyomma mixtum; assembly: GCF_055824585.1. NCBI lineage: Eukaryota > Metazoa > Arthropoda > Arachnida > Ixodida > Ixodidae > Amblyomma > Amblyomma mixtum. The sequence goes on along the minus strand of NC_143019.1, from coordinate 136,060,772 downwards.
AAGTTAATAAATAAGCGCAAGGTAGCCGACATAAGGAAGTTTAACATGGAGAAAATCGAGCATGCTCTAAGGAATGGAGGTAGCCTAAAATCAGTGAGGAGAAAACTGGGCATAGGTAAAAACCAGATGTATGCGTTAAAAGACAAACAGGGCAATGTCATCAGCAATAGTGATAAGATAGTTGAATTAGCCGAAGAGTTCTACACAAATCTATACAGTAGCGAATGTAATAATCAAGTTACTGAGGGAGGCAGAAGAGCACAGCAATGGGACATCCCGACAGTAAGGAAGGAGGAAGTAAAGAAAGCCTTAGGAGCAATGCAAAGAGGGAAAGCAGCCACCCTGTATACGCAATGTCTTGTGACCTCGAGAGTACCAGAAGCTTGGAAGAACTCTAACATTATCTTAATTCATAAGAAAGGAGACGTCAAGGACTTGAAGAATTACAGACCGATCAGCTTATTGTCCGTTGCCTACAAGGCATTTACTATGGTAATCGCTAATAGAGTCAGGACAACCTTGGACTTTAGTCAACCAAATGATCAGGCAGGCTTTCGTAAAGGATACTCGACAATAGACCACATTCACACTATCAATCAGGTGATAGAGAAATGCGCAGAATATAACCAACCCCTATATATAGCCTTCATTGATTACGATAAAGCATTCGACTTAGTGGAAACCTCAGCTGTCATGCAGGCATTGCGGAATCAGGGTGTGGAAGAGTGCTATGTGAAAATATTGGAAGATATTTATAACGATTGCACAGCTACTATAGTTCTCCATAAAGTCAGCAATAAAATTCCAATACGGAAAGGTGTCAGGCACAGAGACACGATCTCGCCAATGCTCTTCACTGCCTGCTTACAGGAGGTATTCCGGGGACTGGAATGGGAAGAGTTGGGGATAAGAGTTAATGGAGAATACCTGAGTAATTTGCGATTCGCTGATGACATTGCCTTGCTAAGCCACTCAGGACAAGAACTGCTAAGCATGATCAATCAGCTAGACAGACAGAGTAGAACGGTGGGGCTAAGAATTAATATGCAGAAAACCAAAGTAATGTTCAATAGCCTTGCAAGGGAACAGCAGTTCGCTATTGGTAGCGAGGTGCTGGAAGTAGTAAGAGAATATGTCTACTTAGGGCAGGTAGTGACCGCAGATCCGGATCATGAGAAGGAAATAATTAGAAGAATAACAATGGGGTGGAACGCGTATGGCAGGTTCTCTCACGTCATGAATGGTAGCTTACCAATATCCCTGAAGAGAAAAGTATATAACAGCTGTATCCTACCGGTACTCACCTATGGGGCAGAAACGTGGAGGCTAACAAAGAGGGTTCAGCTTAAGTTAAGAACAACGCAGCGAGCTATGGAAAGGAAAATGATAGGTATAACGTTAAGAGATCGGAAGAGGGCGGAGTGGGTGAGGGAACAAACGAGGGTTAATGACATCCTAGTTGAAATCAAGAGGAAGAAGTGGGCTTGGGCAGGGCAGGTAATGCGAAGGCAAGATAACCGCTGGTCCTTAAGGGTAACGGAGTGGATTCCAAGAGAACGCAAACGTAGCAGGGGACGGCAGAAAGTTAGGTGGGCGGATGAGATTAAGAAGTTTGCGGGGATACAGTGGCGGCAACTAGCAAAGGACAGGGTTAATTGGAGAGACATGGGAGAGGCCTTTGCCCTGCAGTGGGTGTAGTCAGGCTGTTGATGATGATGATGATGATGATGAAGTCAGGGTGGCAAGTTTTGCTTTTACAGTCTCTACAATGGATCCCGAGATGCCCTTTTACTGTGTTATGCATGCTATTATTGTGCTCCTTCAGGCGTTCATTGAGGCATCTACCCGTCTGACCCACATACAGCTTGCCGCATGGCAAGGGAATGGCATACACTACACCTTATTCACATGACACGAATCGATTTTCATGCTTGATGTCGCTTTCTGTGGGAACGAAATCAGAGTTAACCATTTTGCACACCTTCCCGAGCTTATCCGGAGCCGAAAACATAACCTTAACACGTGCTCTATTCGCTATCTTCTTTAGTCTGTGGGAGAAATGATGAATGTAAGGCACAACAGTAGTTTTTTTCTTTTTCCTTCCGCGTCACTGAATCTGCCTGCTCCCCTTTTCCATTTTTGCTCAAGATACTGAGAATAGATTCGGACACTGATACTAGTAGCTGCTTGGGATAACCAGCCTTAACGAGCCGATCAGTTTGGAGACGGAAACTATCTTGCATGGAGTGCATGCAATATTTGTTAAGCGCGTTGTGATAGCATGACTTCGCGACGGCACGTTTTACCAGCTTAGAATGAGATGACGTAAAAGAGAGCAATGGCTTTCTGCTTCATGGCTGGTAAGACCAACACATGTGATTTCATTTCATTTATTGATCCCTTAAAGGCCCGAAGGCATTACATAAGGGGGGGCATATTGGTTTCCAACGGCAATGATGGGAACATGCATAACAATAAAAAGAACAAACATACAAACAAACATAAAAGGGGTTGCAGTCATATCAGGGTTTCCCAGCAGGTGATACGTCATTTAATAAAGATATGTCAAGCAATACTCGCTACAAAGAGCGCAGAAGTGATCAAGATTTATGTGAGGTGAATTTTTATTTTCTCGCGGAATGTTTTGTGATCAGTGCATGCAGCGATGTCGTTAGGCAGTGAATTCCATAGTGCTATTGCGTTGGGGAAAAATGAGTTGTTGTAAGCTGACGTGTGGCCACTGATGCGTGCTATCGGGTTACCGTGACTAAGCCGGGAGGACGTTCGTAGTGGGGCGGTTAATAGAGCGTGCCGTGATCTTGTGTTATGATAAAATGTATGAAGTAAGCATAGGCGGGAAACGACGCGGCGTGATTCCAGTGTTGAGAGACGGAGGGACTGCTTGAGGGCGGTGACACTGGCTTCTCTTGAGTAACATGAAGTGATGAACCGAGCTGCACGATTTTGGATTGATTCCAATTCGATGGTGAGATACGATTGCCATTAATGGTGCATTAATCTGAGTTTGAGGTCTAAAAATTGGATGACATTGTTTTCTGGCACTTCAGTAGTTATTATGAGGGGATGATGGCACTCAACAAAGTTAGCTTTGATCTGCGTAAAGACTGCGTCAAATTCTTCCAGATTAGAGCCTATAAGAACAAGAAAGTCATCATCATAGCGAAAACATTGTACAACCTTTGACCCTTTCAAGTTTTCTTGAAGCCTTCTAACCTTTTGTGCTAACAACAAGTCACTAAGCACGGGAGCTATGCATGACCCGATGCAAACTCCTCGTTTTCGCAAGTAAAACTCACTTTCCCAGGAAATGAAGGTAGAAGTTAAATACACTTGAAGTAGTTGTAAAAAGCCCTCGGCGGATATGCCGTTCTTGTTTTGGAATTCAATTACTCCTTGCTGGTCAATACATTCTTCTAAGCACGCGAAAAGCTCGTCATGTGGTAGTGAATAATATAGGTCCTTGACGCCAAAAGAGCAGGCTATCAGTCCCTTGTTCTTGTTAGTTTCTAAAAACTGGATTACATCCTGCGAATTTTTTACCTGGAAAGGATCGTCCAACGTGGGTGAATTTAAGATCTTCTTTAGAAAAACTGCTACAGTTTTCTGCCATATGCCTCTCTCAGATACGATCACACGAAACGGACACTCTGGTTTGTGGGTTTTTGCGCTAAAAAACACTTGTAAACTAAAGCCTTCACTTTTATCGGCTCTTTTCGTTAACAGTTCAAGGTTAAGTTTTTTGCACACTCTCTTGGTCTTATCTTTAATTCTTTTCAGGTTAAGGTTCTTGGCCACAGAAAACGAAGACAGAATAGCTTCCCTACCCTTCTTGACGTACAATTGAGAGGGTAGCACTAGGAATCCCCCTTCCTTGTCGGCTGGGAGCAAAATGAGCAAATTTCGCTTCAAATACGAGACAGTTTGACGAACCGAGACGGTGTTCACTGGGGCCTTGCAACGCAGAAGCGCATCAACTCCTTCAGGCACGCACCTATCCGATTCTGCCACCGGTGCCAACCTGGACACCTGCCTCACCATGCTCAGAAGTTCTGCGGGCGACCTTTTGGGTTCCGTGGCGTACTTCGGCCCCTGGAAGAGAACACGACGCACTTCCGTAGGCAGCGACACGTTCCCTGCGGCGTGGATGACATTCTCTGTCGAGTGCTTCTTTCTGGCCGGTGATGCCCGGAGCTGGAAAAGGGTATGGTGCCATAGGAAGTCAGCCGTAGTGTTCGCTAAATCAGAAAACTCTTTCCATTTCTTCTTTCTATGTGGTGGGGCTTCGGTTCTTTGCAGCAGAAGAAAAAGACTGCGCCTGTAAAACCGAGCTTGTCTGTTCTATTCAGCCTTCAGGATGTGGCAAATTCTTGAGCAATTCGTGTCCGTGCCTTAATGCGCGCTGTTCCGGTGAAAATGAGTTACCAACTTGCCCAAGCATCTGTTTTAACGAGTTCCAGAAAGCCCTGAATGAAATATTTGATGGCCTCCCCGGTGTGCGAGTGTATGTCGACGATGTTTTAATTTGGGGTACAACTAGGGCAGAGCATGAGGAACGGCTGCATAGCGTCCAGAGCACGACTGAAGGGCCAGGACTGACCTTCGACGAGGCAGAATGTCAGTTTGGCGTTGAAGAAACTGCATTCTTGGGCCACATTATTAGCAGCAGAGGTAGAAGACCAAACCACACTCTCGTGAAGAGCCTCCTAGAAATGCAAAACCGAAAGATAAACAAGCGGTGCAGAGAATGATGAGGAAGTTAGAGCGCGAAAAAACAAAGACAAAGTGGAGACGTGGACGGGGCAAGCGCTAACTTTCAACAAATGCTTTATTGAAGTGCGGGAAGGGAACCTAGCGGGGCCGCCGCGCATGCGGTAAACCTCTTGTCTCCTAAACTTGCTGTTGTTAAACCCTGAGGCGAGTGTGCAGAAGGTGGTGAAGGCATACATGGTTCAAAATAGTTAAGATTATGCACATTATGATAACAAAAATCGATGTTCTTTTGGAGTCATGTGCACTGAGGGCGTGATGATGCATAGATCGTTCTGAGTGATCTTAGCGGCTTCAAACAGCTCACGTTCGAGCCTACCTTTATGCCTCCCGATTACCGAGGTGCTTTTCAGCAGCGGTAGACATTTGCAGTCCTTGCAATGGGGTGGGAGGTTCGAGCCGTAGCCTTTATCTAGTGAATTGGCGTGCTCCCTCAATCTGTCGTTTAGACAGCGACCGGTCTGACCGATATAGACTTGACCACAGCTCAAAGGGATATGATAAAAAACGCCTTCTTTAGTCATATCATAGTCATAGTCAAAGCATTGATCGAAGCACCTCTTCTGGCAATATTTGAACCAACAAAGAAAACGAAAGTGACGTCAGATTCATCACAAGCTGACATGGAATCTGCCCTGATGCAGCGTCATGGTGCTACTTTCAGACCGGTAGCATATGCATCTCAAGTCCTGACAGAAGCGGAGCAACGATATTTGCAAATCGAGATACTTCCCCTTGTCTTTGGTTGCGAAAAATTCCATCATTTTGTGAATGCCCACCCGATATCTTTCGAAAGTGACCACCGGCCGCTGATGGATATCGCTAAGAAAGCGAGTGGGGACATGCCGCCTAGACTGCAGCGTTTCTTTTTGCGGCTTTTGAAGTACAACTACGTGTAAACGTATGTTCCTGGCGAACAGATGGAGGTCGCCGATGTGCTGTTAAGGTCGCCACTCCCTGCTGATGTCGTCGCTGTGGATACGGATGATGTCGAAGTGCACGCCATCAATGTACTATCGTCAACCGTGAGTGAAAGAACAAAGCCGCGCCTTGTGCGCGAGACATCGGCGGATCCCTATCTGCAGGGTGTGATAGAGCGCATTTCAACAGGCGGGCCTATAGACGGCTGTTTTGAGCCTATCGCGCCGGAGCTACCAGTTGTGAACGGCGCACTCATGAAGGACACCAGGGTCATAATTCCCACAAGCATGCATGCCGAGATATTGCAGCGCATTCATGCAGGGCACCTCGGTATAGCCAAGAACAAAGCAAGAGCTAGGCAACTGGTTTACGGGCCTGGGATGAACTCTGAAATAGAATCATTGAACCAAAAATGCGGCATCTGCAAGAAGTACGCTTACAGTCAGCCAGCAGAACCACTAATGCTTCGTTCAACGCCTAATCAAGCTTGACAGCGTGTTGGTGTTGGTACGGGGCAAATTACTACTTGTGCGCTTATGACGCAATGTCAGATTTCTCGAATGTAGAGAAGCGCTTTGATCTGAGTGCGAGCACAGTCGTTGAAAAGCTCAGTGCAATATCTTCAAGATATGGCATCCCAGTTGAACTTTGCACCGATAATGGAAATCAATTTTCTAGCCGCGAGTTTGCAAGTTTTTCGAAACTGTATGACTTTAATCACACTACATCCAGCCCACAGTTTGCGCGCTCAAGCGGTCTTGCTGAAAAGGGCGTACAGGTGATCAAAAGGATTCTTAAGAAGACATGCGAAAAAAAATGAAGATTTTTGGCTTGGTGTATTATATTACAGGACGAGTTCATTGGAAGACGGCTGGTCGTCTGCACAGCTTCTTCAAGGAAGGAGTCTTCGCACCCCATTGCCCGACTTCCGCCCTCAGCTCAGCAAGCATAAGCAGTCGAGCTAGAACAGCCGGAACCTGCCAGCCCTTGCAGCGGGTGATGTCGTACGGAAAGGGTCCTCATGGGAAAGAAAAGCTAAATTGATATCACCAGCCGGACCGCGATTATATCACTTTCAAACCGGCGAAAGCCTCTTGAGGCGCAACCGGCAGCTTTTTCTCGCAACAAGGGAGCGATTCGCTTCATGCTCATCGGACGGCAGTGACTCTGTTGACGACCTACCGACCGGAGCCCAGCATCAGCGTGTCACCTCATCACCTCAGAATCCTATAGCCACTTCTCCGACGGCTCAGCCTCCCCTGTCAAGGCGGTCCACGCGACCCACAAAGCAACCCATGCGTTTAGGCTACGACAAGAAATTTCAACAAATCACTAACGGCTGATTCTTATTGTTAAAGGGAAGGGGATGTATCATATCAGTGCCGGTGCCTGTTTGTTATAACCAGCTCATGTGCAACGTGCTGCACTGCCTCCTCTCTTCTTCACCCTGCCTTCTCTCCCCGCGGCCCTATATATGCACGGACCGTAATAAACCTGGCCAGTGGTTGTTCCCTGACTGTGCCGTTCGTTATTCCGGTCAACTTCACGACACAATAATACAGCCGTCGATGTGAAATGTTTTGCTCTAAATCCACATTGATGGGGGCACAGAACGTTAAGTTTACCGAGATAACGTTTTTGCCTTTTAGCAATTATCTCCACGAAGATTATATTTATTGCACTTAATATTGAAATCGGTCGATAATTAGATGGATCGGAGCTGTCAGAAAATTTAAATATGAAAACAATTTGACTAAGTCAGCCAGGTACACTGAAGAATGTAAGGAATGACTCAGTTTTCAAGAGATCGAACCTAATATATCAAAATCTTCCCTGATTAGTCTCACCGTGTTTTCATCAAGGCCGGCAGATTTATTTGGAGAGTAGAAGCAAGAGAATGCAGTTAATTAATTTCAAGACTACCCAAAGTTACTTAAATGCGGGTTGAAATTTTACACGGTATCTTTACTAATATTTTGCCGAAGGTGCTTATCTTTCTGAATTCTACCAACAAGCTTATTAACCATGCACCACATCTCTTTTGAATCACCCGGTGCTATTAAGTGGCAAGGAAATAAAAGGAAGAGCACTCGCAGAATATTCTAAAAATATTTTCTCAATAGCATTTCTTGATGTCAAGATCCTACGGACACTGATATCGCCGCTTACCCTAGCCAGGTTAGGGACACTATATTTTTCGAGCCTACTGATGAAAATGGGGTTTATAACGTGTACATGGGAATTAGTAACAGCAAAGCCTTAGATATTGTAACGCGGCGGCCAGCTGAAGAATGAGGCGTGGTGAACGATGGCTATGAGATGATTTAATGGCCGCTGGCCTAGCGCGGGCGCTCCGTCCCGCGCCACTGCCAGCTTCGTCTTCGTCACACTACCCGGGGCCTCCGAGCGATCGTCCTGATCGGTGACGAACAGACGGCGAAAGGGCGATGGTCTTGAGTGAAGGATCGAACAATATGTAGAAGATGGTGCAGTGCTGGCCGCCACGATGCGAAAGATGAAAGAATGAGTCCCGGTCCACGAAGCATCCGCGCCGTAGGGTGCCAGGAGCTGACGGCCGAGGTCTCTGGACGCACCGAACGGCGGGGGCAAGGGGGCGGTGTCTTCACGTCTGGATCTTGGGTCAGTGGGGTCTTGGGTCGATGGGGTCTTGGGTCGGTGGGGTCTTGGGTCCGTCGGGTCTTGGGTCGTCGTGTCGTGTGGTCCAGGCGGGGGACGGGGCTGGGGGGAGCGGCGAGGTCGGTTCAGGTCGGGCGGGCTGGGGCACGGCCGTGCGGTGCTGACCAGGTACTCACGGTCGACGTCCACGGCAGGCCCAGGACGCCGAAGCTCCGTGACCAGGATGGCGATGAAGGGACCCCAGCACCTCACACCAAATGTAACGCGGCGGCCAGCCGAAGAATGAGGCGTGGTGAACGATGGCTATGAGATGATTTAATAACCGCTGGCCTAGCGCGGGCGCTCCGTCCCGCGCCACTGCCAGCTTCGTCTTCGTCACAATATCAATACCATGCTGATGAAACCACTGAAATATGTCTTACCCACAATTTGTCCCTTGCTTTCCCACATCTATAATCTTGCACTGGAATGCGGGGTTTTCCCAAACGGAATGAAAACGGCAAAAGTGTCTGTAATCTATAAAGGGGGCGACCGAAATGCACCAACAAATTACAGGCTCATTTCAGTACTCCCTGTGTTTTCCAAGGGATTGGAAAAGGTTATTTCGTAAAGAATCACAAAGTTTTTCGACAAACATAGAGTAATAAATTAGTCACAATATGGTTTCAGAACTAGTAAATCCACAGAAACAGCCTTACTAACAATGAAAGAAATTATTTTGAGCAACATAAATGCGAACTTGTATACGATGTGCCTCTTTCTTGATTTCAGTAAGGCTTTGATTGCTTAAACCATACGATTCTTGCTAGCAAACTTCAAATGTACGGTATCCGTGGTAAACCATTCATACTGAAAACTGCGCAAAAAACGAATACACAGAACGAGAAGGCACGACACGGGTGCCTTCTCGTTCTGTGTCTTCGTTTTTTTGCGCAGTTTTCAGTATGAATTCCTACCAACTAGCCCAGTTTACCTTTCTTATAAACCACTCAGTTTGCTTGAAAGCTACCTCCAAAAGTGAAGTCAGTCGGTGTCTGTATATGGTGAATTTTCTTCCCTTTTGCCTATCAGTTGTGGTCTCCCACAAGGAAGCGCACTGGGACCTCTTTTGTTTAATGCGTACATAAATGATATTGTTAGTATAGACCCTTCGATTAATTTTGTAATATACGCCGATGATAGCACAATACTTCTTTCAGGCCCTAACCTTAGCGTATTCATTGTGAAATGTAATAACACACTCAATAAATTATCTAGCTGGTTAATGATGAAAAAATAAAAGATAAATCCTACAAAGTCCAAGGCTATAAAATTTCGCGCAAGAAACAAAGCGATAACACTCAACTGCATGCTCAACTTTGAAAACCAAGAAATAGAAATTGTTGAAAAGCACAAGATCCTTGGAGTGTATTTTTCGTGTCACTGAAACTGGGATGCCCACGTCGAACACCTGCAAAAAACTGTCTTCTGTTTGCGGGGCCCTGTCGCGATGCCGTGACCCCTTACCATTGAAATCTAAATTACAAATTTCTTATGCATTATTTTTTCTCACCTTAACTACTGTAGCTTAGTATGGGCCATAATGACAAAAATTACATAAATAAGCTTTCAGTATTCAGGGCGAGAACTACAAACAGCTTTACAAGATCACAGCAATACTGTACGTAAGAATAGGAGGAGAAACAGCAGCGGGACAAAGAAAAATAGTAGAATCGAGTGGGGAGAAACGGTGGCTTAGCTGCGGGATGGTTGGGTCAGGTCGCAGGGAGTGTCGGGCTGTGGATGCTCGCGGGGCTGACTGGGTGCTGCAGATACGGGCGAACTTGGGACACGCGTCTTCGGTGCCGCCGTCGCGGCTATCTACGCGCCGGACACCAGCCTAGGCTCGCTTGTAGACAACTTCCCTGGCTGGCCTCACACACGTCCGCACGCACCGAAATCTGCAAGCCAATTGGCCGGCTCGCTGTGTTCCCGCCTCTACGTTCTCATGGCAAATAAACAAACAAAACTTCAAAGCACAGCACGCCATCGATTAGCAGATGCTGAAAAGCGGGGAAAAGAAACACGAAGAAACTGAGAAGGGACGCGAGGGAAAGCCAGGGTCCTAACGAGGAGCGATGCTAACTTGCGAAGGTCGGGAAGGGTGCGGGGCATTCAGCCGACAGCTCCCCGTTCCCACAACGTGCAAGCGCTCGCTACCCGGCGATAATCCCTGTAGGGGGCGGAGTGGCCTTGACCCTCCACCGTGGCCACTGGTCTGCTGTCCACGCGGTGGGCAAAATCTTCGCCACCGCACTGCGACATGTTGCTGAAAAAGAGAGGCGCCTTGCCAACCACTGATTTAGAAGTAAAATACGTACACGGCAGGCACGACTTTGTGACAGTATCTTAACGACCGAATCGTACACAAGCTTTTCAGTATTAACAGGATAGCAGGAAAAAAAACCGAATCGTACACAAGCTTTTCAGTATTAACAGGATAGCAGGAAAAAAAACTGTGGTGTCGTGCAAAAAATTCGCCCATTGGCTGGCGCGAAGTGACGTTACCAGATTGGAAGCGACACCTGAACATTTGGTATCGTCATTACGTCCGTGTCGCCACCTCTAGACACCTTCGGGGAAACATCAAACCATTGCCTGGGTAGCCTGAAGATAAGAGATGTCTGGCTGTGTTGAGACAGACATTTAGGGGTCCGCGAGCACCGCCATGAAAGAAAACCGCTACATTCAATGTAAGGGTGCGAGCAGCTTCTAATGCTATTGGACTGCCATCACGTAATGCAAATAAGTGTCTCTATGAATTTATCTCACGGCGCTGGGGTTATGTTGCTGCTCCGTACTGTGCGCACGCTCTTAGGAATGTTAGAATTACATTTAGGGACCTGCACTACCCTTCAATAATGAAGGCTGTGTTTCATCTCTGTTTCCTGGACACAATGGGGACCGAGCACACAGTCGTCAGGGAAGCGTGCGTGAGAGTGGTTAGTCGGTTATTAAGGCGGAAGCCTTTAATGCCTCATCGTTGTAAGCAGGAGCTGTCGACAGAAATGTCACGCCTTTCAGTTGGTCGAAACGGTCGTGATGTCACAGTGCGCGTATTTCAAACGGGGCCAATTGTACTTTGGCTACTAACCATGCAACCAATTAAAGGGATCGTATAGTGATGCTCCAAGTAAGTTCGACTGAGTTTAGTTAATTGCTTACTTAACCAATTAGTCCAATTAACCTTTCTAGTCAGACCAGATCAATAAATAAAACCGAGTAAGAAATTGGCCGAGTTTGCAATCGAACCCCGGTCTCCAGAGTGCGAGTCGAGCACGCTACCACTCCGCCATGCCAGCTCGATGGTTTGGTATGAACAAAGGTGCGTCTAGTGAATACGGTGCCTTCGTTCACTCCCATCTTCCTCCCTTCCCGTTACGGCGAGGTTCAGGTGTGCACCGAGATATGCGAGACAGATACATTTCCTTTCCTCAAAAACCAATTTACTGACGAGCAAGGCGTATTTGTCCGCGTTTCAGATTGCTCCAAATTGTCGTGATGTCACCGCGCGCGAATTTTGACGGGTGTCCACCGAAATATGTGAGACAGTTACTGCGCAACTTCCTTTCGTCAAATACAATTTTCGACTAGTGTCTACTGAGATATGCGAGACAGTTAATGCGTAATTTCCTTTCCTCAAATACAATTTTCATTTTCTTCATTACGGCCCCTCTTTCTTCTTTCACTCCACTTCCTCCCTTCCTGTACAGTGCAGCTCAGGTGTCCACCGAGACGACAGAGAATTACTGCGCCATTTCCTTTCCTCAAAAAGCGTTGCGTTCAAAGGGCAACGCATCGCGCCGAACGGGTGGTGGCGTTTAATTGACTCCGTGGCAGCGCTACAACACGCTGTCGCGTTCCACTCCTAAAGGCGAAGCTTTAGCGTCATTAATTGGCAGTTAATTAATGCACCAACAAAATGTGAAGTGAACAATCGCGTAGCAGAATGCAGCACTCAGGCTTTCGGCTTTCAGCACTTTAGCCGCTAAAGTTCCTCGTAATTTTTTCAGATGCTGCATTTAAGCGATGTGGTTGTCAACCAGGTCTGATCTTCTTCCGTAAGAGTGAACCTGTAAATGGTGGCGTTTTTGTTTTCTCCACTCAGCATATGGCACTTGCCGCTTTATGAGCTACAAAGGAAGGCCGCAAGAACTCACGCCACGACCGTGTATACAGACGCGTCTTGGAGAGGAGGAGATACCAAAATCGCTGTAGCGGCGGTGGTCGATTCGTCTTTACGCGAAATGACCAGCGCGTCTCTCCGAGGCTGCACAGCTGCAGAGTCCGAGGAAGTAGCCGTTGCTCTAGCGGTGGCGGAGGGCTACAGAACCGGGCGGTCGCTAACAATACTCACGGACTCTCAAACAGCCTGCCGAAATTACATATTGAAATATACCTGCGCTTAAAAGACACGGACAGAAAGAAAGAGACACACACACCAGCGCTTTGTGTGTGTGTCTCTTTCTTTCCAGCGCTTTGTGTGTGTGTCTCTTTCTTTCTGTCCGTGTCTTTTAAGCGCAGGTATATTTCAATATGGTAAACCAACTCGCCCAAGAAACCACTCTGCGAAATTACATGAATGGCAGGATAGGTCGTCACGCGCTCCGTATACTCCTCGCAGCGAGCGACAGAATTAAAAACCAGGAAGAACAAAACGACAAGATCCCACACAAAATTGTGTGTGTACCGGGGCACACGGGGGTGGCAGGGAACGAAGAGGCCGACAGGATAGCTCGAGGATACATTACTTTCCGAGCATCCGACGAGACCGCGGAACTCGCGCCAGCACCCAGGGAATATTCGGCCATACTACAAAACTATAGAGGCAGAAGAATGCGATATCCCCCACCGCACAAATCTCTCAGCAGAGAGGAGGCTGTCACTTGGAGACAATTACAAACAGGCTCTTTCTCAAACCTACATATACAAAACAAAATGCACCCTACGACATACACGGACAAATGTCCCTGGTGCGACGAAAAACCTACTCTATACCACATCACATGGGCCTGCCAAAACATAGACGTGGTCCCCAAAATACAAAACCCGAGTGCGGAGCAGTGGGAGACTGCTGTCCAGCGACCGCTGTGAAGACCAACAAGGTCTGGTACAGCGAGCTCAACGGGCGGCAGTGGCCAGCGGAGCCCTGGACTGAGGGCAACCGACCACTGATTAGAGGCGGACGACTTCGACAGAGAAAGTTCCTGGGGGTAGAACCAAGATGTCTCTGAAGATGCCCCAAACCGCAGGAAAAACCATTAGTGTAAATAAAGTTTTCCCTTCCCTTCCTCACGCCAGAATAATCATAAACTCTAATAAGACCCCTCAAGACTTCCAGCGGCTCGCTTGGCGCTGTCTCAAAAAGGGTCGACTGCAGTCAAACAGGCAGGAGCATAAACAGCGACGCGTCCAGCAGTGCACGTACACGGAGCGCGTATGCCGGTGCGGAAGGCGACCAGGAAGTGGCGCATGGCGTAGAAGCGTCCGTCCCTGGCGAACACGGCGCAGGACAGGCTGAGCGGGGCATCCGGCCCGGTGACCAGGGCCAGTCTGCCGCCGGCCAGCAGACGCACGGTGGGCGGTGGAGGGGAGAACCGCACTCGGGACAGCCGGCGCTGCAGCGGGGTGGGTGCGGGAGCGTAGACAGTTCATTTGGCTCGACCGCATCTGTGCATTTTGTACAAAGTCAAAGAGAAATTGTGCGAAAGCATTACTAGTCTTATTACGAGAAAAGCCGATGGCGTGTATGTGTACTTTCAAATGGTACAGAAAATCCCAGCGATTGCAAGAAAAAGAGGATGAAGTCATCAAGAGGCCGTATCACGCACACCGTAAGCAGAGCCCCACCACTTCCGACAGTCTATTCATGTCGATGGTCGGTATATACTCGCCGCTGGCCGACCTCCATGAGGCGCTAGTTTTCCAGACATTCGTCGCAAACCTTTTGCCGACAACGCAAATTTTTTGCCGCACAGAGATCCGGTTGGTGGTCATATAATTGGATCGTTGCTTAGGTTTGGTTTGGTTTATGGGGTTTAACGTCCCAAAGCAACTAAGGCTATGAGAGACGCCGTAGTGGAGGGCTCCGGAAATTTCGACCACCTGGGGTTCTTTAACGTGCACTGACATCGCACAGTACACGGGCCTCTTGAATTTTTCCTCCTAAGAAATTAAACCGCCGCGGCCGAGATCGAACCCGCATGTTTCGGGTCAGCAGCCGAGCACCATAACCGCTGAGCCACCGCGGCGGCCGATCGTTGCTTATAGCTTACATGTGCTAGTCAAGAGGGAGGCTAGCTTGCGACAGGCATTCTTACCGACGACCTGTGCACCTTCGCCTGTGTGCCTTCCCAGACTTCCGTTTCAAAACTAAGATGTAACTGTTTGTCGGACAGCGCTTCGTGTGGTGTCATACGCGTGTGTGCGTATATGGGTGGTGAATTTCTACACATGATGCTTTCACATTTTCATAAGTGTCTGCTGAATTTTTCAATCCTTTTAGGTAGACCCCCATCCTATCGAACGTAACAGGTCCAGGTTGATTGTGTGACGCAAGTGAACAAACAACGCCTATCGTGCGCTCAATGATTGTATTCCCGATTCGTCGCTTTGATATTTCCACCCCGTGTGAAGAGATCCAGTGATATATTTTTTAATTACACAACCAAGGAATAATGGTCGGCCGAGCAAGCGTATACAAAAAAAGCACCGCAGCGGGCGCCCTCCGATTAATATGAACTTGATGGAGCTTTTGATCAAATTTGCCTATTGCATTAGTACGCTTTATGAACACACATGCTTGATGTATTCTTGAAGTCCCCTGCTGAGTCTAGCAACTTGCCTACACGTATTCCGAGCCCTCAATATGGTCTTCAAAGCGACACAACTGCGTTTAACCATGTGTTAAATTCCACTTGTAAGATATATGTAATTCGTTTTGGTTGTGATCCAACGCACATTTGCAATGTATAAATTTACCTTCCCGTTTTTCTCATTTTACAGTTTACATTCCGATTAAACAAACATAGATTTCCAATAATAAGATAGCAACTCAAGAAAACTAGGTACAGCTGTTTGTCAAGAGCACCAACTTGCCCAGACCTAAGGTCTTCGAAGAACGCTGGTATTGAGGCCTTCGGTGGCGAAGCAAACTGAGAGCTTGGCGGAACTCTATGTTTGCCCAGGTACTTCGATAGAACTTGCAGCGAGTTGTATACGCAGTGCTCAGCGGTAGTCGGCAATGCGATGGCAAGGACGGCTAGTGAGGCAAGCAGCATGGCGGACGAATGGGAGTCGTCGCGAAACTGACTGGGCAGTCGTATTCAAACGCGGAGGACATCTCAGCGCATAACGCTGTCGAGAGTGTATTCATCTAATGAGGTGAGGTTCTGCCGCATCTCCACGACGATGTGCAGAAACATCTGGAGGTCGGCAGCGGTTGTTGCCGGATCCTCCAGGATCACTTCTAGATAGACGACGGCCTTCGCTATAAGGGTTCGCAGGAACCTCAGGGACATCTGAGTTTGTTCATGAGTGTGGGTAGAAGGAGCCAGACGCTGATTTCCGGGTTTCGGCGCTAAAGATATTGCGGAAGGACAAGAAAAGGATCCGGCAGTCTGGTATTTGCTACTAACGGAATTCAACATCGTCGAGCTCGTGCACGCTGGTGGTGGCTTGAGCCACGGCGGCAATTCGTATTTATTTTCAGCAGCTGTACCCTCGAAAAGTGCCGCTGACCATCCGATCCCAACTCCAGCCTCCAGAAAGCTTCCAGCTACCCTCAAGAAGGACCACCTACCGACACCCTATACAGCCCTCACTTCACTCCACCCGCCAGAAGAGGCGCCCGCCACCCACCTCTCTGTCTTCAGTCTCCCTAAACATTCTGTCATATGTGTGAAGCCTATCATTAGAGTAAGATCACTCATTGCTGCAGTAAAAACATCAAGGTGATCATCGAGCTTAAAGCCCCCTCAACCACAGCTTTCTCTTGTCATGTTTCATGATCGCCCCATCAGTTTTTGGTTTTTGAAGCGTGAAGAGGCCCCAGGAGGGGACAAACGAGTATTTAGCCTAAAGGTTACAGAAGTTTGTATATCAAAGAAGAGATCGCAGATTTCGGTCGGAAAAAGAAATGCGCTGTGTTGGTCTTCCTGCTGTTCCTGCCGCGCGTTCGTGTAAAGTGTGGCCCTGTCCCTGCAGAGTTTTCACGTTATTGTGAATTTTTTATGGCACATAGACAGGACGAAGGTATCAAAAAACAAAGGACGAAATGTTTCTACAAGACGACTAGTTTCGTCCTGTATTTTTCTACCTGCGTCCTGTCTTTGCGCCGTAAATAATTAACAATGAACCAAAATGAACTAGCCCATCAACAAGTTCTTTTCACGTTATGACTGCTGAACAAATGTCAAGCGATCGCTACAGGGCCCGAACACGAGAGTACAGTATGATTTGCCTCACAGCTAGTTGGCCCTGAGGTGCCGAGCTACGAGTGGGATGTAACGTCTGCCATATGTGATGTGTTTTCAAGCACTCCCGAAAGAACTTCATCATTAGCAGCCTGACCATGCCAACTGCAGGACTAACGCATCTCCCATATCTCTCCAATTAGCCCTGTCCTGCGACCCTGCTGACAGCACCCTCAAAACTCGTTTCCCCTCAAAACTCGTTAATCACATACGCTTAGCTAATTCCTTGCCGCTCGCTGAAACACTCCCCTTCCCTTGGAATCCAGTTTGTTACCCTTAATGACCATCGGCTATCTTGCCTTCGCATTGCATGCCCTGCCCAAGCCAATTCCTTCCAACTGATTTTGACTAGAATGCAAAGCCATCTTGGTGTCTCTAAAGTCTACTTCAAATCACAACCCACGCTTCGAGCCTCCGCAATACTGCCTAACAGTTTTAAGACCGGCTATAAACTCTGGAAGGATGAAAGTCCATACGCATTGCAGTATCGGTCTGTGAACTGTCGAATACATATGCAGCCATTAAGTGGCAGCGTTAGCGCTCAGCCCGCATCGATATTGTCACGTTGTAGTGACGGCAGTCCAGTAGTCAGAAAGACAGTAACAAGACTTTCGAACGAAGCTCTTTATTTGGGCTGACTTGCGCCCGCAAGATAACTAAACAGCACGGCAGTGGCGTAGAAAGAGAAGTTTAATTTTTTCGAACGCAACAAAAATACAAAACAAAGCGGTTGAACCCACAGGTCTGATCATTCAAGCAGATGCGCAGTGCCGCCGCACTGATTTACGAATTGAAAAAACAGAGACGAGACACAAGAGAAGGACAAAACACCAGCGCTGACTAACAACCAAATGGTTTATTGCTACAGGCAAGGCAGCATATATATGAAATGGCACGAGTAAAAACACAAAATAAGCATGAGAGAAAGATACCGCACAACCACACAACTTGACTAAAAAAAGGCACGTCACTGATTAAGATATGCAAGTTCTTTTGAGAGCAGATTTATGGATGGGCTGCTGATAGAGGTGTTACCGAGCTTTCTGATATGGCAAGCCTCCGAAATGAGCCTTGTGGTCTCATCTTTATAACGGGCGATGATAGTAGTCCTATTGAGGTGCGCTTCGCAATCTTCACACTCAGCACAGTGCACAGCAAGGTGGTTTCTGCAAGACTTGTTCTCTATATCTTTTGCATGTTCACGCAGTCTATTGTTGATGCATCGTCCCGTCTCACCGATGTAGAAACTGCCGCAAGAGGTCGGGATCTTGTAAACGACACCAACACGACACTGAACGAACTTCCGCTTATGCTTCTTCTGGCAGCCTTTTTTGCTTCCATCCTCATTAACACGCTTGCACAATCCGCTAAGTTTATTCCTGGCAGAAAAAACCAGTCTAATGCCTCCTTTGCTCACTATCTTTTTTAGATTGTGCGAAACTTTGTGCACATACGGGATGCACACTGTTCTTTTTCTTTCTGCCAGACCCGCATCGGTGTCCTTGATCTTTCGCAGACTACATTCTGCAAGCAGGGACTCTGCAACATTTGACACCATCTTCGTGGGGTATCCTGCTGCAGATAGCCTGTTCACCTGTGCGTGAAAGCTGCCTTTTGTCTGATGCAGACATGATCTTTGCAGTGCGGCTCTTAGGCATGCCTTAGCGATACCGCGCTTAACAATCTTCGACTGAGCTGACCGGAAAGGGAGAAGGCTCTTCCTAGACCGCGGCGAGTATGCCCAACAAATATGGTTGCTAGAAATTGTCATTTCCATGTCTAAAAACCTGAGCCTATTATTAGAGCAAAAAAGCAAAAAAGGCTGCCAGAAGAAGCATAAGCGGAAGTTCGTTCAGTGTCGTGTTGGTGTCGTTTACAAGATCCCGACCTCTTGCGGCAGTTTCTACATCGGTGAGACGGGACGATGCATCAACGATAGACTGCGTGAACATGCAAAAGATATAGAGAACAAGTCTTGCAGAAACCACCTTGCTGTGCACTGTGCTGAGTGTGAAGATTGCGAAGCGCACCTCAATCGGACTACTATCATCGCCCGTTATAAAGATGAGACCACAAGGCTCATTTCGGAAGCTTGCCATATCAGAAAGCTCGGTAACACCTGTATCAGCAGCCCATCCATAAATCTGCTCTCAAAGGAACTTGCATATCTTAATCAGTGACGTGCCTTTTTTTAGTCAAGTTGTGTGGTTGTGCGGTATCTTTCTCTCATGCTTATTTTGTGTTTTTACTCGTGCCATTTCATATATATGCTGCCTTGCCTGTAGCAATAAACCATTTGGTTGTTAGTCAGCGCTGGTGTTTTGTCCTTCTCTTGTGTCTCGTCTTTGTTTGCGCTGTTTTTTCAATTCGTAAAACATGTACCAACCAGCCCGTATTTGCCCTCTTCCGCCGCACTGAGCACGTCAGTAGGGCAGTAATGAGGCCGACACTCGACCGCCGCGCAGGGCGATGAAGAACGTCGACCACTTGCGCAGAAACGCAGCCTCGCTCATTGACAGTGCGTCCACGCATGCTTGCTCAAAGAGGCGCGTGCGGAGGCGCTGCAACATCGGACACATCGCTCTTTGCGGACGGCCATTTAAGGAAGCAACTCCGCGCTGCCGCCACAAGACGAACATGCCGACACACAAGAGCATATTTGCAAGCAGTTCGCGTGAACTAGTGCGCGCTTCCAGGCGGGTTACAAACATCGTGACACCAATATCCAAAAGGTGCGCGCCACTACACAGTCGAACATTGCGTGCCGCAATGTTTCTAAGAGACCGCATTGCGGGCATCGGGCGGAGGGCGCCACGCCTCACGCCGCAAGGAAGCCTCTTGTGGGCAGGACCCGCCAGCCTCGCAACCAGCCGAATTCCCTGATATCAGCAGGAAGTGCAGGCGAGGTCAGTTGGCGCCAGCGCGCCCGTCTCGTTTTCTGGAGTTGTTCGCGGGTGAGCTCTGCTACCGTTAGTGCCTCACACATCCTGCAGGGCGGGGTTTCATCAACGTCCAGATCGGGCACGCTGGCAGACAACGACGCCAGTGTGCGACGCACGTTAACAAAAAATGCCGGTGGCCGCTCGGCTCTAGGGCCAACCACGTGTTCTGAAAAAAATACGTTACGCGCTGTACCCAGGAAGTATGCGAGGAGTGTTCTCCCGGGATAGTCTCGGTTGCGCACAAGATCGCGTACACCTCTTAAGGCGAGCACATTACACATGGTGCGGATGCAAGGTACAGTGAACCCACCCATGTACGACGGAAGGCGAATGAACAACCGTGACACAAGCTCGGTTTTGCCTGCCCAAACGAAAGAAAAACAGGCGGTGGTTAGCCTGCGGGCAAGCGTGCGCGGTGGGGTTGCGACGCGGACGACAAAAAGGGCTGAGGCTTAACTTGGTTAAGCCTGGAGAATGCGAAGCATCATCGTGTCGCGTAATTTGGAGGCGCACAACCACAGCGACGGCGCGAGGTGGGTCCCCGTTTCTGCACTGTCGTGACGTCATCAAGTCACGTGGTGTGACATCATCGTGTCACGTGATTTGGAGGCGCACAACCACAGCGACGGCGCGAGGTGGGCCCCCGTTTCTCCACTGTCGTGTCGTCATCGTGTCACGCGGTGTGACGTCATGTATCACGTGATTTGGAGGCGCACAACCACAGCGACGGCGCGAGGTGGGCCCCCGTTTCTCCACTGTCGTGACGTCATCGTGTCACGTGGTGTGACGTCATGTATCACGTGATTTGGAGGCGCACAACCACAGCGACGGCGCGAAGTGGGCCCCCGTTTCTCTACTGTCGTGACGTCATCGTGCCACGTGGTGTGACGTCATGTATCACGTGATTTGGAGGCGCATAACCACGCTGAAGGGTTGAAGTCGTAGCTAAAGTAGTATGCTTCGCATAAAAAAACATGTGGCTAGGACTGTGGACTTCACAATATAGCAGCGCTCTGCCATTGAAAGGCGGAAAGTTTACGCCACCTAGAGGCGTTTCTCAGCGTTCGTGCGTCCAGGTTTCGCGGGCTACTTCTCCGCTGGCGAGGAATACTTCTCCCAGGACTTTCACTCCCTGCACCCACTCCACATCGCCCGCGAGGTTCGGTGTGCCGGTGTGAAGCACGGCAGTGGCGTAAGCAACAAACGTGCTCGTCAGTCGTCGAATTACGAATGCCCGCCGCTCGCGACATCGCGCAATTTAAAGCCGGCAAGGAAACTTCCAGATAACCGTTCAAGATCATCTACAGTAATCTGGAAACACGTAGATGCAGCTCTTCATGGCTATGATCAATCGAGACTAATCCGGTCGCTTCTCGCGTCACGAACAAAAATGATAACACCCTTTCCTGCGGCATTGCGCGAACGAACGGACACTACAATGATTCGTGGCATTACCCCCCTCCCAAATAAGCATCGTCTCGATGCTTTAAAATGAGAATATACACGGATAAAGCAAACTTCGAGTCCCTTAGCGTTCATAATATGGCTTAAGGCGTGCGACATGTACTACTTCCAGGCGTGTGCGTCGTCGCTGAGATGCTGTCGTGCCTTAGGGGATGACTTCATAGTCGACGCCACCGATACGACGGAGAACCCTATACGGGCTAAAGTAGCGTCGCAGCAACTTTTCACTCAACCCACGGCGGCGAATTGGCGTCCCAGCTTGTAATGCGTGTCTCGTCCAATGCATGTCTCGTCCTAGACTTCATAGTCTAGGACACCGATGCGGCGGAGAACCCTATACGGGCTAAAGTAGCGTCGCAGCAAGTTTTCACTCAATCCACGGCGGCGAATTGGTGTCCATATCCAAACACGATCACGTGACTTGTAATGCATTTCTCGTAGGCGCAGATTGTAGCGTCGGGCGTCGCTACAATGCTAAGCAACGCAACTCTTCGGGCTTCCTCGGCGCGGTGTAGGTAGGCGGCGAGGTCGACGTTGTCTTCCTCTGAAACGCGCGGGAGCGTTGCGTCGAGTGTTGTTGTGAGCTTCCTGCCGTATACAAGCTGGAATGGGGTAGACCTGGTTGTCTCCTGGACGGCAGTGTTGTAGGCGAAGATCATGTAGGGCAGAATGGTGTCCCACGTCTTGTGTTCGGCGTCGATGTACATGGAGAGCATGTCTGCAATGGTTTTGTTCAGACGCTCTGTGAGTCCGTTGGTTTCCGGATGATACGCAGTTGTCCTCCGATGGCTTGTCTGACTGTAATTTAAGATGGCTTGCGTCAGGCCCGCTGTAAACGCCGTTCCTCTGTCTGTGATGACCACTTCGGAGGCGCCGTGTCGCAGGAGAATTTGTTCGACGAAAAATTTTGCGACTTCTGTTGCAGTACCACTAGGCAACGCTTTTTTGCTTCGGCGTAGCGGGTCATGTAGTCGGTGGCCACGATGATCCACTTCTTACCTGATGATGAATTCGGAAAGGGGCCGAGGAGGTCGATTCATATTTGCTGAAAGGGCTTAGTTGGCGGTGGTATAGGGTTCAGGATTCCGGCTGGTCCACTCGGAGGCGTTTTGGGTCGCTGACACTCACGGCATGTTTTCACGGAATGGAAAACGCGGCAGCTAGCCGCGGCCGATAGTACTTCTCCTGGATGCGGTACAACGTGCGAGCAACCCCGAGTGCCCTGGGGTCGGCTCATGATTGCATGCCTGGATAATTTCTTGCCTGAGATTTTTGGGCACGACAAGAAGATGCGCAGTCCTGTTGGGCGCAAAGTTCTTCTTCAGGAGGACATTATTGTGAAAGGCGAAGGACGACAGTTGCCGCGTGAACCCTCGGCAAGGCGATGCGGTCTTGCCTTTCAGGTAATCAACTATGCTTTGCAACTCAGGATCCGAGCGCTGCTGCTGCGCAAACAGCTGGCGCTTACCGGTCCTAAGAAAGCGTCGTCGTCTTCCTTTTAGTGTGCTGCGTCGACGGAGGCTCGCGACATGCATTCTGCGTCGGAATACTTGCGGCCAGATTTGTAGACTACAGTTACGTCGAATTCTTGAAGACGCAGGCTCCAACCAGCAACGCGGCCGAATGGATCTTTAAAATTCGCCAGCCACCACAGAGCATGGTGATCGCTCACAACCTTGAATGGTCGTCCGTATAGGTAGGGGCGAAATTTCGACGTGGCTCAAATAATGGCGAGACATTCTTTCTTGGTCGTCGAATAGTTGGCTTCGGCTTTCGACAGTGAACGGCTGGAGTACGAGATAACTTTCTCCTGTCTACGATTTTTCTGAACGAGGATCGCTCCTAAGCCCACACTGCTTGCATCGGTAAGAATTTCGGTTTCGGCGTTTTCATCGAAGTGTCCAAGAACAGGAGGGGCTGTAAGCGGCGCTCCAACTCTGTGAAAGCTTCGACTTGCGGCCTTTCCCATTTTAAAGGCACGTCAGCCTTGGTAAATTGGGTCGAAGGTTCAGCAATGCGCGAAAAGTTCTTGACGAATCGCCGGTAATAAGCGCACAATCTAAGCAATCTGCGTATAGCTTTCTTGTCATTAGGCTGTGGAAACTTTGCGATCGCAACCGTCTTCTGAGGGTCTGGGCGAACTCCATCCTTGCTTGCGCCGTGACCAAGGGACAGCCGCTCTTCGTAGGCGAAGTGGCACTTCTCTGGTTTCACTGTTAGGCCTGAAGACTTGATTGTTTCCAGCACTGTCCGAACCCTTCTGAGATGGTCTTCAAAGCTTGAGGAGAAGACAGCAACATCATCTAAGTAGACTAGACAAATGTGATACTTCAAGCCTGCGAGCACCGTATCCATTACTCGCTGGAACGTCGCCGGGGCAGAGCAGAGGCTGAATGGCATCACCTTGAACTCGAAGAGTTCGTCTGGCGTGATGAATGCAGTCTTGTGGCGATCTCTTTCATCGACTTCATTTTGCCAGTAACCGCTCTTCAGGTACATCGATGAGAAGTACTTATCGTTGCATATCCGATCCATTGTGTCGTCGATGCGGAGGAGGGGGTAGACATACTTCTTCGTAATGCTGTTGAGGTGGCGGTAATCGATGCAAAAGCGAAGGGTACCGTCTTTCTTTTTCACTAGGACGACTGGTGCTGCCCAGGGGCTCCTCGATGGCTGGATGACATCATCACGAAGCATTTCCTCAACTTGCTTGCGGATAGCTTGGCGTTCTAGCGGCGATAGGCGGTAGGGGCTCTGTCGCAGTGGTCGGGCGTGATCGTCTGTGACAATACGGTGCTTGGCAAGCCCGGTTCGTTGCACATTCGATGCTGATGAGAAGCAGTCGCTGTACCTCTGAAGAAGACTGCGTATTTGGTCTTGTCTGCTCCGGGTTAATGCTGGGTTGATATCAAACGTCGGTTGATGGGCTTGGTCAAATGGTAATACGGGTTGGTAGGGTAGGGCAAACATATCTCTGATGTCTGCCAGTTCGTCGAGAAAAGCATTTGCCGCAGCTTTGTTTAGATGCCGGTATTCTTCGGTACAGTTGGTTAGAAGCACCTGGGCTTGGTCAGTTCGGATTTGAGCGACTCCTCTTGCGACGCCCATTCCTCAATCCAGGAGTACCTTCGGCATTTTCGATATCTCCAGTACCTATGCAGGCAAGGGCGCTTGATCGGGGTGGCACGCTTAATGCTTCATCGAGGACGTTCAAGGCAACGTGATGAATCGCGCTCGTCCCAGCAGGTATGGCTTTGTCCGTGGAAAGCTTGATCGACTTAGATCGAAGGTCGATGATCGCCCGATGTTCATTCAGGAAGTCCATTCCCAAAATCACGTCTGGCGAGCATTGCTGTAGGATCAGGAAGGTTGTAGCATAGGTTCTCACATTTACAGTAACTCTCGCGGTGCAGCGTTCTAACGGCATAATAAGGTTACCACCTGCGGTGCGGATCAGTGGGCTTTCCCAAGTTGTTGTTACTTTCTTGAGTCGGACAGCGAGTGGGCCACTTATGACAGAGTAGTCAGCTCCCGTGTCGACCAGGGCAGTAACCGCATGACCGTCGACCGTAACTTCGAGGTCACTTGTTCGCGTTTTCGTGTTGCACGTGGTCTTCGGTGTACGATCTCGGCTTCGTCGAGCAGTGAGGCTGCGGTTGGCGGACTCCGACGTTACTTCACTGGGTGGCGGTAAAAGCTTCAACTCTGGCCACGTCGTCGTCGTCGTCGCCGGTGTTGTCGTAGTTGAGGCATGGTCTTGCGTTTTCGTCGATGGAGGATATTTGCTCATGCGCTCAGAAGCAACCTCACCTCCAGAGGCTGCTTTATTCAGTTTAACCTTCGGAGGCTGGAGGAGCCTTCACGCACTGCGTTGCCTCGGCTAGGAGATACAAAGCGCGGTGACGATGGCGACGGGGAACGTGATAGGCGGCTCGGCGATGAACATTCTTCCCGACGCAAAAACTCTTCGATTTCGGCTGGTCTCCGGCCGGGTCGGGGTCCTGAGGGCGTCGTAAGAGAAACCTCGGATGCCCATTCTCCTGTATTGGCAGTACCGAAAAATGTGACCGGCTTCGCCACTGTGGAAGCATAGTGGGCGGCGCTGGTCGGGAGTTCTCCACCCGTCGCATTTCCTCGGCTGTGCGCGTCGGTCGTAGGACGGGCGGTTTGGGGCGAGAGGGCGGCGGTCCAACGCAGCTGGCTGGGGGCGGTAGGTGCTTGGGTCCCGTCGTCGAGGCGCAGGACGACGCACAGCTGCGGCGTAAGTCATGGCTGGGGGCTGCAGAGGCTGTGTGGGTGTCGGCGTCACACCCAAGGCCTGTTGAACCTCGTCCCGGACGACGTCATTGAACGATGAAAGCTGGGGCTGCGTTCCTGTTGGCAGACGTCTTCGGAGCTCCTCTCGCACAACTTGACGGATAACCTCCCGCAGGTTATTGTTGTTAGTGGTGTTCAGGAAGTTTGCTGAGGAAACACGCTGCTGGCGGTCATATTGGCGGGCTCGGGCGTCAAGAGGTTTTTCCATAGTGGATGCCTCATCTACGAATTCGGCGACGGTTTTCGGTGGGTTCCGTACGAGGCCGGCTAAGAGTTGCTCTTTAACTCCTTGCATAGGCAGCTTTACCTTTTCTTCTTCCTTCATGTTTGCGTCGGCACGCCGGAAGAGACGCTTCATTTCCTCAGTGTACACTGCAACGGTCTCGTTTGGGTGTTGTATGCGAGACTGTAGCAGCTGCTGGGCTCTCTCCTTTCGCACGGCGTTTGTGAAGGTCTTCAGAAGCTGCTCCTTCAAGGTTTCCCAGTTAGTGAGACTAGCTTCCTCATTTTCAAACCAGATTCTTGCTGGTCTGTCCGAGGCGAAGAAGACGTACCTTAATTTCGTGCCACCGTCCCATTGGTTAAATATAGCGACACAGTCGAACTGTTCCAGCCATTCTTCGTGGTCGGCGCCAGGCGCAGCGTCGAAGGTTGGTGGCACCCGGGGGTGCTGAAGAATGATTGGAGTCGTCGTCTGGAGCAAGCTCATGGTTGACGTTGCTGATGGCTTTCGCTTCCGGGTAGGGTCCGGCAGAATCCCTAACTAACGTGCGTCCCCTAGCAGACGTCGGCTTGCGCGGTGGACTGGACTCGGGTCCTGCAGTGAATGACTCAGAGGGCTGGCGTCACGACTTGTAGGGGGTGTCCGGAACATAGAAGGCTACCGAGCACGGCAGTGGCGTAAGCAACAAATGTGCTCGTCAGTCGTCGAACTACGAATGCCCGCCGCTCGCGGCATCGCTCAATTTAAATCCGCCAAGCAAACTTCCAGATAACAGGTCAAGATCATCTACAGTAATCTGGAAACACGTAGATGCAGCTCTTCATGGCTGTGATCAATCGAGATTAATCCGGTCGCTTATCGCGTCACGGGCAAAATGATAACACCCCTTTCCTGCGGCCTTGCGCGAACGAACGGACACTACATGATACGTGGCAATATGAATGAAATAATGGAGTAATGATTTACAGATTAACTCAGGCACACAGCTACAGAGGCCAGCTATACGGCTTTGAGTAATTTTTATGAATAAATAATTATTTAGTGATCGTGTCGTTACAAAGTTATCCGCATTATGGGATGTCTCTAGAACAGAAGACCAGTAATATTAATAGAATAGGCTCATCTGAGTAAACTACGCAAAGCTGCGTAGTAATCGATGCTCCGCACCTTCCATTCGATGATAGATCCATCTGGAGGCAACGTCACGTGTTCTTCGAGAGCCAGGGCCACCTCCAGGGAACCGTCGGTAGGGCTGAGCACTGCCGCCGGGGAAGGATAGCGCAAATCTTTGACTTAATTGTCTGTCCACACAGTGCTAACCAGACATTCGCGAAAAGCTCACAAATATGATGTAATGTGGCGAAAAGCACGGCATCAAGCCGGCGGTCCGATGAGATCGTTCTTAAGATATGCAGAGACATGTAAGCGTTGGCTACGGAGGGGTGCTTATCACGACCCGCAAAAATCCTCACGAATTCTCGAGTGCGTTGCTTGAATTGACACCAGCGGCGCGGAGCTTTGCCCGCTGGGCCCCAGACCGTGCTACAGAGGCTGAAAGGCATGTGCTATCGTCAGCCCCAGCGACACAACGAACACAATGGTCTACTTCCCAGTGGGCAACGCTCCGCTCAGCTGGCTACAGTCTAAGCAACGCACTCTGGTGATAAGTTTTGCGGGCCGAGTACGAGGCGAAGCATTCGCGTAACGTTAGAGGCAGTGCTGTAGCCCGAGGTTCACGGCTGTGTGGCCTCAGCGCTGCGCCGCCTTCTATCTACTCTAAGGAAGAGTACTTCTTATCTCGGCGCTGGAACACGAGCAATTATACCTGGCCGCATGACCCCATTTCAGGCTCTGTGTTCGAGTGTTATTGCAACAGCGCTGCAACATGCGCCATATCCTCAGTGAGAGGACGGACGAAGGCTTGAACTGCCGCTACGCGATAACGTATGTGGCATTGATCAGTTGACGGAAAGAAACAAGTTAACACACAGGTAATGAGTGAAGTCATTTTCCATGAGTCCACACAGCAGGTGGCGGAGAAAGCAGTACAAAGGCTCCCGTTTAGTCATGAGCGTTCCGATGGCGACAATCCTAACGCCCTCTTGAGCGGTGTGCACAGTCTGCCATGCTCACTCTGGCGTGTGCCGTCAATACGGACAATAAAATCACTTATATAAGTACTTCTTGGTCTTGGGTGGAAGGAGGTATAGCAGTGGAAAAGTAGGAGCGGTTCTCATTAAAAGAAATTACCGAACAGCGTAGAGAGAGGCGCAGCGCCTTCGGAACGTGTAAGCGATCGTTGCAAACGGTATTGTGTCAGTCCTGATGGTATATTTGAGAAAAATACGTGCACCCTAAGGAAGTAATGAAAGTGTATGCAGCGTACAGGCGTGGGCAAAAGTGGAGAGACGACAGAGCCACAGCTCCGGCTGCAGGACTGGCTGAGGCACCGCGGCGGTGCTATAATGCTCCCCGTGCTCGCTGCGAGAATACAAACTTCCGCGAGGGCGACAAACTTCGCCCTCGCTCTCGCGCTGGTGCTAATGATACATGATAAATTCCGAATGCGACGTTCAGCTGCTCTCCTGCTGACGGTCGCAACAAAGGGAATCGCGCATCTTCAAGGGTACAGAAGATGGCACTGGGCCCATTCGTTTTTCAGTACCGGTCTGTCCGGAACTTGCGGACTCGGGTCCGGCATATGATTTTCTTAAGCAGCCCGAAAGCTCCGCCCACTAGTCAGAAAGCCGCCCGCATCACCATAGCAACGCGTTCATTTTTCGCCCGTGCCAGTCCGCGGGCTACTTGGGGCTTCGAGGAAGGCAGCAGACGATAGCTGCCCGGAAAGTGAAACGCCGCACTTGCAGCCATACTCTGTTAGACTCTGTAGCATTTTGCGAACTTTACGTCTTCTTAGAGGACGATATCGTGGGTTAAACCTCCACACGAGCTCCGTAGCTGCTATCTGAGCCATTCTACGTAATACATTTTGTTCTTGCATCTTCGTACTATTTTCGTTAAATCCACCATACATGGGCTCGCATTCAGAGCTGCGATCGCGTACTCTTTGCTCGTGTCGTCAAGAGGTTCTTGTTCGCTTGTTTTTCAACATGCTGTACGCGCTTACCTGAAAGCATCGCAGGTGAACCACTCGTATACGGAGAAGCCAGTGCTTCTCAACATTTTTGCGAGGGCTTTCGTCTGTCTGCCTATCCTTAGCGAGTAGGGCTAATTTGTGCGAACTTCGCGGCGTGCAGTTGCGGCGAGCATACCCCCGAAGCTGAGTTCTGTAATGCACCTGCCCTAAGCTGACAGGATGGTCTCCAAATCGACTCAGTGCTCTTAATCGAAGGCATGGCGTTGCTTCGGCGTCGCGGTGGCCATGGCGTGTGTCGTCTGCTAGCAGATGACAGCAGCCTGGCACGGTAACCGAGGAGGAGCCCGGCTCCTGAGCGAGTCCGCAAGCAGCCCCCGGCAAGTAGGTCATGTGACCATGACGGTGTTTCCGGTCAGAGCGGAAGCCGAGACCTGTCAGCAAGGATCCCGGGACTGTAAAATCGAATACGCCCACGCGGCAACGTGGCCTCAAGCTATTGCGCTCCTGAGTGTAAACGGCCAGTTTGATTTTAGTTGCTTTGATGTTTCGTATTACATTAGAGAAAGAGTGAGTTGTTTTTACCATAGTTGCGAACTCATCTGCAGGATGTTTTCCCCTTCAAATGCATCTAATAGCTCATTCCATTCGCCGATCCGGAACAAGGTTTCTTTCATAAGGAACCAGAAAGCGCGTATGGAAGGGGAGATTTCGATTCACATCCTCCGTTCCGATTGGCTACCGCGAATTCTCGACGTATTTTGTGTTCACTCGTTTGCTCCTCTTCGTATCGACCATCAGCAGCAGAGGAGCCGAACGTCGCGCTGGGAATTTATTTATTTATTTGCAGATACTGCAGACCATACATATACATGGCCCAGGCAGGAGGGGCATCCGCGGCAAAAACATGAGTACACATATAACAAGCATACAGCTGTTCAGAAAAATTTCACACAAAAAATTCATAACGAGCGAAGTACAATTAACAGCGCAAGAATTGACGCTCCAGTTCTTTAACAAAGTCACTGGCTGCGAAAGTGTGCGAAGGCAGGGAATTCCATTCACTGGTAGTCCTGGGAAAAAAACTATGCTTATAGGTATTGGTTCGTGCAAAAATTGGAGCCAAGGAGTGAGGGTGTGTGTGTCGAGTTTTCCTGGTGCAATGTGGCTTAACACAGTCTGGCATGTTTAACCTCAGCGTACCTGAGACACAGTTATGCAAAAAAGCGAGCCGACTAATTTTTCGACGGGATTCCAATGTTTCTATACTATGTTGCCGAATCAATAAGGAAGGAGAATCGTGCCTTTTATATTTGCTAAAAATAAACCGGACAGCCTTTCTTTGAACTCGCTCGAGCTGCAATATTTCCTTCTTATTGTGCGGATCCCATACAATGGAGGCATATTCGAGCTTGGCTCTAATGCAGGCATTATAAGCTAATAGTTAACTTCGACAGGTGCACCTTTAAGTTTCCTCTTTAGAGACCACAGCTTACTAATAGCGGAAGAACAAATGGCGGATATGTGCGGAGACCAAGTTAGTTTATTTGTTAGCATCACACCAAGATATTTATACGAGTCTACTTCTGTTATAATATTGTTGTTAAGCAAGTAAGAATAGGTGCTGATATTTTTCTTCCTTGTAACTCGCAACAGAACTGTTTTTTGTGCATTTAGTTGCATTCCCCATCGAATGCACCACTCATGAATAGCCTCTAGGTTTGCTTGTAATATTGTATGGTCATTTGGTGCTATGATGTTCTTAAAAAGCACACAATCATCCGCGAACAATCGGATAGCAACGCCACCATAAACGACATCAGACAAATCACTGATGTATATCAAAAACAATAGCGGCCCCAGGACGCTGCCTTGGGGGACACCAGAAGTCACAGACAGCGTTTTTGACGAGCAATTTATAATTTCAACAAACTGCTGCCTATCTCTAAGGTATGCGCAAATCCACTGCAAAACGCAGGAAGGAAGACCAATGCATTCCATTTTGTACAGCAACTTTCCATGCGGCACTTTATCGAAGGCCTTCGAGAAGTCTAAAAACAGCACATCTAGCTGGCCATTCATGTCAAGAGCTTGTGCGAAATCATGAACAGTACAAACAAGTTGGGTAACAGTTGACATGTGCTTCCTAAAACCGTGCTGATACTGTGATAGAAGGTTGCGGCTTTCCAAGAAATCTCTGATGTAGGTGGCAATGACGTGTTCTAAGAGCTTACAGCACGTACTCGTGATTGAAATGGGGCGGTAATTTGACACAGATAAACGATCACCATTTTTGTAAATGGGAACCACACGTGCTTTCCTCCAGTCATGTGGTATTTCCCCTGTGGCAAGTGATAAGCTGAAGATATCTGTCAAGAATGGAGATAGTTGTTCCGCGTACCGTCGCAGAAAAGAATTCGGTATATCGTCAGGACCAGCAGGTTTTTTAGTATCGAGTTTTAAAAGCATAGCTGTGACCCCTTCCCTAGAAACCACGAGATCATCCGCGCATGCTGAGTGTGTGCTGTGAACCCTGAATTCCTCTGCGGCAGTGAATACACTCTGGAAGTAACTGTTGAAATGTTCGGCGATTTCAGGGGGATCAGATCAGATATTGTTGCATCTCCGAATTTAATTTTCTTAATTTCCTTTTTGCTTTCATTGAGGTGACGCCAGAATTTTCTGGCATCGCTCTTTATGAAGGCAGTAAAACGATGACCAAAGTAATTACTTCTAGATTCCCTAACCTTTGCCAATAACTCTTGCCTTAGTTCATAGAAGCGTGTAGTTGTCGTGATGTGGTGCTTCCTTAGTCGCTTCATCTTACGCTTGGTAAGGATAATGTCACGGGTCATCCAGAGAGTGAAGCGTCGGCTACGAAGGTTCCTTGAGGGTACATAGTTATTAACACAAAATTTGATGGCGCCGCAAAACTTTTTCCAGGAAATTTCAACATTATTGACCACGTTGTCAAACTGGATATCCAAGTAGTCAATGATTGTAACATCATCAGCCCTGGAAAAATCTTTTACTACTCTTTGTATTTTTTTCTGCCGAGTGCGATTTTGTGATAGCCACCTCAAAAATATCAACTTGTGGTCAGAAATTCCTTCCTCTACTGAAACCTCAGAACTATGAAACAACTCAGTGGTGAATAAAAGATCGAGAATCGCAGTGCCACGAGTGAATTCACGAACACCCTGTTCTAACTTCAAATAAAACATCATATCTAGCACTGTATCTGCTGATCTAGAAATTCCATAATTCAAGGAGCTCCAGTGAATCGATGGTAGGTTAAAATCCCCCGTGATGACAACATTCCTTCCGCCAAACCCTTGGAGGTGGTCGTATAAACGGTCCAAGAAAAAGTCAGCAGCGTCAGGAGTACGATATACCGCACACAGAAAAAAATTCACTCCGAAAAGGCAAAGTTTCATCAAGAGACTTTCGTGCGCAGCAATTTGTTCACAGACAGTAACATCAACATATCCCTTCGTAACAACTGCTACACCGCCACCACGTGCGCCTCTATCACGCCGATACAGGTGATACCCCGGTGGTATGATTTCATCATCATCTATATCGTCGTGCAGCCAGGTCTCAGTGATCACGCAAATATGGGGATCGTACGAAATCAGAAGTGTCTCCAAAGCGTCTGTTTTGTTTGCTATGCTTCTAGCGTTCAAAGAAACCATGCGCAGCTCACTCAACTTTGTTTGCTAGCTATCAGGCAAGGCAGCTGCCTTCTTCGGTAGCGCCAGGCGGGACATCGTGTTGTCATCCCATACAAAGAAGACGTCGTCAACGCGAAGTTTGTCATAAAATAGGTTCACTTTCTTCCCTTCATCTTTTTCGCTCTTGGCGCTTTCCCAGAGAAGCTTCCGCTTTCGGAGCGTCTCTGCGCAGTAGTCATTTTGGACCGACATGCCTGATCCCTTTAGCTTTCGAGCATTACGTTGAACAGCCTCTTTTTCTCTGTAATCTTCAAAGCGCACACTAATCGGTCTTTTGGGTGAAGGCTTCCCAAACCTGTAAATGCGGCTAATGGACGTGCATTTTACATTGAGCTTACCTTCGAATATTTCTTTCATAACCTTACTGCGCAAGGACGATTCTGATTCATCAGAACTGCCTTCAACGCCAAAAACAATAAGGTTAGGCTTCCGGCTACGATTTTCCAAGTCGACCAGCTTTTTGTGTTCTATCTGTTGAGCTTCTTGCATTTTATCAATAATAATTTGGACATCAGAAGTGGTGCTGGTCGTGTTAGGAATAATTTCGGATTTCTGTTCCAGATTAGCCAGCCTAACCTCAATGCTTGTAACCCTCTTTTCTGTGGTTTCAAGGCGAGTTATCAAGTCAGCAATATCAGTTCTGATGGCCTGTTGGCCATTCACTATCGTATGAAGCATTTCCTCGACAGATGGTCCCGGGTTTTCCTCAACATCCCCACACAGAACAAGTCTACAAGAACAAAAACACTCATATGCAATTTCTAAACAGGTGTGAGGGCACGGCAGAATAATCAAAAATCTATCATCACTACGGATTGAGAAGCTATAACTGACCTGTACGATGAAAACAAGTCGCATAGTTAGCGATCGTCGCCTGGCCACTTCGCCGTGCCCACTGACTGCAGTCGGGTGTGTTGCTTCTTTTATACAGCTTGTACCCGATGACGCGACGAAGCCTTGATTGGTCGCACGAATGGTAGCGCTCGTGGTGATGATAAGATTCCCAGCATGCTTGTCGATAAAGTCAGTCGCTGCCGACGAAGAAGCCTGGGGCGGTGATAGCGCTCCGCTGACGGACAGGAACAGCGCCTGTACGATGAAAACAAGTCGCATAGTTAGCGATCGTCGCCTGGCCACTTCGCCGTGCCCACTGACTGCAGTCGGGTGTGGTGCTTCTTTTATACAGCTTGTACCCGATGACGTGACGAAGCCTTGATTGGTCGCGCGAATGGTAGCGCTCGTGGTGATGATAAGATTCCCAGCATGCTTGTCGATAAAGTCAGTCGCTGCCGACGAAGAAGCCTGGGGCGGTGATAGCGCTCCGCTGACGGACAGGAACAGCGCCTGTACGATGAAAACAAGTCGCATGCATGATAGGCCCCTGCGCTCGGGGCTCTCTCGCAAAAATCTCGTGGCGCGCGATCGCAACGCCATGGTGCGGCCCCGCAGCCGCCCCTGCTGCCGCAGGCGTCACCTCTCCGCTTGTGCCCACGCCTGTATATGAGCGCAGCTGTTATTTCATTAGGGGGTGATAGGCCGGTGTAAATTTGTTTCTCGTTGATCAAGAGCGGAGAAGGTCGTCAGACTGGATGAGAGCAAGAGGACATGTGGCGCGTTCCAATCGGCGATCCAGACCAGCTCTTCGAATCAGCGAAGCAGCGATATGTCCGTCGCAGTCCAGTCACAACTGAGGTCCTGAATCCGAACCACCCACTGAAGCATGCTCTTCTCTTTCGCGTGTATTAAGAAAGCTGGTTCCGGATGGATGATTGGAATGCGTCATTAGGCAGCCGAACTGCTCGAACAGACATACGAGTGGGGTCCGAGTCGATGATGTAGGTGAGCTGCCCGTACAGGACCTCTCCCAGTCCTCCTCCGGAGCCATCACCCGCTGCTCCCCGTCGTACATACACCAGAGCCTGTATCTTGTTCAGGAAGCGGTCGCGGTCGGCCACGGGGCTCAACTCCAGCGACAACGGGTCGTGAAGCACCTCGGCCGAGCTGCGGGGCCGACCTGCACTGAACCGCACCCACAGGTGTACAGCTTGAGATTATTTTTAGTGCGAGAGAACCAGAAGGGCCATGAAAGCGAAAACAACTCCCCGGTGGAGTCGGCGTCGGTGTGAAACCTTCGTGTTTTTTCAAAACCCACATATTTTTTTTTACAACCTCGACGCGCAGACACAAAGAGGACAGTCTATTTTGACTCAAAGATTTTTACTATACCAGCCCTCCGTGAGGGATGCGCATGATATTGATGGAGATTATGATGCTCATGAATAACTATCGCGGGCTGGTTGGTTCATCACAAGGCAGAACAGCGCAAGCTACCCTATTGAAAAATCCGGTATCGCGGCAAACCGGATTTTACCGGAACATATCGGTTTCATACCGGTCCGGTATCACTCTCATACCGGCGAGACCCGTTCGGTTTGATGGCTATACCGGTTCATACCGGTCCGGTATCGATCCCAAACCGGACAGACCGCCCCGGTACGGAACTCATACCGGACAGTCCATTCCCGGTTCGAAGCTCAAACCGGACAGACCAGTCCGGTACGGAGCTCAAACCGGACAGACTAGTCCGATACGGAGCTCAAACCGGACATACCAGCCTGTATTCAGAGCGATATGTGCTGCGGTTTTGGTGCTTGATCTACAGATTGACTGTTGTACGCCAGCAGATATTTTTTAGGGGAGGGGGGGGGGGGTCAGCGTGCGCATAAGTACGATAATCAAAACTTACACGGTTTTGTTGAAAGGCCTAGGAAAAGAAAAGGGCTAAGCGTGAGCTTCGCAGTGGCAAAACATGCATTTTGTGCATGAAAGGGGGGGGGGCTGCATGAAGCGGATTTTGCGGGCATCGGCCATATTGGCTTCCCGTGCAGCACCTTGACAAAGCCAGGGCGGCTGTGTGCGGGCAAACGGCTAGTATACATCCGCCAGCAGCCTTCGTAAGACCTGCGCAGATTACTCTGGATTTCACAGTGCAGAACTTCACGACTGGCTGATAAACATGGCGAGCCTCCGGTGACTGCGCCAGAGGCTCCGAAATGTTTGTTACTGTCGCGTTCATTGCAACAGCTTTCTTAATGTTCGCTAGCGGCAGTCTGTAGCGACGCATCGATGAAGAAAGAAAATTCTTGGTTTTCGTGCAGGAATTCTTTGCACTTCTGTCACAAAATTCGGCGCATTTTAGAAACAAAGAAAAACCGCCGCGCGCACGACGTCTCGCCGGCGCGAGCCCAACGGGAGAGAGGGAAAGCCCCCGCCGAGCGCGTGTCTCTCTCTCCACCGATACGGCGTCCGCGGAGGTTATGAGTCATCCACGCCGATTTTTCTGGAACATCCGAGTTGCTTCTACAGCTGACGGGGGGAAGAGGGGGAAGCCTTGCGTGCGCTAAGACATGTCCCCCTCCTCTGCACTCGGACGTCGGCGACGCCGCCACGACGGCGCCACGCTAGAACACGCTGGAACCTTCGCGAAACGACTCCTGACTCTGACCAATGGGGACGCGCGGCCGGCGAGAGAAAGAAAGGGAAACTACACTGGAGATGCTGCGTGTATGTGCGCGCCTACTGTGGCGCGTACAACAAACAGACGTGGAAGCGAGCCTATAAAAGAAGGCGTTGACCGCTATCAGTCAGTCCGAACCGCCGTTTAAGCTTCGTCGAAGCGCGCCTGTTCGACTCCCGGGAAAACACCACTCGGCCAGCAACGGACCAACGAGGCAACGTTCGCCAGTCTGCGGGACGGCATCGTCGTGGAACTCTGGTCGTCGGACTGCCGCAGTGCCCCGTGAACAAATTGTGTTTTGTTTGTTTACCTCTCTCTTGTGTTAGTGCACTTTAGGTGCAATATTGCCTTTGTATTGTACTCTCTCTCGAGTTTAACTTGGCACGCGTTGCATTCTTTTGTTAATCACTTTGTATGTGTTTGTACTAGTGATTGTGAAATCCTCTGTATCGTCTCTTTGCTGTATAAACTTTGTTTTGTTTTGTAAACCTCTGGCTCCGACCCATTCTCTGGCTTG
This sequence comes from Amblyomma mixtum, assembly GCF_055824585.1. Taxonomy (NCBI): domain Eukaryota; kingdom Metazoa; phylum Arthropoda; class Arachnida; order Ixodida; family Ixodidae; genus Amblyomma; species Amblyomma mixtum. Next base: position 136,024,105 of record NC_143019.1, on the reverse strand, counting down.
CGACCAGCGAAAGCTGGGCACCGAACGCCCAAAACCTCTTGTCACTTGGTGGCTGGTCTCCGTTGAGCTTGCCACGCTGAGTCGAGGGCATCTCCTTCGAGTCCGAGACCGCTACCCCCACACGCTCTAAGGGTGTCTGGGAGCTTCCCACGTAAAAGTGCGCGAAGTCTGGGTGCCAATATATTCTGGCGTCCACGACAGGACCTTTGGTGTTTGCAAGCACAGAGAACGGAGAAAGAGCCAGAAGGAGTTTACGAAGAGGTCGTAAACGAGTGTAGCAGCAGAACGATATTGTGAGGTGCCGCGCGGAAGCGGTTAGTGAGGTTCACCGTGGAGGGGTACTCGTTGCCTTGAGTACAGAGTTCGGCCTCCAACTATGAATTTAAAGGAGCTTGTAGAGGTGGGCATCCAGATGGGGTTGTCCGGAGCTGGACTGCGTAAATGGGTGGACCAGGAAAGAGAGAAGGCCGAGAAAGAAAGAGAGAGGGCTCGGGAAGAAGCCGAAAAAGAGAGAGAGAGAATTGAAAAGGAAAGGCAGAAGGCTCGGGAAGAAGCCGAAAAAGAAAGAGAGAGGGCTCGGGAAGAAGCCGAAAAAGAGAGAGAGAATTGAAAAGGAAAGGCAGAAGGCTCGAGAAGAAGCCGAGAAAGAAAAAGAAAGAGAATTTGAACGCTAAATGAAGCTGCTTGCCGCGAAACTGGAACTGCAACGTGCTGCGAACCACTCAGCTGAAGTGCATAGCACTAGGGAAGAATGTAGCAGTTTCCGGATAGATGCCAGCAGGTTGCTCCCTAGATTCGATGAAAAAAGGGACGATCTGGACGCATTCCTTAAGCGATTCGAAGGGATCGCGGTGAGCCAGAATTGGTCAGACAGTGAATGCGCTACCGTTCTTAGCACTTGTCTGAGCGGTGAGGCACTAAGTGTATTCAGGCGACTGTCTCCTGAAGACGCAGCAAGTTATAGCAAGGTGAAAGCCGCTCTGCTTAAACGATTCCGACTCACCACCGAGGGATTTCGGGACAAATTCCGGACAGGAAAGCCCACAGACGGAGAAACGGCAATCCAATATGTGGCGCGATTAAGCCACTATTTTGATCGGTGGACGGAACTGTCGGAAATCGCACAGGAATATAGTGCACTCCGCGAGCTGCTGATCAAGGAACAATTCCTGAGCAGTTGTCACCCGAACTTGGCGCTATATCTCAAGGAGAGAAGGGCCAAGACCCTCTCCGAAATGCTAGAACTTGCCGATCAATTTCTTGAAGCCCAAGGGGGAACGAATCTGACCAAAATTAAGAATGCAAATTCAGAAAACGCTCAGAAATCCGACAGCCGCGATACTCGATCCAGCCCAAAGCCTCCACCGAAGTGCTACCTGTGTAATAAGACAGGCCACTACGCTTCTAACTGCCGAAACAGCACTACGAACAGTAACCTTGCAGCTTGTTTTAAGTGCGGCCAGAAGGGGCACAGAGCCGCGGCTTGTTCCAACCCGGGCAAGTCCGTTCCCCAGGTATCGTGCGTGCGAGCCTCCTCAGGGATCACCTGGAGGAAGAAGACGAAAACGGCTTTGTCGAGCTGAAAAACGGCAAGAAGGTGCCCGTTGTGAACGCGGTAGTGAACGCGCGACCCGAAGCCGGTATGCACAGGATGCCTGTCTCGGAAGGGAAAGTAGGGCCGCGAAGAATTTCAGTGCTGCGAGACACAGGAAGCAGCGCGGTCATCATAAAGCGAGGCTTGGTGCGAGATAAGGATCTCACTGGAACGAAAAGCCTTGTGCGGCTAGTAGACGTATCCTTTAAGCGCTTACCAGAAGCTAGACTGCAGGTGCAGGCTCCGTACTACAGCGGAAAACTTACTGCACTTTGCATGGAACACCCCATATACGACCTTATATTGGGTAACATCAAGGGGGCAAAATTTCCCAAGGACCCAGGCGGTCGCCGCGAGGGCTAAAAATCGGAATCCTGCACGCCAAAGCGTCGCAGCGATCGACAGGGGAAAAAGGCGGCGAAGGAAGCGCGAGCGAGCTAGCGCAAGAAAGGAAGAAATGAAAGAATCACCGAAGAAGGAAGAACGGCAAAATGTAGCGCAGGAACGTTCCGCGCAAGAGAAGCCTTCTTCGCAAGAAACATGCGGAAACAAAGGAAACAGCTGTGAGAAGCTAGAGGATAAGCCAGTGAGTGGCCGCAGCGGAGCACGAACGCCGAAGGAAGGAACGAAAAACCAGAGAAGGACACGCGAAAACAATGTGTCAGGAGTTTCTGCCAAACTCAGCGCAATACACACTCTGGAAATGATTCTCGTGCTGATCGGCACATTGCTTCGGCTGTTTGCTTGCCGCACCGTCGAATTCGGGAAGGATACCAGGAGAGTGTTCACACCGGTCCTTATTGTGAGTCTCTGCGTTCTGATGCAAGTGCCTTGGAACCTGTCGATTGTCTTTTTCGCAGGTGCATGCCGCCTCGAGACCTTTTTGTATGCGTGGGATTTGAAAGAATTTCCCAGGGCGGGAAGGCTAGAGGCAAACACTGACAGAGCGAAAGAGTCGCGTAGGAAGGAGAGCCAGGAGTGCTCCCCAATTCTAGAACAGGGCCAGCCTGTTCGGCCTGAACCCAGTAAGACGAAATTGGGAGTATAGGCGAAAGTGTGCCACATACTTGTGTGCCTCCTGTATGCAATGTTGTGTTAATGCACTGCCCAAACGCAGCGTGTTTTTATGGGGATTATGAACATTGCATTGAGTTTTGTATGTGAAAACATCGTGGTATTGATGTATGTATTTTCACATGCAGTTTGTGAGCGCATGCATGTGCGCGCGAATTTTACCGCCGAAACGCGGCGTGCTTTGAAGTGTTGTGAAGTTTGGAGTGCACTCTGTCTATTGCACTGTGTTATGTATGTGAAAGCATCAAAGTATTGATGTATGTATTTTGGCATTCGCCACTGACTTTGTGAGCGCATGCATGGGCGCGCGAATTTTGTGTTTTGTGAATATTGTTACACAATATTTTTAAAGGAAGGGGCAGTGTCACAAAATTCGGCGCATTTTAGAAACAAAGAAAAACCGCCGCGCGCACGGCGTCTCGCCGGCGCGAGCCCAACGGGAGAGAGGGAAAGCCCCCGCCGAGCGCGTGCCTCTCTCTCCACCGATACGGCGTGCGCGGAGGTTATGAGTCATCCACGCCGATTTTTCTGGAACATCCGAGTTGCTTCTACAGCTGACGGGGGGAAGAGGGGGAAGCCTTGCGTGCGCTAAGACATGTCCCCCTCCTCTGCACTCGGACGTCGGCGACGCCGCCACGACGGCGCCACGCTAGAACACGCTGGAACCTTCGCGAAACGACTCCTGACTCTGACCAATGGGGACGCGCGGCCGGCGAGAGAAAGAAAGGGAAACTACACTGGAGATGCTGCGTGTATGTGCGCGCCTACTGTGGCGCGTACAACAAACAGACGTGGAAGCCAGCCTATAAAAGAAGGCGTTGACCGCTATCAGTCAGTCCGAACCGCCGTTTAAGCTTCGTCGAAGCGCGCCCGTTCGACTCCCGGGAAAACACCACTCGGCCAGCAACGGACCAACGAGGCAACGTTCGCCAGTCTGCGGGACGGCATTGTCGTGGAACTCTGGTCGTCGGACTGCCGCAGTGCCCGGTGAACAAATTGTGTTTTGTTTGTTTACCTCTCTCTTGTGTTAGTGCACTTTAGGTGCAATATTGCCTTTGTATTGTACTCTCTCTCGAGTTTAACTTGGCACGCGTTGCATTCTTTTGTTAATCACTTTGTATGTGTTTGCAATAGTGATTGCGAAATCCTCTGTATCGTCTCTTTGCTGTATAAACTTTGTTTTGTTTTGTAAACCTCTGGCTCCGACCCATTCTCTGGCTTGCGACCAGCGAAAGCTTGGCACCGAACGCCCAAAAATCTCTTGTCACTTGGTGGCTGGTCTCCGTTGAGCTTGCCACGCTGAGTCGAGGGCATCTCCTTCGAGTCCGAGACCGCTACCCCCACACGCTCTAAGGGTGTCTGGGAGCTTCCCACGTAAAAGTGCGCGAAGTCTGGGTGACAACTTCTTCTTCGTCAAGTGATTGCCCATTGATAACGCAACTTGTCCAAGCGCCATCGCAAGCGGCCGCACCCTTCACTCTATCAGGAAGACATACTAATCACAAATCGCCCAGAACATTTCTATCGACGAAGAAAGGGTTAATTCAACGGAGCCGGCAGCTTGGGGTGTTCCCTTAAAGGCGACGCTTCGTGCTAGCTAAAAGATACAGCGCTCGAGAGAACAAAATAAAAACAAAAACCACCTGCAGAAACCTTACACGAGTAACCCGTCTTTGCGCATTTTTTTTTAAAGCTTTTTTCTTTTCTCTCATCACCGCCTTCTCTGCTTTTCCTGGGTCCGAGTCGGTCGCAACCAAAAACCTGCTCATCCCTGGTTTTTCTATAGGCCTTTGTTCCTTCCCCTTCGGCTCCTGTGTCTGTCCTACCCCTCCCAGTGCCGTTCCCCGAAACGGCGCGGAGGCGCTCACTCTAAAACCCACGACCGAACATTTTTTTTAAGCCGCCCTCCCGACCACGCTCCCCGAGAGGCTTCCATGAAGTGGCGAGAAGGTTCCGATTCTGCTTGTTCACTGTGTCAGGTCGCTGCGCGGTGACTTTATGCAGAAGTGCTCCCCCACCTTTCCTGCGTTTGTTTGGAACAGGTTTTTACTTCTCTCCTGCGGCTGGGTTGAGTGTCAAGCGATGAAGGTAGCTGCGAAAACACGCTGGCACTCGCTCGTTGGCGTTGAGTTTGTGTGAATTTTTTGGCAGCGGCGGCGGCGGCTCGTCTGAGGGACGCTGTTTGATCCTTCGTTCTTGAACTTTTGCAGTGGACCCAAGGAGTGCATCACCAAAGTGCTGCCTTTCTACTTGGTCCTTGGCCATACAGCAATCTGCATTTTTCAAGCTCAAGACGGGTGCAATGCAGTGATTACATCGCTTTTCGAGGGCCAGCATCATCGACAGATACCGTTCGTCAACAGCGGCGACTCCTTGTGACAAGATCTACTTGATTCCCGGCGTGGGCGGAACACTTCATCTGGCAGCGGCGGCGGCTCGTCTCAGGGACGCTGTTTGATCCTTCGTTCTTGAACTTTTGCAGGTTAGTTTTCAAATTCACCTCTTTCGTATCAACTTTCCGCCGCTGCTGCCAATGTGAAGTGTTTTGCGTTCAGTGGCTGCTGTTTGACGTATCTTGCAATGTCGCGTTGCTGTGTTTGCAGGGGTGTGTTTCTTGGGGATTCTGCTCGCTTGGCTTGCACTGAATGCGCATTCTTATTCCATGTGGGGGAGTGCTCCGGGGTTGCTGAGGGAGCACTTAAAACCAAAAACAAAAGAGAGTCACTCAAGAAAAATTGGAAGTGCAGCTCATGCAAGCCAGGTGGGTGAAAAGAAAACTGTGCTGAGTCTCCTGTCTCGCTGGAAACAGACATACATGCAGTACTTCTAGACATAAATGGCAAACTGAACTCTCTCCTTTGCCTACCAGGCAAAGTTGATTCGATTGAGAATTCTATTGAGTTGCTCTCAGCGGAGTTCGACAACTTTGCTACACGTCTTGATGCTCAAGAAAAAGAAACGAAGCAGTTGAAAGATAGGGTAAGCACCTTGGAAAACAAATGTGATTCAAATGAAGTGGCAGAACTAAAAGCTGAACTGAATGACCTTGAATGGCGAAGCCGAAGGTTGAACCTGGAGTTTCATGGCATTTCTCAAACGGATAACGAAATTCTTCTCGACAAAGTAAATGAAATTGGTGCAACACTGAGTCTGGAACCCCTCGTCACGCACGACGTCACAGCAATCCACAGGCTGCCATCGAAACGCGACAAAATACCTGGTGTCATCGTTCGTTTTGCCCGTCAGGAATTAAGGGATAAATGGTTTGCCAAGAAACGTGCCTTGACTGACGAGAATAGTGACCAGTACATCCTGGAAAACCTGACAAAGCACGCTCGTAATCTTCTCTTTGTCACAAAGAACTGGGCTAAGGAGCACGGTTATGCGTTTGTTTGGCACGCAAACGGCAGGATCCTTATCAGAAAGAAGCAAGGTGATTCAGTCGTGGTTGTCCGATCTGAAGCGGACCTCGCTCAGCTGTCTTAGGCTTTTTACACATTATGCAGTACCACGAGCTTCTCCTACCGCACGAAGTTAAGAGCAGCTTAGCAATATAAAACAGCTTTTCAGCTTTACACCTAAATATTCGCTCGATAAGAAACAAGGCCGACCACTTGCCCTATCTCTTAGCACACCTTCAACATAGCTTTGATGTGCTGTTGTTCACAGAAACGTGGGCGGTGCATGAAATTGATTTTATAAACCTTCCTGATTATTCTCTTTTCTATTTGAACCGAAGCACGCGTGGTGGCGGTGTAGCCATTTACGTCAAACGCGGTCTTAAAGCAGACCTGCTACCCGAGATTTCTGGTTTGGTTTATGGGGTTTAACGTCCCAAAGCGACTAAGGCTATGAGAGACGCCGTAGTGAAGGGCTCCGGAAATTTCGACCACCTGGGGATCTTTAACGTGCACTGACATCGCACAGTACACGGGCCTCTAGAATTTCTCCTCCAAAGAAATTCTAGCCGCCGCGGCCGGGATCGAACCCGCGTCTTTTGGGTCAGCAGCCGAGCACCATAGCCGCTGAGCCACCGCGGCGGCCCCGAGATTTCTGTTATAAAAGATGATTTTGAGATACTTACAGTCAAAATTGCTGACAGTATTGTCTCAGTGGTATATAGGCCCCCGTCAGGTTGCACTGATACCTTTATTGAGTTTTTTGATGCCTTTCTTGACTTTTGCTCTCGGGAAAAATGTACGCTTATTGGTGGCGACTTTAATCTTAACATTGAAGATAATAGTCGTAACAGCAGTGCCTTTTTAGAAGCTGTCTGGTCCAATGGATTTTTGAATAACCACACCTACCAGATTTACAGCTACTTCTTCGAGTACACTTGATCTTTTGATTGTTGACATCGCTTCGTATGTCAATTGTGCTGGAACTATAGTTTCAGATATTAGTGATCACTGCACTGTATTTGCTTCTGTTGTTGCCCAAACACCTGCTGTCAATTGTGAACATAACGTCTTTACTTACCAGTGCATTAATGAAGAATCCGTTAACCGTTTTAGGCTGTCAATTCTTTCTGAAGACTGGAGCTCGATTTTCAATTACTCTCAGCGTGACGAATGCTATAAGTACTTTCTTAATAAATTAAAAGTACACTACACACGCTGTTTTCCATGGAAGACAAAAACTAAAAAATCTAAGATACGAAAACCATGGGCAACCCCCCTTCACATGAAAATGATGAACCGGAAAAGTAAGCTTTTCAAGCGTTTCATGCTCACTAAGGAACCTGCTGATTTAGTTTCATCCAAAAAATATCGTAATAATCTAACAAGTGAGCTAAGGAGCGCTAAACAAGTTTACCAGCAGCGCTTAGTTAGTAATAACAAGCACAATCCCCGACAGCTATGGAAAGTTTTGAATGAAGGTTTTGTCCACAAAAAACATAACAAAACACTAGGTGAACTATTTGTCGAAAATGAGCTTTTATCCGGGGCCTCCTTTGCAGAGAAATGTAACTGTTTTTTTACTGCCTTTAAGCCAACCGGAGATGTAAAACCTGCCACTAGTACAATTAGCAATATGCCTAATGAATCACTAGTCTTTTATCAAACGGATTCGGAAGAAGTGTTCTCAGTATTAATGAATCTGAAATCAACACGCTGTGTGGATTATGATGGGCTGCAAATAAAACCGCTGAAGTTTGTTGCAGAGCTAATAGCCCCGTATCTAGCTTTCATTTTTAATCAGTCCCTTTCATGATCTATTTTCCCTAATGAAATGAAAAATGCCAAAGTAAGTTATCTTTAAAGGAGGTAATAAAGCCGTATTAACCAACTACCGCCCGATTTCCGTACTTCCGGTTTTTTCAAAGGTATATGAGAAGATTATTCTAAAAAGAATGGATAGCTTTTTTACTAAACACAGCTTGCTAACAGATTCACAGTTCGGGTTTCGAAAAGGGACGCTCTACCGAATCTGCTCTCCTCTCACAAAAAGAATTTATCTTGCAAAATTTTGAACGTAAATGTCTAACTCTCGGTATCTTTGTTGATTTCAGTAAGGCTTTTGATTTTCTTAACCACACTATTTTGCTTGCTAAACTAGAAATGTATGATGTTCGAGGAATGTGTCTCCATCTTCTACGGTCGTACCTCACTGATCGAAAACAGGCTGTTTTCTGTGATGGACATGGATCCACTCTTCAGGCTATAAACTGTGGCGTGCCTCAGGGCAGCCTTTTAGGTCCTTTTCTGTTTAACGTATACATAAATGATCTCGTAAACATTGACAGTAACGTTAAATTCATTCTGTACGCAGATGACACCAGTATTTTCTTAACGGGCTCCTCAACAGATCAGTTATTAAATCGTGGTAATGCTATTCTTAAAACTTTGCATGCGTGGTCCGTTCAAAATGGGTTGTCTATTAATACCAATAAATCTAAAGCTGTTTTCTTCAGGCCTAAAAACGTCAAAATTAACTTAAACGATGATCTTCAACTTGGGAACCATAAAATAGAAATCGTGGACACTTTCAGATCACTCGGTGTAATTTTTGACGCCTGTATGAGCTGGAACGCACACGAAACACATCTTCGCAAGAAATTAGCTCCTTCCGTTGGTTTTCTTGCTCGGTACCGCACTGAATTTCCTCCCTGTATAAAACGAATGATTTATCATGCCCTATTCCAATCACACATTAACTATTGCCACATAGTTTGGGCTACCACATCCAAAACAAATCTACAGAAAATTCTAATTCTCCAAAAGAAAGCTATCAGGATTATCGCAGGTGCCAGTTTTACTGCCCATACGGCTGAATTGTTTACTAAGTATGAAGTAATTCGTGTCAATGTTTTTCTTGACTACCGCCTATTATACTATCTCAAATTTTCTTCACCATCAATATGTAATTTTTTGCTTAATATCGCAATGTTAAAGCCCATAGAAAAGTATGTTCAAACCCGATCAACTGCAAAATGGACACTTCCACGCGATAGAACTAACTATGGTAAACAAGCACTTAACTTCCTTATACCCAATGTTCTAAACAGCTACGAATCTAACCAGCTTAGCATGTATAACCTCCGACCACATGATTTAAAAGTGTACTTTGTAAATAATATTCCATAACTTCTTTTCATATATTGTAGTTTGTGTATGTATCGGTGTCCTTTTCCCCTTTGTCATCAACCCAGCAGTGTATAACTTTCAAATGCATTTGTTCAGTTTTAATTGTTTTTTTCTAGTTTCAAACTACATCTCTGTGTACCCGTCAGTTCAATCGTAAATATTATAAATTCTTTCTACAGTGTGCTCATATGCGATCTGCCACCGTTGTATGCATGTGTTTATTTTACTATTTTGTAATGGCTCTTAGTTGAGCCACAGGCATTTTCAAGCTATTTTCTTTAGCTTTTGGCCTATGGCTCATCCTAAAGACTGTATGCACATTTGTAAAATAAAATAAAGTTTGGTTTGGTTTGGTTTATACAATTTTTTGCGCCTTTCTTCTTGTTGCCTTGATCAATCCATGATCAAAGATGACATCGCCTTTTATGCGTACGTCCAGTGCAAATATGGTGGAACCCTATCATCCTTGTCTCAGTGATGAATGACTTCGCTCCGAAAGACGTGAGTGGTGAACATTTGACCGGTGGAGGCCACGGCGGTGAAGGCGGATTTTATGACAGCGACGTCGTGCTGCTAGGACGTAAGTACGCATTTTAAATCACTCTGTTCTTTAAGTACTGCCTCCGTCTCGGTTATATGCTCGGCGTCAAAAGAAACTTTCTAACTGACCAGTGTGTTTTTAACTAAAACTTTGTAGATTGCACAGCATAGAGGGACGAAATAGCGCAAAATTTTCTTTCAGTTACATACCGAAATTGCTTGTCCTTCATGATAACACGACTAAACTAAGTTTTATAGTTTGTATTCTTTCTTTACAGAGGCATATGGTGTATACGTGCGAGAGCAATCATCGATAAGCGTCCTGAGGGGGAGCGGCTCAAGACTTTGAACAAACATCACGCATCGCATCGATGCTGCGGTATGTGCCGTAAATAATGGAGGATGACCACGCAAGCATCGGAATCGTCCGAGCAGCATGTTTACTCACAAACAATGTTACGACGCAGATTTGCAGTACACTATTGATTCAAATATGGAAGGCGTGAGGTGCATTCACGATTCTCAGCATTGCCAATGCTCAGGGCCTGGCGTCTTGAGACGCCTGGCTTGTCTGTGGCTTCTCTGGGCCCACGAGGGCCCGCAATTCAGAGCCCCGTTTGTGCTACTGGGGTAGGCATTTGTAATTATTGCATACAGGTCCACCTCGGGAATGAAAGTTTTATTCCTTCGGCAACGTAGGCAGCAGTTATGGTGGCACCCAAAGATTCGCGTTTCTGCAAGGACGCAGCCTTTGGACGACTCCACAACTCCTGGGAAGGAGCGTTACAGGGCAAGCTTGCCATCGGAACCTGAAGTCAGAAGCCTTCACAGTGGGCAGAAAGCCAATGACCCCTGAAAAGCTACAAGCCATTGGCCGTAAGTTGCATGTCACAGTGCTCAATGCATTATGTTGCGTGTCAGTGCCCAATTAAATGATAAGCTGGGGGCATTATCTACTACCAATCATATTTTCTTTTCTGCAGGTGCTTTTGACTACTTCATTGGCCAGCACCCTGTAGAGACCCCAGCGCCGGTAGATCGTCGCAAGGAGTTAAATTATTACCTCAGTGAGCTGGTTCAAGACATGCGAAAAAAATAAACATCTTTTGGAGTTTTTGATGCATTATAATACTCACCAAGCTACCAATACTTGGCAAAAGCTGGGAGCAAATAACACAATTGCACATCGACTGCAATACGAGTCGCTGATAATCGCAGATTACCAGTTTCTGAGGCTCTGTATATTGCAGCATTTGGAGTGTACACTTATGGCCCCAGTTTTTGGGCAGATTTAGTCCAAGTGGGATATATTTGAAGCATTTTATTCCTCCCTTTGTCCTGTGATACAGGGCTCCTGTATAATACGGGCCTAGCCTGTAGAATACAGGACTGTCCTGTATGCCGGTATGAATTTTAAACCGGAACCGCATACCGGGTTATTGTACAGAATTTGCGATACCGGATTACCGGAGTATCCTGTACAAAACAGGAGAGTCCTGTATTATACAGGACTGTCCTGTTTTATACAGGATATTCCGGTAATCCGGTATCGGAAATCCTGTACAATAACCCGGTATGCGGTTCCGGTTTAAAATTCATACCGGATTTTTCCTTAGGGTACACACGGACATGAAACTAGGCGAGACACACACAGCGCTGACTTACAACTGAAGGTTTACTTTTCCAGACACTTCGGTAAATATAAACCTTCAGTTGTAAGTCAGCGCTCTGTGTGTCTCGTCTACTTTCTTGTCCTTGTGTTGCTTGCGCTGTTCTGCCTTGTATGATGCTCATACCTCATTGACAAACTGGCAGGATGGCATTACTTTGTCATTCACTGTCTGGGCCTCTTGCTTTCCTTCCCGAGGAAATTTTTATAAAACTGGCTTCAATAAAGAAGAAAGAAATGCTATTATAGTGCTACTATGTACACTGAGGGATTTATTAAGCCGAAATAGCGAAATAGCCGAGTTGAGTATGGTAAGTGTAGTGCATGTGTAAGCAAGACTTTCGCACTGAAAAAGGAAACTATATGGTTTGCCAAACAGATTTCATATCTGGCCTATTTCTTTCTGGACTGGATGTCACACCCTTTACAGTAGTTGCACTTTGGTAAGGAAAATTTCAGCGACTACGTACAGGAGGAAACCACTTTTAATGAGATCAATTGAGCACCGGTCTGCCTGCATCATATGGTGTTTCATGACGTGACTGTAAAGAAAATTATAGGCCAATTATTGGTCCGATTCATTGTAACAAGAGTCGTCTGTTTCTCTGAGCTTCGCTATGCTGGCTTCAGTAAGTGCAGTGGGATGCCTATATATAAACGTGGCCGCACCAACGTGAATAATTTGGAAAGCGATGCCCTATTGCTTCCCCCACAATATGTGTCGCAAAGGTGGAAGGAAATTTCTTTCTAGTTCGCACTTTTTTTAAGTTGTCCACTTATTAGATACAGTCCCATAAACTTTCATTTCATCACGCAGCCATATGCGCTTAAAAATCTATTTCGTGTTTCGTTCGTTCTTCGTCTCATGGTGCTGTTTGAGCAGCACACACGTAAATTGAGTAAAAAGGGGAGTTGCGTTAGTTTGTACTACGACACACGACGACACACAGCCACATCGGCGTTCTTCCTCGGTGTGCAACTCTGCGCTCGAAACATGCGTATACATAATGGCAGCCATATCGTCTATATGAACGTGAATGACTCTCTGGGGTTAATGTCTCTTCTGTTTGCCTCTGACTGCCCCTGATCAATGTCTTCTTCGATTTGTCGTTGCATTAAATGTCAATATTTTTTCAAACAGTCAGTTGCTTTCCTGGTAGCCGCAGCAGCCAGCTGAGACTGAGTGTTTCGTGCGGTCTTCACAGATTTCTTTCTTATGTCACCATTGTTGCTCTGCTTAACGTTTGTACGTTTACTGCTGCTTCATTCTTGCCTCTGTGTGCTTGTTTTCTACCATGAATCCTTACCAACATATCGAGTCTGCCACTCTTGCGAGTATCCCCACTAGATACTCGCATGTGGCCCTAAACGCACTCTTGGGCTCGCAGGCCTCTCATGAACTGGCGTCCGCATGAAAATGTTTCCTTTGCTCACTCCCGGATACGTGCTCATTGTGTTAAACTTAAACGATGTGCTGGGAATGCACTGTCCTCGATATATTTTTGACTGTTGTCTTGAAGAGAAATGCGGGCAGGAAAAACGTGTTCGCAGGTTCCACGGGTCATTTCGCCTCTGAGCTTCATGCTCACGAACGAACCTGAAGCGACTGGAGGAATGCAGAACTCTCAATTGGAAAGCAAGGCGCGAACAGGGCCGACCCACCTAAGCCGTCGGTGATCTCCTCGACAGCGTAGAGGTTCTGTCCGCGTATCTTGTGCTTCCGCCGCCACGCGACCCGCATCCGGTTCCGCTCGAGCTCGTCATCCGCGACGCTCAGCCGAAGGACCAGCCGCTGTGTGCTGTTGAGCGGTCGCATCAGCCAACAGCTCCACTCGGTGCGGTTGAAGAGGTCGCACGGCACCGCAGACGTCACGCTGCTTTTGCCTGCACTGGCCCTGAATGCAAGGGTGGTGTCATTCGTTCATTCGTTCGCTTCGGTAAGGATTGAGCATGCTATGTCGCAGAATACACGAGTGCTGGTGACTGAGCATAGAACTCGGGCTTTACTGTTCTCGCAGTAATGGCTTATTCTGCAAAATCGCATCGTTGGAGTGTGAGAGCTAAGCCCTTCACTCCATACATTGTTTTGAGCTTCGTATCTTTGCAACATGCATGTGTTCCACATCTAAATCTGTGTTATTTCTGTTTGAACATGTATGTGCTTTCTGTATTATGTTTTTAATAATATTAATAATTGAGGCCGGTGTCGTAGTTGTTGTCTAATATCAAAAGATTTGTGCCTTTATCTTTAATAAACTATTGTAAATGCTTTGGCGTACAGTGTGTTAACATATGCTATTACTATCTTTGCCTTTTGCTCGGAGCGTTGGATTTGCAGGATCGACAGCATTTTAACGAATATTCTTAAATGCGTCGCTTATAACACGCCCATTTTGCCAGCTGAAAATATCTTCCGTGAACTAGGCCTCCCGAACTTCAAATCATTGTTCATTGATACAGTTGTCCATAAGCATTATTGGTCGAGTGAGTTTATACATGAATATAACCCGACGAGATATCTCCGAAAACATAACCCTTACAATGTTCCTCGTTCAAACATGAGGTGTGGTGCAGCCAGGCGTTGCGATTATGTGCCGGCTACTTTCAAGGAACTGCCGGATGAAACCTTTATGGCTAGTTTCAGAGGCAAGCTGAGAGAATTACTGAAGAATGAATGGTAGAGTTTTAGGTTTGGTGCAATCTGTTTCGCCTTGTCAGATTGCGCGCCTTCATGCTCCTGTCAGTTTTGTTTTGTATGGACAGATAATATTTAGTGCGCTGTTTTTCATCTTTATTGGAATTTTGTTTTCTTTGTATATGCGCTTCATTCATGCTTATCAGTCACTATGTGTTTTTTTTAGGCACGGTCCTACAAGCCATCCAAAGGCTTAGACCAGCCTGTCTTGCCTGTATTGCTATTGACGGTGACAAAATAAATTTATTATTATTATTATTATTATTACTATTATTATTGTGGTTGTTGTTGCCGTTGCTGCGGCGTGGTAGCCGGCGGCTGCAGATGAAGTGAGGCATACCTAAGCGCGCAATTTTTAGAGGCCTAAAGTGTCCGGGCGCAAAGAAAGCAATTTGAGGGTGCTTACCAATGGCTAAGAGTACATAATTAAATTCAAAGGCGCCAAACCATACGCACACACACGCACAGGAGAAGAAAGAAAGAGTAGACAGAGCGCCACTCACAACTGATTTAATGTGCAGAAAGACACGTACATATATGTCACTGTCGGCGCATGCGCAAGGAAGACATTCAGCTTCGTGAAGATAAGCAGCGATCAAAAAACGCTTTTTCAGCCTTATACAGGTTTATCGATGTTTCGCTGACGCACAAGTTGCCCCTCTTTTCGATATGGAATGCTGCTATCAGTTCTCTGGCTTTTGTCACATTACTCTTTGCCAAAATCCGCACATCAGAAAAGCATGGTTCACAAGTGCGCGACGGGCAGGTTCTGATGTGCATGGGTAAATGGGGGCCTTCTTTATTTTGTTCTACATTTCTTTGGTGTTCTCTGATCCGCTCATTGACACATCGCCCGGTTTGTCCGATGTAGGAACTGCCGCAGGAGAGGGGAACTTCGTACACAACCCCTACCGCACATTTCGTGAACGGTCGCCCATGCCTGGTACCGCAGCCACTTTATTTTACTTTATCTTTTCTTTTGGCTATTCGAGAGCAAAGGCTTCCGAGCTGTTGGGGGGCGGTAAAAACGAGTGGCACCCCATGCCTACTCGCAACCTTCTTCAGGTTGCGGGCCAACTTGTGCACATACGGCACAGCCACCGGCATGGGGTGCCACTCGTTTTTACCGCCCCCCAAAAGCTCGGAAGCCTTTGCTCTCGAATAGCCAAAAGAAAAGAAAAAGTAAAAGAAAGTGGCTGCGGTACCAGGCATGGGCGACCGTTCACGAAATGTGCGGTAGGGGTTGTGTACGAAGTTCCCCTCTCCTGCGGCAGTTCCTACATCGGACAAACCGGGCGATGTGTCAATGAGCGGATCAGAGAACACCAAAGAAATGTAGAACAAAATCAAGATGGCCCCCATTTACCCATGCACATCAGAACCTGCCCTTCGCGCACTTGTGAACCATGCTTTTCTGATGTGCGGATTTTGGCAAAGAGTAGTGTGACAAAAGCCAGAGAACTGATAGAAGCATTCCATATCGAAAAGAGGGGCAACTTGTGCGTCAGCGAAACGTCGATAAACCTGTATAAGGCTGAAAAAGCGTTTTTTGATCGCTGCTTATCCTCACGAAGCTGAATGTCTTCCTTGCGCATGCGCCGACAGTGACATATATGTACGTGTCTTTCTGCACATTAAATCAGTTGTGAGTGGCGCTCTGTCTCGTCTTTCTTTCTTCTCCTGTGTGTGTGTGTGCGTATGGTTTGGCGCCTTTAAATTTAATTATGAATAACTACCAACTAGCCCAACAACAAGTTCTTCTAAGCTAAGAGTACCGCTGCCTAGAACTGATTACCGCAGCTGCACATCGAAAAACTGCTGGCAGCCGGTGCTCGTCAGACTTATTTCGATGATCTGGCGAGAGAGGCGTTTCCGAAACATTCCACTAGACGCTACCTGGGACTGGCAGCTTTCCACCGGGTGAATGTTAGACTTCTGGCACCGAGAAAGAAATTTCTAAAGAGCGAAAACTCGGCGAAATCTGGTCCCAGGAACTGCGCAACAGATTTGTTGGTAGCAATTCCGTTTAGTGGCGCTACGAGAGTTGTCACGCATGCGCGCTCGCGGGCGACCGGCGGCGGGTCAGACAAGGCAGAGCGGAACCAGGGGAAAATCCCCTGCGCGGTTGGTACGTGTGAGCGTGCGGCCTCTGTCAGCGCGCAGACTCCGTTCTTTTGCGTCCGTCTTGGTCTTCAACACGGAAATCGTGCGGTTTCTGGCGACGGCAAGGTGAAAAATGTTTGCTTTGGTTTGGTTTATGGGCTTTAACGCCCCAAAGCGACTAAGGCTATGAGAGACGCCGTAGTGGAGGGCTCCGGAAATTTCGACCACCTGGGGTTCTTTAACGTGCACTGACACCGCACAGCACACGGGCCTCTAGAATTTCTGCTCCAAATAAATTCAATTGCTGCGGCCCTAATCGAACCCGCGTCTTTCGGGTCAGCAGCCGAGCACCATAACCACTGAGCCACCGCGACAGCAAGGTGAGAAATGTGTTTTTTTTTTTTTGCTCAACTGCTCTGCATTTCAAAGAGTTTAGGCTAACCACGCCGGCCGGGGCCTTGAATTACGCAGTTCGAGAAGAGATGAGCACGCTTCGTTGCCTGCCGGCTGTTCTGGCCCGGTTCGTGGCACTCCTCAAGTTGGTGACAATTTCGAAGTGAGAAAACGTTAAGTTTGTGCCAAACCACGCTGCACTTCAAACAGCTGCGCTGATCACGCCGGCCGGCGCAATAAGGCGCATTTCTGGAAGGCACGACTACCTGCTCGCGCCAGAGTGCGAGCGGGCCTGAAGTTTTACGGGGACCCGAAGTTTCTTTGTGGCCCCTAGCTATGCACAACTTCCTTCGAGTGATATTTCTTGATGGTCGAGTAAAATGTGTTCAAATTAAAAAACAAAAATAGGTACACAGGTCGAAACGAGCCTTTTCGCGTCGTTAGTACGGGTCCGTAATATTCAAGAGTGCCGGGAAAAAAGGTAACGCATGAAAAGCTCAAAAACTGGAAACTTGTGCGTCGAAGACTCCGTCGTCTGCTCCAGTGAAAGCGCCAATTGCACCCGCGTAGTGGCTACTATTGAGCGCGCTTTTCAAAAACGACCGGGGAAAAAAGGTAAACACGTAGGACTTTCTAAAAGCGTGAAAACCACGAGTTGGTGCGCCGTCTTCTACGCTTCTGAAGGCAAGCAAACTGCCCCAGAGCATTTGTCCTCAGTGCTCCAACAGAGCGACTGGCTGGGCGACCGTGTTGTAGCTGTGTAGGGGATAAACATTTGTAAAACAAAACCCACAATTGGCCGTGGGAGGGTATTTGCAGCTTTTAGTGGGCAGAGATTAACGTCGGGAAATACAGAAATGCTTGTGAATTATTCGATGTCATCTTGTAGTATCTGGTGCATGCAAGGTTCGTAAAAGAATGCTGTCCTTTTTCCTAATTTCGTAGCTTTGTCGCGTTCCCTCTGGTCGCAGAGTGTTTGGGTGAGGTTTATTAGAATGACAGCTTCTCGTACTTTACATTTTTCAGTTGACGGGGCCAGGTGGGAGTGAGAACCACTGCTGTGAGCCTTGTTACCGTAAGAATGGGAGCACAAGAACGATGGAACGAGCTTAGTTTTGTGCCAAGTGGCAACGGCTGCTGTATGGGTTCGTTGTTTGCTTTTATATGGAGCAAAATAAATGCACATTCCACAAAGCACCTGATGTCATCACCGGAATGCCAATGTTTGACGAGGCCGTGCGCAATTGCGTTGATGGGGGGTCAAGAGCACTCGGAACGCAATTTTAAGGCAGAAGCCTTTAATGCCTCATCGTTGTAAGCAGCAGCTGTCGACAGAAATGTCACGCTTTTCAATTGGTCGAAATGGTCGTGACGTCACAGTGCGCGAATTTCAAACGGGACCAATTGTACTTTGGCTAGTAACCATGCAACCAATTAAAGGGATGGCATAATGATGCTCCAAGTAAGTGGAACTGAGGTTAGGTATTTGCTTCATTAATAAAGTAGCCTAATTAACCTTTCTAGTCAGACTAGATAAATAAAGAAAACCGAGTAGGAAATTGGTCGAGTTGCGGTATCGAACCAGGGTCTCCGGAGTGGTGGTGGTGGTGGTGAAAAACATTTATGGGCAATGAAATTTTTACAGAAAGGTGATTGGGGTAGGACCCTATTGGCCCTTTCTCCTTGCAATACTAGGTGGAGCCCCTATTCCGGTGCCCCATTGGCAAGCAACGCCGCCCACGTCCGTTGAACCAAGGCCTTTTGGCTCTTTAGGTCTTGACAGCCGAGCAGGGCCGCCTCCGAGTCCTCTCTGGTGGGGTTGGGTTTTTGGGGGATCTATGGGTTTGATTGACACGCCCAAACCATGTGGAAGGAGGTGTCAGCCACCTCCCCACAGAACTGGCACGCGCCATCAAAGGATGTATTGAAATGTTTAAGCACCGCCGGGCACAGTATAGTTTTAGTGAGAATTTTGATGAGTAGGCGCTCTTCAACGCGATCCAGACCCTTACAAGGGGCCGGGTAGCGCCGGTGCTCCTCCTTGTAGTAATCGGTGATTTGTTTTAATGTAAGGGCCAGATTGTCTGATTGGGAGTACCCTTCCAAGGACAGGGAGATAGCCCGGGAAGAGAGTGCGCGGGCGGCCTGATCGTCCTGTTCGTTTCCCTGGAGTCCCTGGTGACCGGGGGCCCAAATCAGGTTGCGTGGAGTTCGATCTTCGCATCGACAGCTATATTCCAGTATGCGCCAGGCAAGCGGGGGAGCCCAGCGAAACTCGTAGTTCCGACAGGCCCCTCGCGAGTCGGTGATGATGTGTTTTGACTTTAGATTCGTGAGAGCCAGAACAATGGCAATATCCTCCGCGTGTGTTGCGCTGTAGGCTTTGAAAGTGAGCCCGTTAACTGTGTTTGTGTTGTGTACGACTGCGGCCGTGTACCACCCCCCGTGGTGTGGGCCGGCAACGTCCACGTGTGCGAGACGAGCACGCTACCAGTCCGCCATGCCAGCCCGATGGTTTGGAATGAACAAAGGCGCGTCTAATGAATACGGTGTCTTCGTTCACTCCCATCCTCCTCCCTTCCCGTTACGGCGAGGTTCAGGTGTCCACCGAGATATGCGAGACAGATAAATTTCCTTTCCTCAAAAACCAATTTACTGACGAGCAAGGCGTAGAGCCAAACGGGCGATGGCGTTCTTTGGACTCCCTGGCAGCATTGCAAGACACTGTCACGTTCCACTCTTAGAGGCGAAGCGTAACATCTTAACCTCACATCAGTGACACAAGCAGCACCACCACGATTAAGGCTTCCGCCTCACCGCACTTAAGATTAACAAAGCGCCCCCGTGAATTTTCCATTCTTCTGTACCCAAAATAAACAGATAGCAATAGTAGGCATACTGAACAGATAATTGTGAGATAGTATATAAGAGATTATATCATCTCTACACTAATATTGTTTTTTTTTTCTTTTCCCCCTGCACTAATGCCCGCAAGGGCGCTGTGAGGTATGTAAATAAATAAATAAAAATAAATAAAAGATCACTGAGGTGACCCGAATTGGGAGAATGCGAAAGTATTGACTCCTCCTCGGTACTCGTCGCCTCTCTTCGGCTCTATTTATCATTTTAATTTGTTGTTAATTATTTTAATTACTGTATTAGCGTAATTATCTTATAGTTCGCATAAAGATAAATTTGTTTACTCTGATTACATCATCTTCTATTTCAATAAACCATTTAGTTTTTTTATAATTTGGCACCGTGATTGCTTTCTCGCCCTCTACTATATTCCCGTACAGCCTACTAAACTGTCCAATATTAAAATTACTACTGTAAATTAAAATTACTATTGTACACAACTTACATTCGTCCACAACTTGAATACGCGTCATCTGTTGGGATCCCGGTCACGTAACACTCATACATTCTCTTGAGGCAATACAAAATCGCTCAGCCCGGTTTATCTTAAACAACTACCAAAGGACCGCTAGTGTTACTAATATGAAAACCTACTTACAACTACCACTTTTATCGACACGAAGAAAGCTATCTCGCCTGTCTCTCTTTCATAAAATATACCATCATAACACAACCTTGCGCTATCTTTGGGTTCAACCACCGTCATACATTTCAACTCGCCGTGACCACAGCAAAAAGGTACATATTCCACACTCAAATACGCTTGCATATTCATACTCGTTTATTCCTCGGACAAGCAATGACTGGAATAACCTACCAGCATCACTAACAAGTATATCTGAAATTGAGAACTTTAAATCAGCGTTACACATTTCTTTTCATAGCTAGTGCTCATATCATCATCATGGCGTTCATAGATGGTGTTCATATTCCCAATACGACTGTTTGTTTATTAGGAACTGCATTCCTTGTTTATTATTTGTTTTCCTTGCCATATTTTTCTGTATTTATTAACACCGTTACTGATGTCGTAGTTTACTCTTTGTACCTTTGTTCTTTTTCATTCTTTTTGTATGCTTACTTTCGTTTTTGTACTGGTTTTACAGAGATTGTGTATATTTTTTACTAATAACTTTTTTGTGTAAATTGTGTATGCCTCTGCATCCGCCCTTCCCCTCTATAATGTACATTTGTACCCTGAGGGTATAATAAATAAATAAATAAATAAATAAATAAATAAATAAATAAATAAATAAATAAATATTTCAATTCCTTTTGCTGACAACAAATTAATCTATGTCAATTGAACTCTTTATGGATTAATAATCGCGAATTAAATACATTTCAATTCATTTCAAACTTTATTTTAATTTTTCATTCCCTTGCCTTATATTCCACTATGTTGTCCTCCACGGCTATTTTCCCGTCCACGGTCTTTATCTACATCCGCGCTCTTTCGACATTTTTTTGCGTTTCTGAATCTAAATAAACTAACCATCCTATCGACATAATTTTTTTTGCGCAGCATCCTCACACCGTCCTCTATTGATCACAACCATGCGTTTGATGCTGCCTCTTCTGAGAACGTCACAACTGCTGCGGACATGTTTTGCGGACACGTTCCATGGCAAGCTTTACTTCACTTCACGTCACTTTAATACCTTAAAGACCCTCGTCAGAGGGTATTACATAAGGGGTGGGGCACACAGAAATGAAAAACAGAATGACTAACAGATAAGTTTGACAGAAGCCAACAGCCACAGAAACCAAGCGGCACAGGGGATTTTTTTTAAAGTTATTTATTTTGTGGTGTTGATCATATCAGAATATTACTGAATATGTTATCGTTTAAAGATAACTGATTAGAAAAGCAGAAGAAAAAACAACCACATGCCGCCGGTGGGATCCGAACCCACGACCTCCGAATTACGCGTCCGGTGCTCTACCTCTGAGCTACGGCGACGGCTGTCAATTCTTCTGCTTTCGGGGGTATTTATGTTTACAAGTAACCTAACCTTGAGAGTGTTCATCAGCGCCACCCACGTTCATAAGCGGCGGACGTAGAACGTCCTGAGTAACCGCAGGTTACTCAGGACGCAGGTTACTCAGGACCTGCGGTTACTCAGGACGTTCTACGTCCGCCGCTTATGAACGTGGGTGGCGCTGATGAACACTCTCAAGGTTAGGTTACTTGTAAACATAAATACCCCCGAAAGCAGAAGAATTGACAGCCGTCGCCGTAGCTCAGAGGTAGAGCACCGGACGCGTAATTCGGAGGTCGTGGGTTCGGATCCCACCGGCGGCATGTGGTTGTTTTTTCTTCTGCTTTTCTAATCAGTTATGTTTAAACGATAACATATTCAGTAATATTCTGATTTGATCAACACCACAAAATAAATAACTTTAAAAGAAATCCCCTGTGCCCCTTGGTTTCTGTGGCTGTTGGCTTCTGTCATATTTATAACGAGCCCCTCATCCCCTTCCCTTGTTTGCTTAACAGATAAGTTGAAAGTTATACAAATATAAGATTTTCACTGAGCAAGTACACGCGTGATTTCTTCGATGAACAATGATTTGCATGTGATAGCAGCAAGTTCTCGGGGAAGGCCGTTCCAGTCGTTCGCGGTCCGGGGGAAGAATGATGAAGGAAATGTAGTGGTGCGGGCGCAAGGTCGTGACACTTGCTGCTGATGGCCGGTGCGGAGGGAGATGCGTGGTGGTGGTGCGCAGATGTAGGGTTCCTGTCGTAGTTCAGAGTGAAAAAACTTGTGAAACAAACATAAACTAGCAATGTAGCGGCGATGAGCAAGGGTAGGTAGGCTGGACTGTGATTTGAGGGATGATATGTCGCGTTCGTTAAAGATAGACAACTTCGTTCAGCGAGTACAAACGACATCCGTCTATTTCAGGTTACATGACACGACTGCCGCCCCAAGAGGCGCTCCTTTGTTTCCCTTTCCCAGCTTGCTTGGCTTGTCTGGCCTTCCGACTTGGGACGGTCTTGTTTCGGTTTCGGTTTCGCAACACATTCCCCCCGAAAATGACTTCCGTCATTTTTTCCTTTTACGTTAACTCTAGAGGATACACGAGTTGGATTGGTCTCTTGAGGGTTGATCCTCCTGGTAGTCTCAGAAGGCACGATCGCACCTTCCCGTCTCTTCCAGGAAACAGTTTATCAATCCTTGCGATCTTCCACTGCTGCCGTGGTTGAAGACTGTCGCGAAGAACAATCAAGTCGCCTTCCTTGATCGCTTTTCCTTGACGTTCGTTCTGACTCTGCACATTTCGCAGTTCCTCAAGATACTCTCTGGTCCACCTACGCCAGAAAGCTTCTGTGGTCTGCTGGCGTCGGGTCCACAGTCTCTGAAGGGATATGTTGATTTGGTCATCTTCGTTTTTTCCCACGCTAGGCAGCGACGTGAGGCGTCTTCCTGTCAAGAAGAAGGAAGGGCAAAGAGGTTCCGGTTCTTCCGGTCCGTCGTATACGTGAGTTAGAGGTCTTGAGTTCAAGACAGCTTCAATTTCGGCCAAGGTCGTTGCTAGCTCGTCGAAGGACAGAAACTTGGCAGCGATAACCTTCTTGAGCGCAAGTTTCGTTGATCCGACGAGTCGCTCATAAAAGCCACCCCACCATGGGGCGCGCTCTACTATGAACTTCCATTCGATTCGTGCCTTTGAAAAGTAGTCAAGAACCTCCGGTTTCCGGATATAGTTCCAGAGGTATAAAAGATCTCGGTTGGCTTTCTTGAAGGAAAGCGCGTTGTCACTGTAGATGACTCTGGGTACACCTCTTCTTGAGATTAAACGTCTGAAGGTCATCAAGAACGACTCCGCTGTCATGTATCTTGCAAGCTCTAAGTGAACTGCCCGTGTCACGGCACAGGTGAACAGCGTGATATGTACAGCGAGTTTTCTCCTTTTACTAGCAGTGGTCCTGCAAAGTCCACCCCTGTGACCTCAAATGGTTGAGCCTGGGTCACTCGATCATGTGGAAGCGGTGCAGTCACTTCCGATGCTGGACGTGCATTGTAGCGTTGACAGGTTATGCACCCTTTGATGATTCTTTTTACCAGCTGGCGGGCTCGTACAACATGGTACTTCTCTCTCAACTGTACCAAAGTATCTCATGCTCCCCCGTGAAGTACTTGGTGATGAGCTTGACGCACAAGCAATTCGGCTAGGTGATGTCGCCTCGACAGTACAATTGGATGGCGTTCGTTGTACGGCTTGCCACTCTGTTGAAGTCTGCCGCTTATACGGAGAATACCGTAGTTGTCAACAAACACTGGAGTGTCCCTCAAGGGCGAGTCCGCTGGAAAGCGATCTCCTTTCTTCGCCCACTCAATTTCCCTCTAGAGGTCTTCTCGCTGAGCTTCTCGTATCCAGTAATTCTCGGCATCATCCAGTTCAACTGCCGTCAGTGTTCCTTTGTTAGTGCTCAGATTTCGCAGCTTGTTGACATATCGTAATATCCAAGCTGTCACTCGGAAGAGTTTTGTTGCACTGCTGTATCGATCTGGGTCTAACAGCTTTGGAACTTCAATGGAGCTTGTTGTATGAAGAACTTCCACAATTCTCTTTTCTTCGTCCACTGTCGGAATGTTCCTTGGTTGAGAGAAGCGTGGCCAATTGTTTTCAGTCGCCTTCATCCTCGGCGTTGCTTCCCACCAGGTGGAACTCTCAACAAGCTGATCTGCTGTAACTCCCCTGGTCATGAGATCTGCCGGATTCTCAAACCCGGGACAATGTCTCCATGCTGAGGTGTCGGTAAGACGCTGAATTTCAGTTACGCGATTCCTCACGAACTGTTTCCATTGCGAGGGCTCTCCCGTGATCCAATGCAATGCGATTGCCGAGTCGGTCCAGTAATGTGTCACTTGTGGTGGGTCCTTTAGGCTTTTCAGGATGTATCGACTCAGTCTGGCCACTAAGAGACACGCCATCAATTCGAGCCTCGGAAGAGTCAGTTGCTTGATCGGGGCGACCCTCGACTTGCTAATGAGGATACTCGAAGTTGCGATGCCATCCGCATCTGTTACGCAGATGTAGGCCACTGCCCCGTATGCCACTGGGCTGGCGGCAGCAAATACGTGCAGTACTGTTTTGTTGGCAGGTTCGACTGTGCCTGCTTTGTAGCAGCTTCGCACTTGAACTCTTTTCAATTCGGTTAGTTCCTCGCACCACCGCATCCATTTTGCGTCCAGATCCTCTGGTAGGATGTCATCCCATTCCACGTTTCTTTTCCACAGCTCTTGGAATAAAGCCTTTGCCCGGACTGTGAATGGAGCTAGCCATCCAAGTGGGTCATACAGTCTTGCTGTAGTCTTCAGAACAGACCTTTTAGTACTTGTGCCTGGCTCAGGTAGCTCGATAGACTGTGAGGTGAAGGTGAGGTTATCTGTGCTGGGATTCCACGTCAGTCCTAACACCTTAAGGACCCCTGGGAGGTATCCTAAGTGTCTTGCTTGACAATCATCCATCGCAAACCGTTCGTTCAATGCCTGGTTGTTGGACGCCCACTTGTGGAGTGTCATAGAGGCCGCACTGAAGATGGTCCTAGCTTCTTCGTAGATCTTCAGGGCTCCCTCTTCGTTTTCTGCTCCCGTTAAGAGGTCATCCACATACAAGGAATGCGCCAGCAGTGATGCTGTGTCCGGATACTCTTTTTCCATATCCTTCAAGTGATGCTGAAGAGTTGCCGTCAACAAGAAAGGACTCGCTGTGGTTCCGAAAGGAACTCGCTTCATTCGGAAAGTCTGCACCTCGCCCGTTGGTCCACTCGCACCTGGCTTCGTATGGTACCACAGAAAGCGCAATGCATCTCTGTAGTTCTCTCTTATCTCTATTTGTAAGAAGGCCTTTTCAATATCTGCCACCAAGGCGATTCTGTTGCTCCTGAAATTCAGTAGCAGTGCCACAAGGTCGGCTGTCAAATTCGGACCACTCTCTAGGTTTTGATTCAATGACTAACTTCTGTCCATGCGAAGAAGCATCGAAAACCACTCGCAGTCTTGTGGTATTGCTCGTTTCTCGGAACACCGGCTGATGAGGCATGTAGTAAATCAGATTTCCCTGTTCTTCTTTTTCTACTACTGGCTCAGCTATGTCTTCCATGCAATACTGTCTGATGACCGCGTCGTAGGCTTCCAGTAATTCGGGATTTCTTCGAAGGCGGTTTGTCAGTTGGGACAGGCGTTTTTCCGCAGTCCTCTTGTTGTCGCTTAGATCTATGTTTTGCCTCCAGGGAAAGGCTACCTCGTATCGAGATCCACTACGCCTGATATTGTCTTCGAAAGATTCGAGTAGATGTTGCCCAACACAGTCGTCATTATCCGTGACTCCGATAGACTCCAAGGTCCAGAAACGTTCCAAGCAGTTCATGGTCTCACTCTCGGCCAATGATATGCGAAGGGCGATGGTTTGCATTTGCTGTGAGTCAACTATGTTTATTCCCACAGGTCCTTGAATGCACCACCCAAAAGCAGTCTCGACTGCTCGGAGTTTTCCGTCTAGCTGCTTGCTTCTTCCAGTTACAAATTCCCAGTAATGCTCTGCTCCGATGAGAAGTTCGATGTCACCTCTTTCGTTATCGCAGGTACTGTCGGCCGCAGCGAAAGTTCCAAGTAGTTCCTTAATCCTGTGTTCAGGAATCGGGATTCGTTGTGCGCATATGATGTCCGTCTCAAGAGCTTCGATCTGTTGAATCTTCTTGTTTTGTGCGGTTAGCGACACCAGCACTCTGTTAAAGTCTCGTTCCGACTGGTGTCCACCGAACACGCCAACTTTCAACGTTTCTGTTCCCAGAACTCGACACCCGAGTTTTTCTGAGGCTCGCTTCGTAATGAATGAACGTTGGCTTCCGCCGTCAAAGAGAGCACGTAAATATACCGCTTTCGTTTCACCGGCACACAACGCGGTTGCCGTTTGTAGCAGTACTTCTCGTTTGCGAGTTTCTTTCACTGTAGACCGCAAATTCACTGGGACTGTTGTCACATCGCTTGCAGTTGCTTTGACTTTCGGATGAGTAAATTCTGGGTCGCACATTGTTGTCGCATGCCGCCCTGCACAGTTACCGCATTTAATGCTGCTTCTGCACTCGTTAGAACGGTGATTTGGTTTCATGCAGCGGAAGCAGCGTCTTCCCAAACGTAGCATTTTCTTCTTTTCTTCTAACGAAATGCAAGCACGGCAGGCAGCGGATTCGTGGTTATTCTTCTTGCAAAGAAAACAATGATCTGCTCTTTCTGACTGCTGCAGTACAGCAGCTGATGATTTAAATTTCGTTCCAATGCTCTTCTTGTAGCTCTCAGTTGGGTTTAACGTCTTCAGCATTGATACCTGGTGCTTCTTGCCAGTACCTTGCTGAGCAACCAGATTCTCGCGGCTTTGCACTTCAATCCTCAAAAAGTCAAGTAACTTCGAGAATAAAGACGGAGTACCTTTTGTAGCTGTTTCTGTTGGCTGCCCCGGTGCGTCTTCGATCCGCAGCGCAGATCCAGTTCGTTTCGTGTTCTGTGTTGACGTTTCGGAGGGTTCCTCCCTCGCCACGGCTCGGTGAAACTCGAGCAATATTTCTTTCGGCAGGGCGCGCTGTACCACGGGGTAGAGGAGCGTGCCGTAGGTCTCCTGTTTCTGGCCGAGCGCTTCCAGCCCTCGGAGGTGAGAGACGAGGGCATCGTACAACCGTCGGAGGGACCGTATGTCTTCGGCGTTTCGCACAGGCTCAAGGTCCAAGAGCTTTCGCATGTGCGCTTGCACGATAGCGTCCTCACCGCCGAAGCGTCTTTTCAGCAGCAAGATGGCGTCGTCATAGCACTGCGATATGGGGGGAAGGCCCTTGATTGCTCTTGCTGCTTCGCCAGTCACAACCGATTTTAAGTATCCAAACTTGTCCAAGGTAGTCAGCCGATCGTTCTTGTGAATCATTTGCTCGTACTGTTCCCAAAATTCTTGCCAGGACACATCTTTGCCGTCAAATTTTACGAGCTCTAGTTTTGGAAGCTTCACCTGGCAGGTCGTGGTTGCCGCGCCTGCGTCGTTGCTTGGTGATGGCTCTTCTTTCGGCTGCCTCTTTCCTTGGATTTCTTGAATCTCCGCTTGGAGCTTCGCAATGTATGCAACGATCTTGTCGTCATACTCGATGGTTTCGGTGTAGTCCTGCTCCGCTTCTTCCGCTGGCAATAGCGTCTCGACAGCGGCGTTAGTTTCGTTTAGACGGGTCTGTAGAGAGCTCATTCTTGCCAAAAAGACACTGAGTTCCTTTTCGTTGCCCGCGCGGCTTTTCATGCAGGAGTCAATTTCCGCAATGAGTCGAGTCACCTGTGATTGGACAGCTGATCTCTTCGCTTTGTGTCTATCCATGTCACTGCACTCGGTAGCACTGGGCGGCGGCTTTGGAGTAGAAATGGGCTTTTTCTTCGTTATTCGTTGCCGTCGCATCCAGGTAGTCGTCTTCGTTAGGTCTCGTGGTATATCCCGGGTTTCGGCACCAGCTTATATTATGTCGCGTTCGTTAAAGAAAGACAACTTCGTTCAGCGAGTACAAACGACATCCGTCTATTTCAGGTTACATGACACGACTGCCGCCCCAAGAGGCGCTCCTTTGTTTCCCTTTCCCAGCTTGCTTGGCTTGTCTGGCCTTCCGACTTGAGACGGTCTTGTTTCGGTTTCGGTTTCGCAACATGATATGCTGATATCAAAAGAATACGATGAATGAATGAATCTAGTTGCTCGGTTTAGAACTGCTTCAATTGAATTACAGAGATATGCTTGCTTTGGAGACCAGATGGGAGATGCGTATTCTAATTTTGATCTGACTAATGATTTGTATGCTAGGAGCTTGACATGCTGAGGTGCAGAGCGTAGGTGACGCTTTAAGAATCCTAGTGTTCTGTTGGCGGATGATATGATGTTTGAAATATGCGTATTCCATGTAAGATCATGACAAATATGAACACCAAGGTATTTGTATGATTGGACAAGATCGAGAGGAACGTTAGATATGCTGTATTGGAACAGAAGAGGGTAACGGCGACGGTGGAACGACATATATTTGCATTTACTTGTGTTAAGTGTCATTATCCATTCACTGCACGAGTCTTGCACATGAGTTAAATTATTTTGAAGGGATTGTTGGTCGAAGGTGTTAGTGACTGTTCTGTAAATAACACAATCATCAGCAAACATCCGAATATGGCAATCTAATTTCTCAGGTAGGTCGTTAATATAAATTAGAAACAAGAGTGGCCCAAGGACGAATCCTTGGGGCACGCCTGAGGAGACTGGTAGGAGGTCAGACATTTGGTTATTGACAACGACTGATTGGAAGCGGTGAGTTAAGAATTCTTTTATCCATGCTAGTATGTCGGGATGCAAGTTTAGGCGAGAGAGTTTCAGAAATAAGTGGTTATGAGGTACCTTGTCAAATGCTTTAGCGAAGTCGAGAAAAATTGCGTCAGTTTGGAGGTTAGCATCAAGGTTGGCATGCAAGTCATGAACGAAAAGTGCTAGTTGACTTTCCAATGAGTATCCTTTGCGAAATCCGTGCTGTGATGAGTGAAAAAAATTATTTGAATCCAGAAAGTGCATTGTTAAAGAATAAATGACGTGTTCCATGAGTTTACATGGTATGCTGGTGAGTGATATGGGTCGGTAATTAAGTGGTGAAACGAACGGGTTGTACATTTAAGACTGCAAAATTACATGGAAGATGACGACTGTGTACCACATACCATGTTAGGCTTCAGAGCGAAGCTCTAGACGCAGGACGTTCTCCTCCAAATACAAGAAGATGTCGTGCGAAACGTACCTCGGACAGGAGAAAATGTCATAATGGCCCTGGACATCAAGGGGGCATTCGATAACGTCAGCCACGAAGCGATCCTTTCGGGCCTAGACAACCTGGATTGCGGACGCAGAATCCACGGCTTCATCAAAGCCTTCCTGTCCGATAGAACTGCCACCACCGGCATAGAAGTCCTTCGATCGGACAAATTTCGCACTCCAAACAAGGGAACACCCCAAGGGTTAGTAATCTCACCCCTACTCTTCAACATAGCTATGATAGGCCTAGCTCGAAAACTAGAGAACATCGAAGGAATCAGGCATGCCATGTATGCTGACGATATAACAGTCTGGACAAACACGGGCTGTCTCAGAGAGAAGGAAGGAAGGCTACAGCAAGCGGCCTCTTGTGTAGAGCAATACCTCGCAGAAAGAGGACTCGCATGCTCGACCGAGAAATCGGAACTGCTGAGAGTCTGGAGAGGCAAGCAAAACCGGACCGTCCCAACCAACGAGGACCTAAAACTCAACGTCTACCTAGAAGGGACGCCCATACCCGAAAAGACAACAATAAGAATTTTGGGCATGTGGGTTCAATCCAACCAGCGCAGGACTCACACTTTTACCCTACTGAAAGCAACAACGCTACAAGTCGCACGCATGATCACCCGCATCACCAACAGGCGACATGGCATGCGTGAAGAGGGCACACTAAAACTAGTCAAAAGTCTAGTAGTTAGTCGAATCACGTGCAGCCTACCCTACCAGTGCCTCAACAAAAACGAAATACAACAAGCGGATGCCCTGCTACGCAAAGCGTATAAGACAGCGCTCCGACTACCACGCAACACGTCTGCAGAAAAACTCATGGCCC
The DNA here is from genome assembly GCF_055824585.1 of Amblyomma mixtum. NCBI lineage: Eukaryota > Metazoa > Arthropoda > Arachnida > Ixodida > Ixodidae > Amblyomma > Amblyomma mixtum. Next base: position 135,993,874 of record NC_143019.1, on the reverse strand, counting down.
TGGAATTACATAACACCTTTGAGGAGCTACGAGAGGCGCAGCTTGAGTCGCAAAAACTCAGGCTGTTGCAAACAACGACTAGAAGAGCGCTCCTGCAGAGGCTCGGATACCACGAGCAGATGCGAGAAATGTCGAGGACGGCAACGATCCCCGACGAGCTTCGCAAGACCCTCAAGGTAGCGCCAATACCAAAAAACATGGATCCCCATCTCCATCGAGGCAGAAGAGAAGCGAGGGCCGAATTCATCGAGAAAACATGCGTTCCTCAAGCCACGACCGTGTATGCAGACGCGTCTTGGAGAGGAGGAGATACCAAAATCGCTGTAGCGGCGGTGGTCGATTCGTCTTTACGCGAAATGACCAGCGCGTCTCTCCAATGATGCACAGCTGCAGAGTCCGAGGAAGTAGCCGTTGCTCTAACGGTGGCGGAGGCTATAGAACCGGGCGGTCAATAACAATACTCACGGACCCTCAAACAGCCTGCCGAAATTACATGAATGGCAGGATAGGTCGTGACGCGCTCCGTATACTCCTCGCAGCGAGCGACAGAATTAAAAACTAGGAAGAACAAAACGACAAGATCCTACACAAAATTGTTTGGGTACCGGGGCACACGGGGGTGGCAGGGAACCGAGAGGCCGACAGGATAGCTCGAGGATACATCACTTTCCGAGCATCCGACGAGACCGCGGAACTCGCGCCAGCACCCAGGGATTACTCGGCCATAGTACAAAACTATAGAGGCAGAAGAATGCGATATCCCCCACCGCACAAATCTCTCAGCAGAGAGGAAGCTGTCACTTGGAGACAATTACAAACAGGCTCTTTCTCAAACCTACATATACAAAACAAAATGCACCCTACGATATACACGGACAAATGTCCCTGGTGCGAAGATCTATACCACATCACGTGGGCCTGCCAAAACGTAGACGCGGTCCCCAAAATACAAAACCCGAGTGCGGAGCAGTGGGAGACTCTGCTGTCCAGCGACCGCTGTGAAGACCAATAAGGTCTGGTACAGCGAGCTCAACGGGCGGCAGTGGCCAGCGGAGCCCTGGACTGTGGGCAACCGACCACTGATTAGAGGCGGACGACTTCGGACAGAGAACGCTCCTGGGGGTAGGACCAAGACGTCTCTGATGATGCCCCCAAACCGCAGGGAAAAACCATTAGCGTAAATAAAGTTTTCCCTTCCTTCCTTGCGGACACGTTTTGACGACAGGACTCCGCCGACAAAGTGTAGAAATGCTTTCGCATTAGTAAGGCGTCATGAGGGCGCGGCAGGTCGCCGCGCATGTTATCATTGAAACTGCGCGTACATGCGACTAAAATCAGAAGTTTCTCTCCCAACGGCTTGGTGCACTGCCCTCAATTGGGCCATATATACACTGTAAAAAAATTTGCTCAAGTTTATGTAGAAACCTGGAGGCAATGCGTTGCCGAGCACTTTCCGCAATTCATAAACGGACACTTTGAGAAACACGGCAAGTCCTTAAAAAGGACTCAGTACGTACATCAACCGTAAAAAGAAATTAGTTTACGTATTCCTACGTTTAACTCTTTCGGACCCTTCTCTGTATACTCATACGTAAGCCAACGTAAAAAAATTTGTTTACGTATTCTTACGTTTAACCTCTCTTGGACCTTTTTCCGTGTACTCAAGTGATGCGGCTTGTCGCCAATGGCTTGAACAAAACTTTAAAGCCAGACGACCATACTGGCAAGCCCTCTGAAGTCATACTGACACTGCTGATGCATGGTGCGGCCAGAATGATGGCGTGGAGTGTTAAGTTGAATATAAGCTGTCAACTGCATCCAGATTCCTAATTTGTGTAACTGATCAACGTGTCTTGACTCACGTTCAATCATGTACAATAGCAGTCCAGGTGGAGAAGAAATGAAGTACTATTACACACAAGCTCTTCCTTTATGCATGTTGTGCATTGCGTACATACAAAGCATGTGGCTTAGAATGAAAGAAGAGTGTTTGGGTGAGTAAAGGCACATACGTTTTATTTTCATGACAAATTGCATACATTGTACTTCTGCATATTGCTGTCAGATTCATCTGAAAAGCATAAGAAAGACCTCACTTAGCAAACACAATCAAACTATTCACTATTGACCAACTGGCTTTTGTAGGGTCTTGCAAAATTATTTAATGAGAACCAAACCATTACATTTCATTGACCAAATTCATTTTTTCTTTACAGGAAAGAAACTAAAATCCACAGGACCAGGAAAAAACACACAATGCGCTTACCTGGACAACACTGTGTGCATGAATGCCCTGAGCTGCCGAAAAGAAGGTAGCTCAGGTTGGGTGCCAAAAACAATTCAATGCAGATACCTTCTTGCTGTCCATAGTACTCACTGCAAACCTTAGTGAGCAAGGAACCATGGCAACATCTTAGTTTGGCCGAAAACTTGCCCACAAGCAATGTGCAAGTGCACTTCCCCAAATCTTATGCTCGCTCACAGCTTCAATTATCTCAGCACGGGCAAGAAAATGTACAGATCTCCGATTTCGAATGAAAATGCAGTCATAAATACCGGTCACTGCCCATTGAGATATTCCAATAAGTGTGCAGTACGCCTTACAAGGAGCGTATCCTCATGCTTTCAGAATGGGCTCTTTGCAGGAATCTAACCAAATGCTGTTGCCATGTGGATCTTATCGAAATGACCCAAAAAGATGAAGTGTCCTCATGTGTCTGGTGCAAAAAAGGGCTAAAACATGAGTCTTTCTGCTTCTTCATCAGCTGTGAAATGTTATTCCTGCTTCTTTGCACAGCCTCAAAGTCTCTTTTTGTCTTTTTAAAAACCGTTCTATATCAGCAAAACTTCTCCCTCAAGAACATTTCAGCACCCATGAAGAAGCAGAAATACCCATGTCTTAGGCATTTTTTCACAAAATACATAAGGAAGGCTCGCCTTTCTGGGCCATTATTTCGAAAAGGTCCATGTGGCAACAAACTTTGGGACATTTTCTGCAAAGAGCACTATAAGTTCTGAAGCCTGAGAATTCATTCCTCATGAGATGCCTGTCGATATGACAGGATACCTCAATCATCTGTTACTGGGGTCTGTGAGTGCACTGGCACTAAAATCAAGGATGTGTGCCTTTCCTCGCCACGTGCTGCAACAATGTATGTTGTGAGCAAACGCATTAAAGGTATCAAAGGACTGTGCTTCCAGCTTGCTTGTGGAGGGAAGCGCAAGAGTCTGGCCATGCTCAGCTGTAACCTTTGCTGCTTGTTCATTGAGTTCTGCAGTGAGTACTAGGGACAGAAACAAGGCACCTGAATCAGCTCGTCTTTGACACCTATCCTGCGTGACCTTCTTCTCGTGCAACATAGCAGCGAACTCCATAAGGTCCTTCATGCACATGGTGTCATTAGAGTCAGTGTGTTGCATCAGCTATTTCTTCCCGGTCGTGTGGTTTGCGTTATTTTCTAGAAATTCTTTAAGAAATTACTACTTAATCCTCCACTTCCTGAAGACAAAGTGCTCGACAGGGCAGTTCCACATGTTGTGCAGCAACCTATCTATTTTCTCATATGTCAGAGGCACTTAGCTATCAAGCAGTGCTTACTGTATTCAGCAGTGAAGTGTACATGCGAGATATCATTATTTCCAAGTTCTCGCAGTGGCATCTCATGCAAGAATATCGAAATTCTCTTCAATTTGTGCTGATATTTTTAAGGATACGCACTCTTCTTAGGTGAAAAATAAAAGCTGGTCACATACTAAACAGCAGAAGCAGAGCACCAAGGTACTCACCAATTGCTTGAAGAGCTGTCTGCCAGTTCTCGTGCCATCCCAAATATGGGTACTTTTGAGTGCACTCCTGTCAATGTCTTCATCACGTCAAGCCACTCCAGCATTTCAGTCGAACGATTTCCCTCTAAAAAAAGGAGTTTGTTTTGTTAGACTGGTCATATTTAATTTTACTTTGCACTAGGTACATGGCATTTTACTGCCCTAGACTAAACAATACCAATCATGAATCACATTTTGAATTTTGTCATATATGATCACAAAATTTGGTGTATGCGATACATTCTTATAAATTCTGATCAAAATAAAGCTGACATAGTTAAGTATCATTTCTAGAAATGTGGTATCAAGGAAGGAGGCTAACCAGATAACCTGCATTAATGATTTTAGATGGATGCAAGAGTCGGCACTCTAGCATACAAAATGTAAAGGGTTATCCACTCTTACTGCGAACACATGGCCGCTCTTTTCAGACAGCCACTGCAAGTGACACAGCCGCTCATCGCAGCAGTGTGGCGCTGGAGAAGGAGCTGAATGTGGTGTTTCGCCTCATCTGCCACTTCGTTTCGATGGCCTTCCAATGAGCCTTTCAAAGAGCACAGCCATGCGCTCGCGTGTTTGCACTAAGAGTGGACGACCCTGTACAATATGGCAGGTTTCATCTTCTAACATGTCACTTCATGCTCCAATCACGATCTAATTATGCAAAAAAATTTTCGACCTTCCATTCTGTATAAAGGAAAAAATCCTATGGGCTCTGTTCACAAGCCTCTGCAAGTACACGCGAACTGTGCACGTTTTGCATTCAGTTTTGATAGCTTTGCTCTCTATATGACGTCTTGTAGTATAAAACAAAAAAAAATGAAATTAATTTTTCATATTGCCTGAGCTACTGAGGAGGTACAGACTATAAATGCAAAATGCCTTTTGTCCCTGCATAAAATTGTTAATACAGATATAGCTGTGCTTAACTGAAAGAACTATTGTGCAGAACTAGGCTATTTGGCATTAATTCGCTGAAGCCAGAAAATGTGTGTAAAATATAGAAAGTCCTAGTTCTTTCTCGTTCTTGTGTTCATTTTTGCTACTCGTTTCAACAAACCAAGGCTGAAAAAGCATTAAAAGAGGGCCATGCAAAATAGTATAAGTGCAGCAATTCATACGCCTTTATAATGTGGCTATATATCATTATGTTATAGCCAGAGTACCATATCTATTCACCATGCTGGAGCACTGAAAAAAGGTGAAAGAAGTACTAAACGAAGGTTTGCTAATCCCCTAAGCACGTTGCAGAAAAAATGAGGCTGGGTATGATGTCTCACCTCTGTAGAAATCCAAGTCATGACATTTGCTTCCCCCATGATGAAGGCTCAGCACATAATAAGGCGACAGAAGGTTTGTCATTTCCAAGAAAAGGATCCATACATACTGCTTCCTGCTCATAAGACAGAGCGGCACTCATTGTAGATTCTACCTGCAATGCAAAAAGCAAAGTTTGCTTGAGTGGACTAAACTAGAAAAAAAAGCATAAAATATCTATGCCCAAATGTCTGAACTGAAAGAAATTGAGGGTATTGTAATAGTGAATATGCTAATATATCGCATGCAAGATATGCATGATATTCAACTCAGCTACCATTGGCTTAGCTACTATCTTGTACATTATTATCACAAAAATAGTGATATAGTACTATCAGCATTAGTAGTAGCAGTGAAGATTTCATGGAAATAAAGGAAGGGACTTAGTGTTGGCTGTCATTTTCACAGCAGGCGCCGGACCAATAGCTAGTGCAAAGGAAAAAGGAGAAATGGCCGAAGAGAGGACCAGGAGGAAGGCAGTAGAATAGCAGGACATAGGATACAATAGGAAGGCAAGGCTTGCATAAAGCAAAATTAAGACATTAGTAAAGATGTACAAGACCAACCACATCACTGTACAGAGTGGAAGACCTTCATTAACTATATTTAGCTCACAATGTGCTCTCATATATCCTTGTAGTAAAATTGGTAATTAATACCATAACTCAAGGAGTGAAACCAATACAGGGGTGAAGGGCAGTCAATTAGCCATGGGCGTGATGCTTGTGCCTTCCTAGCAGGAGACAGATTGACGATTCAGTTGAATATCAGGTCTCAGATACTAATAGTTCAATATTAGCAGCTGCACATTGTTTCACGCACCCTTCTAAAACATATGTGCAGCATTTTTCACAAGACAGTGCATGCTTCAGTTGGGGTACCTGCTGGGAGAGTAGTGTACAGTCAGGCTGGAATGAAATATGAGCCACGCGGATGAACAAGACAAATTATTTTGCCTGTGTGCTTTCAACTGCAGCATACAGCTAGCTTAATTCATGTTTCAGGGTAAAGAATCTACTGAAGTACTCATTTACAAGCCTTTTCTAAATGAATATCTCGCTGTAAAGTAGAAAAGTACGACATATATGTGTTTGCATTTCATTCCGCCCTGACTGTACATGCAGAACATGTCTGTAATAAGTATTATCAGTGATGGCTGTTACTTCGAACACTAAGCAGATAAGTGAAACCTCCAAGCTCTCCTTGAAGACAAGAGTCTATGCAGACAAGATGCTAAACACGCTTTGAAGTATGTAGATTTGATATTCAGCATGGCAAATGCTGCTACATTAATAGCGAGCACTTCAGGTCAATACACGGTGCCTTTGAAACTTCTTGCCTAAAATTTGCTCGCGAAAATGCAAAACGCATGCAAAAGTGCAATCTGCAGGCACAACAATTGATGCTGTGCAAGCAACAAGAAAAAAAAATGAAGGCAATGCTGTGATACTCTTTCAGTCATTCAAGTGTAAAAATGATAATGCATGCTGGCTGATGTTGCTACTTAACAATGAAAAATAGCGGCTACTGCTCACTTACAGCAAACGCTTTCTCTGAGCAAACAATGAAATAAGCAATGCTAGTCATGCAGCCTCTAGTCATTCCTTTTACGAAGACAGCCTTTAAGCATTTGGAATGCAAGCCTCCCCGCCAGTGCAGCGACACAAATACACGGAGGTTCGAATGCCAAGGATATGAGTTAATTTACCACGTCGTCATTATAACGTAAACGATTCACACGCGCTCTGCACCAGGCCGCCAGTCAACGCCAACTCTTTGATCACGTACTGCCTTGATGCGGTACATGATAGGTTGCACCGAGTGTGCGGCGCTACCAAAAACACGAGCAAGCAGTGTATCCAAGTGAGCGCAAAGCAGATGTAGCCAAGCACATGGAGCAGCCGATGAGCAACCTAGATTATGAAAACGGGCGCACTAAGGCGCGCGTGAAATGGAAAGGAGCGCGAAAGGCGTGCACGCCAAAGGTCCCTCCTGAAAACAATACAGCACGGCGATAATCCAGGCGACGATGGCTGAAGCAGGCAGAAGCTCGAGCTGGCACGCTAAGGTGCGCGCGGAGCACAGCACGTACAAAATCCGACGACGCAGAAGAGTGCGCTGAGAACATGTCGAGAAGAGAGAAGAACCGCGGCAGAGGCATGGGGAGGGAGGCAAGCGCTTCGAGAGACGTACCGCCATGGCCGACGTTGTGTCGGGCACCGCACACCCGTCAGGAAGAAGAGCCACTCGGGCCACTACAGGAGCTGCGGTGAAACGTTGTCGGCGTAAGACGCGCGCAAAAACAGTTGAGGGTTACTCTGGTTGCGCGTAGAACGAAGACTGGAACGACGAGAGTGGCGCAATGGCTGGCGTACGCCGGCGTGGACCACAACGGCCAAAATGAACCACCGTCCACCGCCAGCCAAACGTGCTTGGCTTAGCTTGGCTTGTTCAAAGAACGCGACAGTCGACAATAGAGGAAGTCTCATGGTACGGTCAACCTTGGAATGCAGGGGAAGGCATTCACGCCGAGGTGGAGAGGAGGATGCCTTCTCCCGAACGGCGCGGCGTGCCCCTGCTCTCTGGTAGGAAAGGTTCCTTTTCACAATGGGCTCATTCCTCCCTTTCTGCTGCCTCTACCCCTGCGAAAAAAAGAAAGCTTTACCCAAGGAGAAGCAGAACGGAACTGGACGCGCACCCTCCAAAGCAGTAGCATGTAACTACTGCGAGACGCCTCAAAGAGCAGTTGTAGTGAGCAATTCTCTGCGTACTGCTTTCTTGTTTTCCAATGCGTTAATTAAATCAGTTTGTTAAAGTTTAGTCGTATTTATAATTGACCTAAAGCGAACGAAACATCTTTGCGTTACGAAAAAAAAAGGTCGTTTTTCGAAGGTTGCTGGAAGCGGCTGCAAAATAAAGTTTTCTCTCTCTGTGGAAGCTGCTGCACTCTGCTCGGTAATCTACGCCACGCATTAGGGCATTCCGTAGTAAGTACTAAATGAACGCGAGATTCGTGTGGGCTAGTGACAACGCTTTTGCATACCTGGGACCTGGAATGTCGATTACGCAAGAACACCGAGCTGTGCGCGCTTGAGACAGCACCTGTCTTCGCAGCGAAAGGTGAAATATGACTCCGGCACGACAAATTGTTTGATGCAGAGCAGTGAAGTTACACTTACCTTTCACACATCGGTCTTCCGTGCGTCAAAGCGTACTTGCGCCACTGCGTCCACAAGAACGCAAATTGTCGTTGAAAAGAGAAGCAAAGTGGAGCCGCCACCACAGCAGCGCACTCAGTGGCGTAGGGGTATAAAGGTGACCCCAAGGCACCTACCGAGTTCAAAGCGAGTATCTCTAAAATTTCGGGGGAGGAGGAGGGAGTAGGATGAAAGGTGTATGAGCACCAGCACAACTTGCTTGGCTGCGCACATGCCCCTGGCCTCCCCCATTTCGTTCCCAGAGATCGCAAATGTAGCAGACATGAAATTTTTTTTCAGCACCAATTTTTCAAAGAAAGGGTGCTGCGTAAGCCCATTTTCACATCAGCTGTCAGACCGTTACGCTTGGCACCCCTTGGAAATGTGGCACCGTGCAAAAAAAGGCTGTCAGTTAACAAAAATGCTTCAAGTTGTAATTATCGATTTCAGAGGCAATATTGCATATGCAAAATAGAATTGAAATTGAATTGAATGTGTTGTAACCCAAACACCACTTTTCAAAAGTCTTAGTAGATGCTACGGCCTGGAGTATTTCGGCTCTGTGGGCAGCCCTGAACCGAAGCTAATATTAAAAAAGCGCGCCAGTGACTTCTCTCCGCTCATTTGCAGCATTTGACAAATGCTCTAAAAAAAGAATTTAACAGCAATGTCATTAACGTTTGACCAAAACAAAAACGTAACGCTGCTGTGATGGTTCCCGTATTAGCTGGGACGGCTCAGGGGACCACTGAAACAGTGAGACAGATATTTCCCCCTTTCCAATAACAAATTATTATTGATCATGCAGGCATGAAAGTAAGCAGCGGCGTCAAATCAAGACAACCTTTGCTCTTTTTCTGTTGTCGTTAATTAAGTTATTAATGCGTTTGGCGGGAACACAATGCCGAAGGAGTCAACCGCTGTGTAGTGTTAAGCTTTGCTGCCTAACAGAATGTTCAAGTTTTCTTCCCTGCAACGTCTACGGGTGAATAATGACGACTCCTCCGTTATTGAACAGAAGTACGGTCTCCTCCTCCGTGTTTTCTAAAAATGCAAATGGTCCTTTTTTTCCACGTAGTAAGTCTCCGTAAAGTCACGGACTTTTTTTACAGTGTAGGCAGTCTATTAAGAAACAAGATCAAGCAAGCTAAGGATTCCTTTTTTAATATTACGCTTGGGCGCTTTCTGAGTGAAGCACCGAAGAAGTTCTGGGGATACATTAATGGCGACAAACAACGCAATGTGTCACTAATAGTTGATGGTTCACCTGTCACAGGGTCAAAAGATACTGCTGGTGTGTTTAATGAGTACTTCCGATCAGTGTATACCGATAAAACCTCGAGTTTTCCTTCTAAGCCAGACGGCTACATTTCTTTAATGCCAGATGTTACTATCTCCCGCGAAGGTATTTTGAATCTTCTTCTGAAACTTGACGTAAAAAAGTCTAGTGGGCCTGATAACATCCCTCCAGCTTTTCTCCGCCGTTACGCAGAATGGTTATCACATTACTTACATATTATTTTCAACGCTTGTCTGTCTCAGTGCGCAGTCCCATCGGAATGGAAAACCGCACGTGTCGTACCTGTTTTTAAGGGCAGTGACCCATCTCGCGTATCTAATTATCGCCCAATATCTTTGATCTCGACCAGCTGCAAAATGTTCGAGCATGTGATCTGCCGAGCTCTGACGGAATTTTTGGAATTTACCCATTTTTTATGTGATGAGCAGCATGAATTTAGGCGTGGTTTATCTACGGTCTCACAACTGATAACCACTTGCCATGATTTTTTTATTGCAGTTAATAACAAACAACAAATTGACGCTGTTTTTCTTGGCTTCGCGAAAGCCTTTGATAAGGTTCCGCACACTAAACTCATACAAAAGCTTTACACTGCCGGAATCAATCCTAATATTGGTTGGTTTATGGGGTTTAACGTCCCAAAGCGACAAAGGCCATGAGAGACGCCGTAGTGGAGGGCTCCGGAAATTTCGACCACATGGGGTTCTTTAACGTGCACTGACATCGCACAGTACACGGGCCTCTAGAATTTCTCCTCCAAAGAAATTCCAGCCGCCGCGGCCGGGATCGAACCCGCGTCCTTTGGGTCAGCAGCCGAGCACGATAGCCACTGAGCCACCGCGGCGGCAATCCTAATATTATTGACCTTATTAGAGCCGACTTAGAAGATAGATTTCAATATGTTCGTGTTAACGATGAGTACTCTGATGAACTTCCGGTTTCATCTGGTGTTCCGCAAGGATCACTTCTGGGGCCTATCCTATTTTTAGTTTACGTAAATCACATAATTAATGTGGTTGATTCCGAAGTTAGAGTTAAATTACCCTGCAGAAGATCTCAAACTGGTGTAACCAATGGGGTATGTTTCTTAACGTTAATAAATGTTCCGTACTTAGAATTTGTAAAACGAAAACTGTTCTGATACATCCATATTGTATAGCTGGCGTACCACTTCCAGAAACCTCGTCTGTGAAATACCTTGGAGTTCAGGTAACTAATTGCCTAAACTGGGATGCTCACACCGGTATTACATGCGGGAAAACTCTGAAGACTTTGTGGTGTTTGAGGCGTAAACTGTCAAAGGCCCCAAAACATGTCAAACTGGCAGCGTATAAGGCTTTGGTGCGGCCTCGTCTGGAATATGCTTGTTGTTTATGGGACCCATTTACGGCCAAGAATATCTCCAAATTAGAAAGGTTTGGTTTGGTTTGGTTTATTGGTGTTTAACGTCCCAAAGCAACTTAAGCTATGAGGGACGCCGTAGTGAAGGTCTCCGGAAATTTCGACCATCTGGGGTTCTGTAACGTGCACTGACATCGCACAGTACACGGGCCTCTAGAATTTCGCCTCCATCGAAATTCGGCCGCCGCGGCCGGGATCGAACCCGCGTCTTGCGGGCCAGCAGTCGAGCGCCGTAACCACTCAGCCACCGCGGCGGGGCCCAAATTAGAAAGAGTGCAGAGGACAGCGGCCCGTTTCATTTGCAATCGATACAAACGAACAGATAGTGTATCAGCTATGATCAATTCTATTGGCCTAGAATCTCTTCAGACAAGGCGCACTGAAGCAAGATTGAAATTTTTGTTCCTAATATATAATAATCTGGTTAGAATAAACACCCTTGATTATATTACTCCTGTTTCACGAGCAAGTACGCGTTATAACCATGTAAAAATGCTGCAAGAATTTCGTGCATACTCTAACACAGTAAAACACTCATTTTTTTTCAGATCAATAGCAGAGTGGACTGAATTGCCGAAGTGTGTAGTGAACAGCCCAAATGTGGAAACGTTTGTTGATAATTTGAGAGCCTTTTCTATGTGAAACCCATGTCTTTTTGGTTTTTTTTTTCGCATTATCGTTTGTTCTTGCATGAAGTTTGTGCATATCTTGTGTTTTTTATTTGTATCTGTGCTCATGCCCGTGCTCATGCCTGCTTGGAGTCGAGCGACTCTGCAGTATTAAAAAATTCAGGGCGCACTTTGACTGTCTAATGTGGGTAGAGGCGGAAGCGTTTTCCGCACCACCTTCGCTGTTTCTGTGGCACTGGTGGCGTCACATATATTTGAGTACTAATTACTAAGTGATGGCAAATCACTAATTAATTCTTAATTACTGATTAATGCCTGAATACTAATTAACTGCTAATTAATGACGCTTAAGCTTCGCCTTTAGGAGTGGAACGCGACAGCGCGTTGTAGCGCTGCCAGGGAGTCCACGGAACGCCACCACCCGTTCGGCGCGATGCCTTGCCCTTTGAACGCAACGCTTTTTGAGGAAAGGAAATGGCGCAGCAATTCTGTGTCACCTCGGTGGACACCTGAACCGCACTGTAGAGGAAGGGAGGTGGGAGTGAAAGAAGATAGATAAAGAGGAGCCGTAATGAAGAAAATGAAAATTGTATTTGAGGAAAGGAAATTACGCAGTAACTGTCTCACATATCTCGGTGGACACCCGTCAAAATTCAGGGGGGCACTTTTTTGACCTAAAGCGTGGTCATTGATGTGTGGTTAAGATGTTAAGCTTCGCCCCTAAGAGTGGAACGCGACAGCGTCTTGCAACGCTGCCAAGGAGTCCACAGAACGCCATCGCCCATTCGGTTCTACGCCTCGCTCGTCGGTAAATTGGTTTTTGAGGAAAGGAAATGTATCTGTCTCTCATTTGTCGGGAGTACACAGCGCTGAACGTTCGACTGAGTTACTGTTTATTTTAGATAAGCGCACAGCAACTCAATGAAGCCCTAAGCAGATACGCCACACTCATTTTAGAAGGCCACCACACCGTGTCTATTCTATGAGGGCATCCTGAGGAATGGAATAAAATAGATCTTTTGTATCAATGGAGGAGCCATTGAACGACTTGCTATTGAAAGTCATTGAAAGGACGAGTTTTTTTCCATTCCTCAGGATGCCCTCATAGAATGTGTTCGTGATATAACAGTAGCTTGGTTTGGGCTAGTTGGTAACAGTTCTTCGAAAAGATAGCCAAAAAGGACACGGACGACACAGAAGTGGACAGGACAGGCGCTGTCCTGTCAACTTCTGTGTCGTCCGTGTCCTTTTTGCTCTATGTGTTCGTGACGCGATCCATAGACACAGTGTGGTGGTCTTCCAAAATGAGTGTGGTGTATCTACGGATGGTTTCATTGAGTTGCTGCGCGCTTACCTAAAATCAACAGTAACTGAGTGGAACGATTCAGCACTCTGTACTATCTTCTCCTTACTGTTTTGCGTTCGCGCTGCTGATACATATGGATCGCAACCAACTAGCCCGGCAAATGGTGTTACTCGATTGGGCCGCTGGTTTCTACGGGAGTGTCCATTCGTTACGAATCTCTCTCATATGCTTCTGTCATGACCGTGCCCTGCATCCAGTGGCCGCACTCACAGCTGCTGTCGGCCGGAAGAATCGCCCAAGACGTCTACCCCAGCCACGATGGCGCGCTCACGAATCCGATCCATGAGGCCGACCTCTTCGCTGCGCTGCCAGTAGGCCCTGTCGACGAACGCCGACGCTGCTGCCGACATGAACGCCGCCTGTGCACGCATGAGGGTATCGCACGCTATTAGCCCTTAATCCATAAAGTCTATAGACTGCCTATACACGAATCCTATGGAACAGTCTATAGGCAATACAAATGCAATAGACAGTCTATAGACAATCTGTAGATGTATGGCCATACACTTTTAGTAGACTTTTCTCTATAGACAGTCTTAGACTATGAATAGACAAAAATCAATATCTATAGGAACTCAATAGGGTCAATAAGAAGTCTATAGACTGTCTGTAGACCATTTTTATAAGAGAGAACCCCCTGCGGCGCGGACAGATCAGCTTCTTTGTCCGCTGCTTTAGACGACACGGCGATTGGCGCAGCCTTTCTCCCGCCGTGTTATAGTGCCAGTCTATTTTGTGGTCTTAGATATCCTCTTGAACAGCACTCCTCCGCTTCCAAACACAAAAGCGCTCGAGGTGTTTGGAGGCAAAAAAGAAATATAGTCTCTGTGTAAGTTATCCAGTGCAAACCAAAAAAAAGGGCCAAAAAAGGCGCCATCTGAGAAGCCTGGAACAACTCACACGACATGGCGGGAGATTTGAACCACCGCTGACATCTGACCAATGCAGGAGTACTAATACACTTGCCTTCTTACAGCCGCCGCGGTGGTTCAGTGGTTAAGGTGCTCGGCTGCTGACACGAAAGACGCGGGTTCGATCCCGGCCGCGGTGGTTGAATTTCTTTGAAGGAGAAACTCTAGAGGCCTGTGTGCTGTGCGATGTCAGTGCAGGTTAAAGAACCCAGGTGGTCGAAATTTCCGGAGCCCTCTACTGCGGCGTCTCTCATAGCCTTAGTCGCTTTGGGACGTTAAACCCCATAAACCAAATGAAACCAAACAGTTCCCCTCTTCGTGGACCTTCACGACGATAACTACAAACAAGACGACCAAACTGAGTCGTAAAAACAAGCCGACACATCTTAGGTTGACTTAATTCCTGAAACATGTATTTCTTATACAAATGCGTCGCTTATATTCAAGGACGGTAAAACGAGTACCATTACCCCGACACACACTGAGCTAATCACACATCGGGAATAGGTATGTGTCCTCCTGCAGCCACTTGTGATGGAGCTGTAAGCTATGCGTGATGCTATGAAGGCTTTAAATTGCTTTGTGTCTGTGAACAAAAGCCCATATTTAAACTGGCTGTTCTGCGGCTATTAGGCAACTCAAAACAGTTTGCAAAGACACTAAGGAACGCTCAATAGAGACTTGCAATCGATAAATCAACAACGAAATGCATCCAGGTACATTAGACAGAAGTAAGGTGGAAAGTTGGGCGAGTTGAATCTTATTCATGATGAAGTTAGCGCCAAAAACGACGACTAAAGTAGGAGAGAAGACACAACACGAGAGCTCGTGTTGTGTCTTCTCTACTACTTTAGTCCTCGTTTTTGGCACTAACTTCATCATGGACATTAGACAGAACACAACAGAACGATAACAAGAGGGGAGCAGACGCTCTTACACACCAATCCCAAGCCGCGAATGCCTCTCCAGATAGCTTGGCCCTTGATCTGCGCTCCGCTTTTCCCCCGTGCATGCACCCCCTCCCATAATTTAATGGGGTGGGTGGGTGTTTCTTAGAAGGATTACGGCCCGAGCCCCTTCGGTGGAATGCCAGTAGAGCTCTCAAGACGGAACGATGCCTAGCACATGTCCTACATATCCCACGCCCGCCGCTGATGTGGATGTCCACTACCTGCTGTGGACGCGGCCAGGAAAAGGCTTGAAGAACAGAAAGGCTACAGGATGTTGGGCTAGCTACTAGGTAGGTAGACATCACCCTGAAGATGAAGCACAACGCTAAGAGCCAGAGCCTGCACAGGCTTCTGGATGAAATTAACCACAACATCCTTCTGTATAATATTGGTTGGTTGTTTTATTGGGGTTGAACGTCCCAAAGCAACTCAGGCTATGAGGGACGCCGTAGTCAAGGGCTCCGGAAATTTCGACTAGCTGGGGTTCTTTAACGTGCACTGACACCGCACAGCACACTGGCCTCTAGAATTTCGTCGTCATCAAAACTCAGCTGTCCCGGCCGGGATCGAACCCGCGTCTTTCGGGACAGCCCCATCTTATGCCACGTGGCAAGCCCTCGAAATAAAAAAAAAACACTTTACTAGCCGGTCTTTTAGGAGGGAAATTCAGGAACGGTACACTGTGAATGTTGTTCCAAACTGAGCAAACCTCTCACTCGGGGTGAGGATTAGAGACACGACCTCATCGGCGTACGAATTCTGTGAGGGTACTTTTGCGCTCAAACGGTGGTTTAACATTAACATCGCCTGTGCGCTCTGATGAGTGCCCACATCCCTGTCGGACTGCTTTCGCGCCGGTGTGACTTACGCATGCAAGAGCCAAGGGAGCGCGACGCCTGTGCGTACCAAGCTCACCTGAAGGAGCCACGTCCACAGGCGGGAAAGCGGGCGGCGGCCGCTGCGGAGCCCATTGCCCGCGGCCCCCATGTGCCCAGCTCTATTACGGCTGCAGCTCGGCTTGGCTCCAGATGTGGCGAATGGCGCAGGTAGTTCTAACGCAAGCACTAATCGCACGTTTCTGCCTGATGCAGCTTAGACACAGCGTGTACGCACAGAAAAAGTATAACGTATGTAACGACTGCAGTGGTGGCAGTCAGTACAACTTACATAAGTTGGACCACCATACCTAACAAATCTGGACAAGAGCATTTTCTTGAGGGAAACAAATTATGATCGCAATTTTTTATGTAATGTAAGACCACTACAACAATCAATATATCCGTAGATCCCCTTATGGCAGACTTGCATTTTTTTTCTGCTGGATTTATTGCTATCGTCTAAAGCTTTCCACATTGGTTTTCTATAGGGATCTTGATGCGATCGATGGAAACAATTTAAAAGAACGATTTTGCTACATATCCGAAGACTAGGCCAATACCTTCAGTGTTTCTCTAACAGTATCTTCCAATTTTCGAATGTTCAAAATTTTTATTGGGGGATGTTGGAGATCACACAGCCAACGAGGAAGACGAAAGGCTGGCTCGCGGTCGTTCTCTTCTTTTTCTCGTGGTTTTTGTATGTATGTCCTCTGTGCCTCCAAAAGCGTCGGCAATATTATATCGACAACTTTCAAACTGTTTCCCCTCCTGTGCGGCAGGGAGGTTCAGACGATGCCCGACGCAATGCTCCCTTGCGCAACCGGGGATCAACTTTCTGCTGACGCCGAGCAGTTTGCCCAAGACGCCTAGCACGCTCGTCAGCTTGCACGAATTCACAAGACAGACTCGTGTCAGTACAACCTTCGGCACAGGCAAGACTTCTACCCTAAAAGTCCTAATGAAAGATATTCAGCAACTGAACTGCCTATCACAGTTGGCGAACGTAGGTAAAAACTATCAAGCATACCATATCATATCATATCATATCATATCATATCATATCATATCATATCATATCATATAATATCATATCATATCATATCATATCATATCTTGAACAAATAACGGAATGCAAATGCTGTCGAACATAACCTGAAGACAGTTGAATATGCTGCCAACTAATGGTACAATACATCAGTATGTTAGAAACGTTAACGTGCAGTACACTTGATTTATATTATCGCATTTGTATTCGGATGCGTATTGGTGCGCTATATATATATATATATATATATATATATATATATATATGTATATATATATGTTTTGTACTTTTATAACTTTGTCTTTTAACATCTCCGTGAAGGCCGCAGCAACTTTTATGGTGTATAAAACTTGTTGATTATTGTTGTATTTATACGAGAATCATGCCGTGGCTCTCAATATCATCTGATTTTTTTCTTGCAGTTATCTTCACAAATTTTTTTGTTGCACTGTGTCTGCCCTTGCCATTATGTATTAGTGGGTGCGAGCTTGTGAAGCTGCCAACAAGGCAGTACTTTTTTTCTTGCCCTCTCATGTGCTTCAGTGCCTGGCATAAAAGAAATGTAATGAAAATTCAATACAGGGACCAGGTTTCGGTGTGGACACCTGTTCGACGGAGGGGCTTGTCCGGAAAACTCATTCGTCGATATTTCGGTCCTGGTAGAGTCATGCGGTGCGTCAGCGACGCTAAAGACGCGGAGCTCAGGTACGAGGCACTCCCAGCCATTAAACCTATGTACATCATCATCATCATCATCACTCCCAGCGCAGTGAGGACGTCGACTGCCTCATCCAGAGTAATTCATGTTTTACGGATGAAGCCGCATTTGACATGGTGACCCCCCATCTTCTTCGAACGTTGCTTGTGCGCTTATGTGCGCTAGTGTAAGCGTGCTTTTTTTTAAAAGGGAGGAATGCCAGGTGGTGCTCAGGTTGAAACGTGGACGCTGGTGGCGATGGGACACACGGACGTTAAAATTCGTCGGCTCCCCTTCCGAAGGAGGCGCTGCAAAGCCCTCGGGTCTATTTCTTGTCACCAACAACGTGACAGTACTGAGGGAATTTCCTAGAGACAAGTGCGTTTCGTTAAGATCTAGAGGGAGTTGCGAAACAACCTATCCAGTTTTTGTACCAACGTAACTTCTATGTGGTTTTTTGCTAATATTAAAGAAAGACCGCGAAGTATGAAAAAAGCAAGACGGATTGTGCTCTTGCGCTACCATATTGGAGCACTGCCAAGCGTGGGCTGAGTTAACAAAGCGTACTCGTTCACCGTCTCAAGTAAGCGGTCGATGCCACTCTCAGCATAGGCTTGAAAGCGCGTCAGCATATTCTTCCTGATCAAGGAAAGCGTGCGTCGCGATCTGCGATAAGCGATAGGCAGGCCATCAACAGAAAATTCAGATGAAGCTTCAAATGAGCCATTGCAAGATATATAGCAAAAAAGGAGGGTGAGCAGTCGATTCGCCTACATCAAGGTAGCCTCCATTTTTTTTTTATTTCGCCCATCGACTTAGCGGCGGCCATTGAATTGGTCACGGTCAGCGTGCACGTTTCGTTCGTTCAAAACACGATTGGGAGAGTTGAACTATGACAGTGCAATTTTTTTTATTCAAATTTCGCAAGCTTTCTTTCTGTGCCAGAAAAAAAAGGACCATGTAGCAGGTATATTGGTACAATAATGGGGATCGCTTCTTTCCGAAGCCCCTTTACAGCTTAATGAAACGCACGTGATTCTAATAGGGGTATTGGAAAATTTGCGCAATTAACTTTGGATAATTATCTAAAGCAGTGTTTAGGATTTATCGCAAATAGAGAACAGCATGCAGACGGGATCGCTTACTGTAAATCTCTGTGTGAATAGGAAGGTTACGAGAAAGAACAGACATAGAGCTGAAACTGGAAAAAAATTTCTGGAGTACGTTTTTCGGGATATTCCCCTAAAATCTTCGTCCTTTCGAAGGATGGCAGCCAAGAGAATATCTTACAGTGAACAGGCAAGTTGTTGCCTGTGCCACTCTCGAGCGTGTTGGAATGTTTGCGGAGACAGTCGTTAACGCATTTTCCTGTCTGTCCAATGTTGGATGCTTAACGTGATAGTGGTATCTTGGACGACCGAGGTCACGCATGGATTCAGAAATGGAAATCTATGTTTTGTCGTGCATTTGCGCTTGGGATGGTCGTCTTCATTAACTTGCTTGCAAAGGCCTCCTAATTCGGTCGGCGGCGAAAATGCTACCCGAACTACGAGTTTTCCGGCATTTCTTCTTGCGTCTCTGGCTCACTTCGCGGAGTTACGGAATGACCGCTCTTCTGGACCGATCCGTGTGGCTGTTAGTGCGATGGGTTTCGCGCAGCTTTCGCAGTAATTTTGCTGCCATGCTTGTGAGCAGCTACTTGGGAACCCCGCTTGAGTAAAGCGTTTGACTTTCACCTGGAAGGTGTTCCGGACACAATAGCTCCACTGTCTTTGAAGCGCTTTCGTTAGAGCTGATGTTGCAATGCTGCGTTTCAGCAGCTTCGAGCGCGCTGACGAGCAGGGTAGGAGGCGCTTCATCGAGCGTGGTGCGTCTTTCCAGCAGATGTGATCTCATAATACTGTGAGGGCCATGCTGCTGGTGTGTGCTGGTTGTCCTCAGGTTAATGAGAGGCCTGCCAGTTTGCACCTTAGCAGGCGTCGTGAGCTGGTTGCCGGCGGTTCGTTTGAATAAGACGAGGTAGTAGTCACAATCCGTAATTGCCTCGGCGCTTGAGGGTATTGAGAATAAATAATAATTAACTAAATAAATAAATACGTCTTGATCTTTACGGCCCTGTAGTATTCCATTTGCGGCAAAATTCTCCTGTCATATTGGGCTAGCAACTGGTCGCTCAGTATCGCTGCTAGCCCTATTCAGACGCCGTCCTTTTGCTTGTAAAGAGTGCCTTCAAAGCAGGCTGCAGAACACTGAAGGTAGAACCGCAGCAGGTGTTGCAGGTGATGCTGTTTTTTTCCGTCATTAACGGCTTCCAGGAGTGCTCGTTGTGGTAGACAGTAGTATAGACCCTTAATGTGAATTGAGAAGGCATCCAATCCTTGGTGCTCTTGGTGTAGGTGACGGGATACCTATTCAGTGTTTCCGACAAGGAAGGGATCAGTCACAAAGAACGGAGACCCTTCTTTGTGGGCCCTTGCCGAGAAGAAGCCATTCGAGGTGAGGCCTTTGTAGTTCTTGATATTTGACGCCAACTCTTCCAAACCCGTCTTTTGTTGCCACAGCGCTTCACACTGTTAGAAAATTCTGTAAATCTACGGGAAAAGCTGAACGGAACTCGCCCCGCACGCCGGCACTATCGCCAAAGTATAGTTCTTGTTTCGAAACGGGAACTGCTACGCAATTTAGAAATGCGCAACTAAAGCGAAAAAGCCTTCGTATCTGCGTGCTATTATGTTCGGCGCTACGCAGAGCGACTGCACGCTTATTGGAGGCGGCACACACAAGCAGGCTGTTCTCAGACGGAAATGGCGTTTTATAATATTGGGGACATTATTGTCCTGCGGAGTAATACCACCCCTGGAGCCGCTGTGCGCAGCGCGGAGTGCCACAAACGCGGCTGCTCATACGAAGTATAGTAGGGCGCGAAGAGCACATTGTCTGGAGGCGACTGCAAATACAAGCGCGCTGCAACTGTTTAGCAAGCAACGCAGCATCTCTTGGCCGGACGACGGAGGTGCCGCTCGTTTTCAAGGTATGTATACATTCATCTCTTATCAGCGGTGTCATTATCGAGACGGCACTTTCAGTTTTGGCGGGAAACTCACTGTACGCATCGGCTGCGGCGAAAAGAAAACTAGTGCGCCAAAACCGTCCTCGCGTCGGCTTATCGGTAACATGGCCAGCTCGGAATATCAAGGCTCTTTAGCGTACAGGCGCGGACAGTAGTAAACGGAGCACGCAACTGTCTTCGAATATTTCTCACGCGTCACCTAATTGAAATTTCCAGCAGTGGTGCGCGCATGCTGGTAGCGGAGGTTGGTGGGCTTTCTTGTAGACAGACAACGCTTCTTGATTGCCGATGGAGAAAGCGTGATTGCACTTCGAACGCAATAGCGTGCTCCGCTTACTTATCGCCGCGCCTGTACTACATGCGAGGCGCGGGCGCACGTGGTTTCGATTCGCGGCATTGAACGGATAAGGTGATGGGCAGGTGGTAGACATATATTGTCGTCATGGTTTGTTGTCATGTATTGTCGTCTTCGCGCCTGGGAGGTAATCTGCTCCCTATCCAGTCTTCGACAGATAAGGCAGCATCAACGCATTTTTGTTTTGTCTGTGCTTAATTTCGTGGATCCATCCACAAATGAAACGAATTGACTAGTGAACTCAGCAAATTGAACATATGAACATGTCATTAAGTGCATCAAATAGCTGAAGCGAATTAATTATTTCAGTGATTAATTAATGCATTTAAGAGAAGCACGTACTCGTCTCGGAGCAAAATGAATGCAAATATTTCCAGTAGCACTGAATTTATTCACTGAGACTGTCTTTCATGTCTAAGCGCTATTTTTATTGTACTTGGTACCATTTATGCATTGCTCTTGCCAGTTGCATAGTCACTGGTTGCTGCTCTTGCGATTTCTAAACAACTTGAACCTTGTGATACCGTGGCTTGCATCGTTTTGTTTCTCACCCTAGTACCTTCATTGTATATTGCGTATTTTTAGGTGTGATGTGTATTTCATTTGCCTCTTAATCCTGTATGATATGATGTTGCAATATTTTAATCTATAGTCGGGTACAACTTAAAAAGGCAGCGGCTTTTCCCTGTCAAAAAACCCCCCTGCCAGCCAATGGCGTCGGCCGATTCTCGTGACCCTGCTAGGGTGACAATGCAGGGAGAGAGGGGTCCAGCTGGGACTATGGATGGAGGGGACTATTCCCTTTCATCTGCCACTCCCTGCATTGTCACGCTAGTAGGACAATGAGCATCTGCCGACGCCATTGGCTGGCAGGGGGTTCGTTGACAGGGAAAAGCCGCTGCCTTCTTAAGTTGTACCCGACTATACACGCGTTCGTGGTTACTGGGAAAACCTGTTCAGCATTGTTCTTGTGTATCACTTTGCAACCGCTCACTCCCCTCTCACTGCCTCTGCATGAGCCCCGAGGAAACTTGAGATAAATAAATAAATTTCAATAGCCAATGCAAATTTTAACGAAATAGTTTAATCTGGTTCTATCTCATTAATTAAAATTAATGAATGAGGGCTGCCACTTTTGTGTTACTGATTTATTGCCACTTCAGAATTTCCAAGTCCTCAATTGTTTTGTGTTTGGCGCACTATACATTCAAGTTTCGATGACAGCCTCTACCACTGTTCTCGCCAGCAGCAGAAAAATTTAATGAGTACACATTTGAATTGTGTGTCCTGGACCCAAGTTCTCACTAAACATGTTCAAAACAAGTGGTCATCAGTTTATTTTAGCATGTAGCAGAGCCGCCAAAATGAATCGCCTTTATACAGGGTCTGTTCTGAAAGTAGTAGGACTGGTTTTTTCCTGGGCGACCGGGCGGACGAGAGGTGGTCTGCGCGTGCAGGATCGTTGAAGGGGGATATTGGGAATGCTGGGGAAAATCGGCAGTAGGCTCTCGGCCGTTGAAGAGAGGAGGTCGCTTGTACTGTGAACCCCTGTTGAAACGTCTCGTCACGCAGAATCGTCGAGCGTTTACTGGATCAGCGATACGCGATGAAATTTTGAGTAAATCTTAGTAAAACGGGCAAAGAGACTCACAACATGATTAAGGAGGCCTACGGTGACGCTTCCATGGGTAGATCAGGTGTTTTTTGAGTGGCACAAGCTTTTCTGAGAAGGTAAGGAAAGAGTGGAGGAACACGAGCACTCAAGACGCCCTTCGACCAGCAAGACCAACGAAAATGTGTAACGAGTGAAACATTTACTTAACAGTGATCGTAGAATAAGTATGGTTGGTTGGTTTATGGGGTTTAACGTCCCAAAGCGACTGAGGCTATGAGAGACGCCGTAGTGAAGGGCTCCGGAAATTTCGACCACCTGGGGTTCTTTAACGTGCACTGACATCGCACAGTACACGGGCCTCTAGAATTTCTCCTCCAAAGAAATTCCAGCCGCCGCGGCCGGGATCGAACCCGCGTCTTTCGGGTCAGCAGCCGAGCACCGTAGCCACTGAGCCACCGCGGCGGCCAGAATAAGTATCAGAATGATTGCTGATGACTTGAGCATTCCTCAAACCCAAGTTCTTGCGATCGTGACAGAAAACGTATTCATGAGGAAAGCGTGCGCGAAGTTGGTGCGGGAGTGTTGTCAGAGGAGGAAAAGGCCAACCGGTAGGATCTTCATCATGTGAATGAGGACCCCGATTTTTTGCCCAGCACAAGGCGGCAACGCTGCTCCCCCTACAGCCTCGACTTGGCCCCGGCAGACTTTTTTGTATTGCCGAGAATAAAATCGATGCTCGAGATGAAACATCACGGATCGGTAAAGGCGGTTCAACAGGCCGTGACGAGGGAGCTAAGCAGCCTTCCGGTCCAGGCGTTCCTGGAGGCGTACGAAAACTGTAAAACTCATTGGCAGCAGCGTGTAGGTGCGGAAGGGTGCTACCTTGAAAAATTGTAATCGTTTGTACTATTCTCTTGAATAAAGTTTGTTTAAAAAAAAATGAGTCCTACTACTTTCAGAACAGACCATGTATGCCCCTTTATATATGATAGCACTGTCTGAACATTTTTGGTAGTGTAATTATTCTGATGCACAAAGCGCACACCACCATGTTTTAGACATTTATGGTTCGGCAGGTGTAACATCATATTGTTCTTTTGTTTGGAAGATGTTAGTTAAAGTCTGGAGCCAAGATCACAAAATTAAGAAACTTGTGGCCGTTGAGAGCTTTGAAGATATGAAGGAGAAGGCCAGAAAGCAGGGCATATGCCCTGGCGTCCCAAGCAGCAATCTCAAGGCAAGTTTAAGTTTGCCTACTTTTGCTCAAGCATACAGCTTAAATCATAGCAGACAAAAAAACGAGAAAAAAGCGTATGAAGTGCGGTGTTTCTTATTCGCACGTCTAAAATGTGGCCAAACAAACCAGAACAGAAATTTGCATTGCAAGCAACACAGTGAGAATTGTAGATGCATTTTGTGGATATCTTGTTTGATTACATTAGGGAAGTTCCATTTTGCATGGGACTACTGAGAGTGCACTGGCACTTATCACTGGGCCTGCCACTTTCATGTGTCTTTTTGATTATCTGAACTGATATATTTTCTTCCCTCAGGAAGAAGTGTTTATAGAATGTTCTGCTTAGTTTGAACATAATTTCAGTCCCGTTCGAGTAAAATTACTGAGAGTAAGCATTGTCTCAGTTCGCATGTGGTTGGTTTTTAATGACCTTCCTTGAAATTTGGTTGCATTAGGTGTTATGTACCAGAACTAAAAGATCTTGACTAGCTGACATGCCAAGGTAGCCATATTAAATTTTGATGCACATCATTTTTCTACTTCTGTAGATCAGCTTGAAGCAAGTTTTTAAACTAGAATGTGGGCTAATCTGCATTGAGTATGTTTGAATTAATAGTCTAGCTTGCTTCCCTATTGAGTCTCAGAACAATAACGTTTACCCTCTCTCTCTTTTAAGTCTCGGAATGTGCCTTCTAATGCGTTAGTGAGTTCCAATATGCCCCTGGAGCAAGTTCATGGGGCATTCCTTTAGCCTGTTGCCTACAGAACTCCTGATCTGCTTGGCATGCAACCTGTTTCTGGGACATGGGATTGGTGACGTATAGTAATTCCCTCTGTATATTTTGTGCTATATAAAATACGGCACCCACACTTGTGAAGATATGCAATTGATGGGCTTTAGGAACATTGGTTTCACAGTGGGAAAGTGGTTTTAGAAAATTCTGGAGCCCATAGCAACAACTGATGGTGTGTTTCAGGCAGGGGTTAAAATGCAGGGTATTGCAAAAAAAGTAACGACATGAAATATTTGCAGGCTTTATTATTATAAGTGCAGGCTGTCCATTAACAATGCATCAGTGTGACATATTTTATCGTAAGGCTGTTCTGTAATTTTTCCCCTATGTGCATAGTTTCAGTCTTGTTTCATATCTTCTTGGTCACTTTAGAGGCTTGTCTGTTTGGCAAATGACTTGTCTTACTGGTAGATTCAGGAGTTGCCGAATAGCATCGTAATTTTTTCATCTACTCTTACTATACTTTAACTTTAGACGCTGTCACTGAAATGATGAAAAATATGCGAAAATTTCAATTTTTCAAAAATGGCATATTTGGGTTCAATATGGCAAGTACCTACCTACCAGGTCTCAAGGTCTAATTTGACCTTTGCTAAGATGGGTGGACGGGCTTGTTGGTAATTCATCATGACAAAACAGCACAGACAAGACAAGACCAGCGCTGACTTTCAGCAACGTTTATTGGAAAGCAAATCAAAATATATACATTGTGCCCTCAAAAACAATTCACAAAGGATGCCTTGTCACATTCACAACTGGATGTGTTGAAATCAAAACAAAAATTGATTATGAAGCATTTAACAGCATGAACTCTTTCTTAGTGAGCAATACAGAAGGTGCGCTACCATAATGAGTGTAGTTTCTGTGGCCTCTATTATCTCGCGCACCAACTTTTCCCTGTCTGTCTAGCACAATGCAGCGCATGAATCCTGGCAAACAGCGTTTATGACAGCGTTCATCATGATAGATGATAGTAATCGCGACAGCGAATTATTAAATTCCTCCTAACAACTTAGTTCACATGCTCATTTAACCTCTCACCTGCTGTTAGATACGAGGTAGCATGGTCGTGTGCCGGAGAGGGAATGAGGGACGTCTGAGACGAGGCTGCTGGAAAAAGACAATGAGAGAGGACTTTATACAGGAGTTTACATATTTACAAGTGAGCTGTAGGAACGCTGCATGACGACAGCTCATCAGGAGACCATTCGATGACAAAGAGCTCCTCGGCCGTGCCGCTGCCGGGGTTTTTAAGAGTTCCCTTCCCTAGGGTCCCTAGATGGGGGCCGGGCCTGCAGGGGAAGGAAGTTCTCACTGGCACCAATCACAGACACACACGCACTCACTCCCTCCCGAGAGATCACACCGCCGTCACGCGCTGGGAGAGGGGGGAACGATGCCATCACCGTAGCGCAGACGCCGGAATGTCC
Organism: Amblyomma mixtum; assembly: GCF_055824585.1. Taxonomy (NCBI): domain Eukaryota; kingdom Metazoa; phylum Arthropoda; class Arachnida; order Ixodida; family Ixodidae; genus Amblyomma; species Amblyomma mixtum. The sequence goes on along the minus strand of NC_143019.1, from coordinate 135,967,857 downwards.
ATGAGTGGCGTTCCCGCGCATTACGAACGCGCGTTCACACTCTGTGTAGGTGAAACGCTCGCTCAACCGGGCAGACGGACGCGGCTTCCGTGGCAATCCAGGCGCTCACCCAACGCGCGTCTCGGGGTTTGTCGGCGTTTCGCTGCTGCGATGTGTTGTCTTCCCCACGACGAAGGCGAGACGTAACACTGCATACCTGCCAGTTTGACCAATGTAAACATATCCACCTTTCAAGGGTATTGAGTACACTGTACCTTCTGTGCAATCCCCGAAGAGATTCTGATGGTTGATTGTAGAGCCCTCGTTGCCTTGCTGATCTCGGCTGACATGCTTACACTGGTGCTGAAGCTTCTGAGGTGCGGAGAAAATAACCGTTTTCTTCGGCTCACTCGAAGCTGGTGAAGAGAGATTGCTAAACTTTGCTTCTAAAATGCCTCGATGAAATCCTGTGTACATGCCATGGCACCCAGTTTTGCCCAGCAAATATTATTAGCTGTTTGTCTACTGCTGGATACTATGAACCTTTGTTGGTGTCTGTAGCCAAGTGCCTTAAGCACAAGTTGAAACAGGCATGTTGCGCCCCTATTGAGACTGTAACTCTCAAAAGAAAGGTTGTGCCTATCATCTACATCCACAATTTATCGCACCAATTAAATGAAATAGGCAGTTGAGTCGGCGTTGATGTTCTTTTCTCCGCACCTCAGAAGCTTCAGCACCTGTGTTAAGTGTGTCAACCAAGATCGGCAAGACAATGAAGGTTCCACATTCGACCATCAAAAACGCTTCATTGAGTGCACTGAAGGCATAATGTACTCGATTCCTTTGAAATGTGGCTATGTTTACATTGGTAAAACTGGCAGGTGTGCCAATGAAAGGTTAAAAGAGCACCCTTTCGATGTAAACAAAGCTGTGAGGGGGGAATTTGATGATTCACTGCCGCGATTGCGTTCATTTGCTAGATCCTGAATGCTGTGTGCCAGAATTCATGTACTGCATTGTGCTAGACAGACACTGGGAAAAGGTGGTGCTTGAGGTAATGGATGGCGCATAAATTTCAGAAAACCAGAATCATTGTGTCAGCACACCGTCTGTATCGCTCTCCAAGAGAGAGGTCGTGCTGTTAAATGCTTCATAATAAATTTTTGTTTTGTTTTCAACACACCCAATTTGAATGTGACCAGGCATTCTTTGTTCGTTGTTTTTTTCAGGCCGTGATGTGTATATTTTGGCGTGCTTTCCAGTAAACCTTGTCGAAAGTCAGTGCTTGTGCCGGCGTATTCCTTTCTCGTCCTTGTTTTGTCTGCGCTGTGTTGTCGTGATGATTTGGCCTCCAGCTACCAAACTAAGAACGATATATTTGATGCCTCAAAAACACTGGAATGGCGATTTCGGAGCAAATTGAGGTAAAACCACATATCCAGTGGCCACCATTTTGCTCTTGTTTGAAAATTGGTGCTCTTCCCTAATTTGGGTATTACTCACTATCATGAAGTTGTTCCTGAATATCTGCATTGCGCCATTTTCTGAGGACTCAGATGGTTGGCATGTGCACACCTCAAATGCTGTTTTCTCCAATTCATGTTTTTTGCCAGTACCCTAGCAGTAGTTTTAATTACTTTCTTATTGGGCAATTTCAATTAAACTTATATTGTTGAGTTCAGAAATAACTGAACCATGGAGCTATGCTATTTTTTGTAGCTCGGTAGAACGTATAAAATTCGTGAACAATACTGTCATCTAATAATATATCGTAATTATGGTGCTTTGACAAAATTGATCATTTTTATGCGATGTTGTACTCAATAACAATATATATAGCATAGCTCCGCATGACAGGTATTTCGCTACAGCTGCATTCCAGTCGGAGCCAAGAACTGTTGAGGGCAATTGAACAACCGAAAAAAATTTACCTAATTAGGCTTCACTTATTTTTTTATGATATGAGTACTGATTGTGATATACTGAAACTAATCGTATTTTTGAAAAGAGAAGGAAGTAATACATATCCACATCTAATTTCATTACGTTATTGTATTAAACATTTTCATTTTTAAGACCTAGATCTTCCCTGGAGCCTCGAGGTGATTGTGTAACCAGCTTGCTAGACTGTAATGGTCCTTGCTTTAAAAATTCACATTCTACAATGTCTTCTCTGCCCTAGGTATTTCTTGAAGACGGCACAGAGGTTCATGAGGAATGCTTAAAATTCACGCAAGGGAACTTTGGTGGCAGTTTGGGCTGCACATTCGTACTTGGCTCCAGTTTTCCAACTGCATATGCTTCCACTGCAGGTACGATGCTTTCAGTACGATGCTTTCAGTACATTAAATGCGTTGTTGATTGTTTAGGCTATCGGTATGCGTGATACATGCTCACCAAAACGCATGGAACAGTCCGTCGCTATTCATAAGGAGATGCACCACCTGTCTTGTGGCCAATATAAATTTCAAACCCTGATACTCAGAGGATGCCGTAGATGAGGCGGGCAACAACATTTCTAGAGTGTGCATTGAAATGTGTTATGACACAGTGCTTTACATTCATCAGACTGATATGGCTCTTGTCATCCCGAAGCTGCACATGGGTTAAAGAAGATGCCATAGTGCAGGGCTCCTAGTTAATTTTAACCATTTGGGATTCTTTAACATGCAGGCACTGGCATCGCACAGCAGACAGGCCTTCTGCATCAGTAGAGTTATGCAAAGTTATGGGTCTGACCTGACTAATGTGCATATGTGCATTCTTATTATAACCTTATGTAGACAAAGGACAGGCATGTCAATTCTGAAGGAATTTAGATTTGCTATCAGTAATTTAAAACTTGAAGCAAGCATTTATTTGCCTGAGCATAAAGTTCAGTCTAGGCTAACGATGGGGTCAAGTGATCAGCTGCATCTGTTAAGTGTGACTATAGTCGCTTGACTATTTACCATACTATGCCTACAAAGTGTTCTGCTTTAATAATTCTCTTCTCGTGACTGATAAATCTTGAAGCACACAAGCTGCATGATAAAGATGCATTGCATTGCTCTATGCATTATTGTAGCCACTGCACGTAGTTATATTGGGTGATAAGATCCATGAGTTTTGATTAACAGTCCTGCTACTGTATTGTGGCACCAGGCCTCCCATGTGATGGTTGTACAGTCATGGACAAAAGTTTGCAGGATGCAGATTGGCCTAAAAAAGTTTTCTGCATTAGCTCGCTAGAAAGTCAGATATTCATTCCAGCTAATGGAGCACGCATGTGTCATCATGCATCTGTACTTTTAATTGGCATGCTTTGCCTGACCATGCAGGAATACATTTTTTTCCATGAATCTGCAACCCACACTCTTCTGTCTATTACTGTACGTGTGAACAAACAGTGCAGGCAAAACCACTAAAATTATAACATCGCGCTAAAGTCAGGATACTTTTCTTTGGACCTAGACGTCTCTCGTTAGAAAAGATTTAAAGGTGAAAAAAAAGGAAAGACACTACAGTTCTATATACTGTCATCGGAAACTTGATTGTGTCCTTTTCCATTTCGAAGAAATGGAAGTGCTGCAGAAATGGCTGGAAGGCAGGCCGAATGTAACTAGAAATGCTAGTGTAGTCATGATCGGAAAAAGAGCTGGAGCAACTTCTGTCAACCAAAACTGGTACTAGCACGATATTATTTTGGTGTGGCTGTTGTTATTAGTGTTTTTCAAATGACTGCACCTACTTGACATGAGACACAGTAAAGCAAAAGCAGCTACAAAAGGTATAGAAGCCACATCCTTCACATGTTATTGATTTCTGTTGCCACTATGTTGGACGTAGCAAATCACATGTCCTTGCTGCAGCAGCTGTTCATTACAAATATTTAAAGGCGCCAAAAAACACACACCCAAGAGAAGACAGTGGGACGGAGCGCCACTCACAACTGTATGAGTGGTTGTGAGTGGCACTCCGTCCCATTGTCTTCTCTTGGTTGTGTGTGTGTGTTTTATGGCCCCTTTAAATATTTACAATGAACAGCTACCATCTCGCACAACAAGAAGTTCTCATAAGCAGCAGCTGTTGGCTGACAAAAATTCCAGTGTGAACAGTATATTTTTTTCTTCAAACCTGCACTGATGTTGCCACCACTATGCACTTCTGGGGTGGCTGCTAACCTCCATTTCATACATGAGGTGCAAGTCTGCATGAGAAAATACAGGGAGGCATGTTATTCGTGCTAGTTTTCTGGCCGAGTGTTCAAAGGCACGAAGAAAGTGATAGCGTATGTCATCAGGAATAATAGCGCATTTGACTGAGCTCATGACAAATGCGTCATAATAGATAAATTATAGATAAAAAAAATAGATAAAGAAAATTGTTTGCTTCCACCGCATTTCAGGTCAAACAGACTTGACCATGGGTGGAAGATTAGAGAAATTAAATGCAAAACTAACACTTATCAAAACGCATTTTTCCCATCTACCATTCATGACTGGAATCGCCTGCCCCATGAAATTGTTGAGTGCCGTTCAGAGTCTATGTTGCGCGCCTTGCAGTCGGATGTATGAGTGTGCAGTTGGCTTTTTTTTTTCGTCATGTCTTTTTGTTGTTTCATATTTCATTCATTTTGTACTTGCTGTGTCACGCCTTGTTGTATTGCTTTTTTTTCTTCCTCTTTTTTTTCCGGCCTAATCTCCTGTTATGTATCCTCATCCCCCCTTCAATAATGCCTTCGGGCGCTGCAGGTATTTCCAATAAATAAATGAATGCAATAAGGTTGCAGGCAAAGCATTTATTTTGCTCTCCACGAGGAACACAGTACTTTTTTATCGCAGTTGCATGGAGTACAAACAAGAGCACTAGCTTTGACAGCGTTGCACCTGATGCATGAAACACAGTATATTGTCGTTTATTTTTATATTCACATTGATTTAAGGCTTCTAACAAATTAAATTGTTTTTGCTAACCCCATCTTGCAGTTTTTTTCTTCACACGTCACTGTCCTATGCAAAAGTCATTTTTCTTTTGTTTACCAATGTAAAAATATAATTACTTGCCGTGGTAGTGCAGTGGCTATAGCATTTTGTTACTGAGAATGAGGTCAGAGGTTTGATTCCTGGCCATAGCAGTCAAATTTGAAAAGGACAAAATAGAAAACCACCTGCATACTGGGTGATGCCAATAGACATTGAAGTTCCTTAGGTGGTCAGAAATGACGTGAAGCTCTCGACCACAGTGTTTCTCATAGTTCAAGTGTAGATTTGGAACTGTAAGCCCACAAAAGGCAGCATTATGGCTCAAAATAATATTTGCACCACATTAAGGTTAACTCGGCTACACACACATTTCTCAGGGTTATGTTCTGTTACAATGCACAAATGCATATAGTATTGCTCCCTCTTGGCTAAAAACATTTTTGTTGAAATTTGCAAGCATAGGTCAGAGTAACCCATCTTGTTTAAAGTGAAACACTTAGACTTGCCCAATTGTACATCCTGCTGCCACCTTGCTAAACTGCCCATCTTGTATATGCAGTGCCTCGCAGCCTTTAGTGTATCAGATCTTGGAAGAACACTAATATCACCTTACTTCATAAGGAAGGGGCTATCAAGGAATTGGAGAATTGCAGACCAATCAGCCTACTATCTGTTTGCAAGGTATTGACTAAGGTCATCACTAATGGAATTAGATCAATCTTAGACCTAAGTTAACCAAAAGACAAGGCGGGCTTTTGTAAATGGTACTCTATAATGGACCATATTAACACTCTGAATCAGACAACAGAGAAAAGTGTAAAATATAACCAAGTCCTATATTTAATCAACAAGACACTATTTGACCCAGTCAAAACCTCAGCAGTCATGCAGGCATCAGAGAACCAATGTGTAGGAGAGGCATACAAGCATACTGAAAAAATCTACAGCGGTTGCACAGCGACCATATTCCTTCACAGAGAAAGTGACAGAACACCATTCGTATGGGTGTGAGGCAGGGAGTGACACGATCTCTCTGGTACCATTCACCATATGTTTACAGATGATATTCAGAGATCCATATTAAGAATAGCTTAGTATAGGAGTAATGGAGAATACGTTAGTAATTTCCGATTCGCTGATGACATCGCTTTACTAAGTAAACTAGGGGTTTGAATTGCAGAGCATGGTCAATGACCTAGACAGGCTAAGCAGAATGGTGGGTATAAAAATTAATATGCAGAATTGTGGCAAGGATTTGAGCTGTAAGGAATACACCCACATGGGACAGGTAATGACCGCAGACCTGGATTACGAGAGTAAAATAACTGTGAGATTAAGAATGGGGTGGAGTGCATTTGGCAGGTGCTCTTAGGTGATGAATGGCAGTGTACAAGTACAGGTATGGCAGTGTACAAGTATATAACAGCTGTATCTCTACCCACCTATGGGGAAGAAACATGGAGGCTAACAATAAAGGTTGAACTTATATGGAGAGCAATGCAGCAAGCTATGGAAAGGAAAACGATAGCTGAAACGTTAGGAGACAGAAAGAAAGCAGAGTGGATCTCAGAATAAATGCTAGTTAATGATACTTTAAATAAAAAACAATGAACATGAACAGGACATCTAATGGGAAGGCAAAATAACTTGCGTTTGTTAAGGGTAACGCTACAAGAGCAAGCATAGCAGGGGACGTCTTAGTCAGGAGGGCGGATGACATTAGGAAGTTTGCAGGGATGAAGTGTCCGCAGATGGCACAAGACAGGGTTAATTGGAGAGACATACAAGAGGCCTTTGACCTCCAGTGGGCGTAGGTAGGCTGATGATGATGCATCATGCTAAAGACTACATTACTTGATCAAAAATCCGTGGTGGCTCAGTGGATATGGCTCTTGAGTGCTTACCTGAAAGACAGGTTTGATCTCAGCTGCAGTGGTTGAATTTTTATGGAGGTGAAATTATAGAGGCCTATGTACTGTGCAATGTCATTGCATTTTGTTCTCAATTTAAGTTCTACCTTTATTTTTAGCCTCCATGTTTCTGCCTCATAAGAACTTCTGGTGGTCTGGAGCCCTTCACTATGGCATCCCTCATAGCCTGAGTCAATTTGGGACGTTCAAACCCATATAAACCCAAATATATGGGGCGCAGGTTTAAATGACTGTAAATGCTATGCAATGAAAGCATCTCATAATTTTCTGAGCTGCTGTAAGTGCTATTGTTGTTACCACTTTTCAACTCCTTTGCCAAGCTTGATTGCATTTGAATGTTGTTTACAGAAGAGCCTTCAACGTCGTTCCCCAGCCATCATTGGAAGATTTTCAGTCATTATCGATTCCATGGAACTCCGTCTCATAAAACTCTAGCACATCTGAGAGCATCAAACCCACTTGACCGAAGTAAATATCAAGAACTCTTGATGCGTGCCTATGCAGCCATTCAAGTGACTACCAACACCCAAGGCAAGCGAGCTTGTGATGTGCAGAAAGAGTGGCCCTTGCTGTTCACGCAGCAGCACTTCCTGGCACATTTCAGAAGGTATGTATGCAACCTTACTTGAAAACTGCATTGTCAGTAAATTGAAATGCTGTTTGAGGTTTAACGAAATATAACTGTTACTCAGTGTGTGTTAAAGCAATGCTGGCTGCAGTATGTGCAAGGGTAAGCAATGTATTTGATTAAGGCACATTTAGTGCCATGTTCCGTGTGAAAGTTTTACTTCCAACAACAATTAAATTGTATGAAGCCCATGAAATACAGGCCAGTGAACATTTGTTATCTTGTCAAAAAAGTAAGCAAAATAAAAAAATTGGTTTGAAATTTTATTTAATTTGAAACTCATGGCACATTCTGTTGTCAGAACTGGAGCAGAACCAACGAGCAGTGAGGAGCAGAGCAGTAGCACCGCGAGAGTGCAACTGAGTGCTCTCCCATTGAAACCTTCCGTGCTCGCCGAGAGCAGGCGTGAGGGCGAAGGTGTATTGCATGCTCGGATCGTTTACCTTCCCAGCATCCTGTGCGGTGAACGCGCTTGCAATGTGCAGCCGGTACGGCGGTCAGAGTTGACGCGTTTGACGTTTCCTGCCGCAACTAGCCAAAAACTGCAGGTATTGGTGCAAAAATAACCTCTTTAGACGTTATACATCGTAAACAGCCCCTCTAGACATTACACATCGTTAACGGGATTGTGACATGGCTGGAACGCTGTCACTGCACCTGTCGGCAAGAGTCACTGCTGTTGTCTCACGTACTTCCGCAGTTCAACGAGGTTAGGTTCGTTTCTAATTTCTCATGACTTAAACTGTTACAGTTAGCGCCTGGTTACAATTAGAGATTTGTAGTTTTCAGAATTTTCAAAACAAGATTACCCTTGACGCCCCAACTCGAAAAGTTTGGATATTTTGAGTAGTTATGTGCACTGGAGGGATTGCTTTGCCTGCATGCATTTCAAAAATGCGTGTATTTTGGCACGATGTAGCTAAAATTTGCTGGGCCATAGCAGCAGGGTAATCGTGTTTTTGAAACTTTAGAAATTGATATGGCTATTATTAATGACCGGCTACAAATGTTTAATCGAAACCAGTTGCCTAAACGCCATAGTTATAAAGTTAATTATGAGAAATTATTTAACCGGCTTTTGAGCTGACTTTATTTAACCTATTTTCGTTGTCTGCATACACTGGTATTATTCTTCTGCAGAACCAGTCTTCTTAACCCAGAAAGCTCATTTTTCAAAATTAGTGGCAGACTTCCCTGAAACACATTGTATTTGACCATCAATTTCGCATTAAGACTGCAGAGCAAAAAGTGAAGTTTCGCGGTAACGTATGATGCACAGTATAGAGGGCATACTCTGTAGGTGTTGATGAATTGGTTAGCACTGGATCGTCATTCCGAAAAGGTTAAGTCTTGTGCAAGCACATAAATTATCTTTCATTGATTGTTATGTGTGTTTGCAGTGATGTCAAGCAGTCTTTAGAGCCAAATGTCTAATTTTTCAGGCTAACTGACACGCAGCTGGAAGGATTATTTGTAAATCAAGAAATTGCAGACCTGGAGGTCTTGTACGCATTCCTGCGGCACAGCCTGAAGGGAGACGAGTTACTTCAATGGCTCCTTACGACAGACAAGGCAGCACAGGACATTGGCCGCCCAAAAGCACTGCTCAGTGGGGTATTCCCATTGCTGTGCATTTTCTTCAAGGAAAAGACAGAGCTCCTATTTCGTGTTTTTGAGGTGAGATTATTGCAGAAACGGATACTCAGTTAGTAGCCTCTCAGCACTGCCAAAATGTCTGCTTTATGACCGTAGATGAAACTTGCACACTCCAGGCCAGTTGCTCACAGAGATTGTAGCCAGTGGCAAAGAAAAAGTGAATTAATCTACAATTAACATCCGTCAGTGTTTCAATAAAATTTCCTGGGCACTACCTCAAGGTTTACCGAAATGTAGAAGGCTGTGAACTTTCATTTTTGTAGTCCTGCTGCTGCCCTAGCAAAAATTCCCAATAGGAAAAACCAATAGCCTATATGGTTATTGACACCTATAGGCTTATTGGTCATATAGGCCTTTAGGACCAATAGCTGTATATGACCATTAGGCTATGGGTCTGTTAGCTCTATATGACCATTAGACTATGGGTCCAATAGCTCTATTTGTCCTATAGCATATCGGTTATATTTGAAAACACCCAATAGGTCGTCTAGTGCAGACCTCTCGGCTGTTATGCAGCATGCAGCCTCGGGGATGTCAGGATAGATAAAACGGTTTTTCACTTGAGAAGTTCTTTTATTAGCTCCCTTTTACATACCGTATTGTGCGTTTTTATCGTAAAGACTCAAAATTTTTCTTACCTCTACCGCTGGCTCGTTTGCGGTGAAACTGCACACAGAGCTTGCGTATTATGGTAACTTTTGTATCGTAGCAAGTTTTACAACGGTACTTACTTAGTTGAGCCGTGCATGATGCAAAAGGTTAATCGTCTGCGTCAAGATCGGCGGACCGAAACCCAAAACATCGAGTTTTTACTGAACGGCGGCCGTAGCGCCATCTGTCTTCTGCAGTCGAAAGCGTCACAAGGCGCCAAGGCGAGCATTGCAAGGAGCGCCGGCCCTTTGAATACTTCGTTCCGGCCTTTTAGTCTGCTTCAGCTGAAGCGCTTCGAACATTTTCGGCCAACTGAGCGGAAAAAATGCCAGAAACAACTACTTTAACGAGGCTGTGCCATTAAAAGAATATTGTTTGACGTCTTTTTTTCATCCAATGACTTTATCCAATTCAGCTTATATCATCTGCTTTCGTGGCTCTCCTAAAGCCTCGGAGGACGACGTCGTGAAGTCATGAGCTGTGTTTTTCTTGTTTAATTTCGTTGTGGAAGACAGATGGCGCTACTGCCGCCCTTCAGCATAAACTCGGTGTTTTGGGTTTCGGTACGCCAATCTCGACGCAGACGATTACGCTTTTGCATCATGCACAGCTCAACTAAGTAAGTACCGTTGTAAAACTTGCTACGATACAAAAGTTACCATAATACGCAAGCTCTGTGTGCAGTTTCACCGCAAACGAGCCAGGGGTTGAGGTAAGAAAAATTTTGAAAGTCTTTACGATAAAAACGCACAATACGGTACACCTCTTGGACTTGCCAAGTTCACATCTTCTTTAGCAGCTGACTTTTCGTCACGTCTGCAATTTTCATTGCGAGCGTCCTTCCCATTGTGGGTTTTTTGCGCAAAAGACACGACACAAAGGAACGAGGTAGACAGGACAAGCGCTTACTAACAACTCAGGTGTTTATTGACATAACATTGCTTAAATACAGCAGCTGCTCTTATCAAACACGAAAAGGGAAAGAAGAGACTTAGCATACATATATCATATCAGCACAGATCCCACCATCGCACGAGTGAATGCATGTTTCGAGCTCTAATTCTGCGCAAGATAACTGATTTCTTTTTTTGAGAGCAAAATTGAAGGATTGCTGACACACGAATTACCCGATTTTCCTATCTCATTGGCCTCAATTATCTCTCTTCCAAGTTGTGTCTTGCACCGGCGCAGTACTGAAGTTTTTTCGAGCGCGGGAGTGCAGTTGCGGCAATTCCGAATATGGTCAATCATTTTGCTACCTGACTTGTTCTTTACATCTCTTGCGTGCTCCCTCAGCCTTTCATTAAGGCACCTGCCAGTTTGGCCAATGTACTGCTTACCACAGGCAAGTGGTATCGAGTACACAACGCTCTTTTTACAGGCCACGAAGCGCTGCTGGTGCCGCTTCGAACAAGCGACGGCCGTATCCTCCGCATTCACTCTCTTGCAAATCCTGGAGAGTTTTTCAGGAGCGTTAAAAACCACTCTAACACCAGCCCTAGCACCGATCTTCTTAATATTATGCGAGATTCCGTGAATGTACGGAATGACCGCCACTTTCTTCCGGTCAACTTGGTCGGGTTTGCTGGCTGGTTTCTTCAGCATGTTCTCGGCAGTTGAAGCCAGCAAGGCCGTCTGGCAGCCTGCGCTCGAAAGGCGCTGCAACTGGAAGTCAAAGCTGCGTCCTACCAAATGCAGGCAGGACTTGCTCAGAGCGTTGGAAAGGCACGATTTCACAATGCCTCGTTTCACGGCTTTGGAGTGTGCCGAGCTGAAGGGAAGCAGGGGCTTGTTGCCTCTGGGTTCAAAGGCCCAACATACGTGTTCACTTGAAAAATGAAGCCCTATATCTAAAAACCTGATGCAATTATCTTCCGGTAACTCGTGCGTCAATTCTAATGGTGCTAGGCACTCTGAAAACGTCGTTAGATGCTTATGTACACTAGCCGAAAAAGAATCTTTGTCACAATCCACGAACACAATGAAATCATCAACAAATCTAAAAACCTTTAAAACGTTAGTGTCGCGAAGGCAGTCATGCAGCATCTTGTCCCAGGCTGCGGTGCCGCTCCACCACGTCCTGGCCACTGCAGCGCTTCTCCAGGTAGTGCTTGAAGAAGGCTGCAAAAGAGCACGTGCATAAGAAAGCAGCTAACATCACTAAAATCTGGGTGTTCGCAGCGAATGAGATCACAAATGCAAAAACGAAAATGATCATGCATGCATGAATAAGCACGGCGCATACTGAAAGCTACATGTAGCACTACATATTTTCTGTGCTGAGCCGAATATTCTTTTTTCCCTTGTTCGAATTACGCAGCATGTAGTATGAACACACTCAAACTTTCGATGAGTACAGCTCTGGAACAAGACATGCAAAAGGTGAAAGCATATGGCTCCTTATTCAGCAGTTCTTGGATATAAGTGACAGGCTATTGCACACATACCGCTGAGGGCGTTAAGCTTCATTGAATCCAATGGAGGCTTCGAATCAGCTTTGGTTCGGTTGGAGGAGGCGCCAGTGACACTTCGGCCGATGAGACCTGCCGAGGAGAAAATTGCCACCGACGCCTCCCGCACAAACACGCTGTCTTTAGGGCGGCTCATCAACCGCTCGTAGGTGGTGACTGGAAGCCACACACCTTCCCCCAGGAACACCTGAAAGGGAACATCAACCATAAAAAAAAACGAGCAAGATATCACACAGAGTTCGAAGAACTTTTTGTAAGACTGCAAAATGTAGCAAGGAAAAAACTGGGAAGAATAATGTGATGCACAAGTTTAAAATGCTTATGTGTAATGCCTGATGTGGATGCTCTAGATGTTTTTTGGAAAGTACATGCGACGTTTAAAACGGGCTGGATGAGAACATGCGCCAGCCACTATGATACAATATAAGTGCACTGTTATTTCTCCTCGTACTATAGTCACATGCAACTCAACAAGTGCCATTTCCCTTCAAAGGGTTCCCCTGCAACCAATGGCATCGAGCAACTCTCATGATGTAGTGCGTCAACCTAGGGAGTGGTATCGTATGGAGTGGCAGATGAAAGGTGGTTAACATTGTCTTTTAATCGGGTTAACTAGTCACCATGGCTATGGCAGCTGCTTTGCAGCCTGGAGCTCCGACTACAGCATTCCACGTTTTCTGCCATCTGTAAACACTGGATAAGACAGCATAATGCATATGGCATGAGCATTATATATACAGTCCACTAATGTGTATTATTAGGCTTGAAATTATTGTTCTACTAATTGAGTTTGCAATTAGCTTGTTTTCAGCAGCATAACTGAACTTTGGCTGCTATATGCAGGCCTTCAAGCCACTGGACACATACACAGAGGAAGGAGTGAGTTTGCTCCACTGTTTAACTGCAAGCAGCACTATGGACTATGGCGATCCCCGCAGATAGGTTGCAGCCAATGGTCCACTTCTGCAGTGGTCACGGCACGAATTATGCTAACATAACGAAGACCCTAAACTTGACATTGCTGTTTCATATAAATCAAACCAGCAGTTCTACTAAGCTAACTGCTAACTGATACAGACCTCGGATCCTGAAACAGATAATGGCCTCATCGTCTCTTGGGCAGCGGCATTTTCAGCGCCATCACCTGCTGCCTCTGTGCACAGATGTGTCGCCTCTGGAGGTGACGGTGGAGGCAATGCCAGGTTTTCTTCAGGCTCACATGGCATGTTTCCCTGAGCACGTACATTGGCAGGCCCTGCCTGTACGTCCATATTATGCCCACTGGCAGGACTGTTACGTCCTGGCGGGTCGGGAGGGGCCATGGCCACAGGTCGGAGACTTTTGCTGCATGCTGGTGCAGCAGGCCCAGCAGCACACTTGAAGAGGCGCCGTTCTGAACAACGAATTGAGTACACTTGTAACAGCTAACTGGCAAGGATGGTACATTCCAGACGACATGCTAAATCATCTATCTTCCGTCAGCGAAGGTGACCAAAAATAGAAAAAAAAAACATACCTGTCTTAAATATTCTGCTGCACAGCGCCTTCTCCAACATTTAGATTCGCTGCTTGAGCCCCTTATTTTCTGCCCTTAGGCATTCATTTTCATTGTCGCTGTCATTCAGCAGGCTGAGCTGCCTTTCTCTGAACTTCTTTTCTGCTTCAGAGTTCTTGGAGCTTTGCTGTGCTGCTTTTGTGACCTGAACATCATGCATACACAGAAAGTGAACCACATGTTTACCGAACACATTTCTCCACTGCAGAACATCCTTAACTGAAACGCCACCAGCAGAGTCATCCGTATGCAACCAAATTTGCCTCAAGCCTAAACTAACAGCAATCAGAACTCGTGCATTCGGAGAAAGCATTAGGCTGGCTGGCCCAACCATGCATGCATGCCTAAATTTATGTGTGTTGTGTTTAATGGCACATAGGCAGCTAAGGCCATCATGTGCCAAGCACAAGGCATGGGACTAAATTTATAATGCGTGAAGGGCCACTTGGCTGAGTCAATGTATGTGCTGAACACGTAAAAATCATTAGGTAAATATGTTGCTCAAACAACAGGCCTTGCACATGTACTAGCATAACTTGTGCTCAAATATGTGCTTTTCTCCGCTAACGTTTATTGCAAGCACAACACGTGCACGCGTGCTTGCCGTCCGCGAAGAACTCATACTTTTGCAAAACTCTGAAAACCAGCTTTCCTGCATAGAAAAACCTCAATCTTTACTCTGGCGGCGCGGACCGTCACCGCGGGGTGAAGCATGGTTCAGTGCTGAAGACTTTTTTCCGACCGCATACTGTTCGCACCAAGCTGGCACAGCTGCAAATAACGTACCACTTCCTTCGCGACTAGCTAGCACGCGGGGAGGTGGCAGGTGTATTATCCTTATGATGCTTACCCTTCATCGCCGCGGAGCAACACACAGCTGATGCAAACAAAAAAATATACCACCTCTATGACAAGAACGGCGTGGAGCATTATATATTCTCACTGTCAGCACTGCACCCAATTCCTAGCTGCCACCAAAGCCGATCGGGCCGCCATGGTGAAGAGGCTTTTCCTAATTGTGAATTAAGGAAGCTGACCTCCACAGTTTTACGAAGGGTTCGCAAACACACAATATTTAGTTGTAGCTGCATGCATGCTGTGTGCTTTCTTACCTCCTGCATGGAATCCTCGCTTCCGTCCGAATCGTCGCTGTCCGACGACGGCGGCGGTGGAATCGGCACCCTGTTCCCGCACTTTTCAGCTTCATCTTTGGTCTCTACAAGATTGCACAACGAAATCAGTTGAATGAAGTGCTGAAAGAAATATCGCGCGGGGCATGACAACTGCACTTACCATAAAGGCGCACAACTTGGGCCTTGAAATACCCGCTTTGCTTCTCGTCCCGCCAAAATACTTCGTACCATTTGCTGCATGAAAAGTCAAGGACTGTTCTAGGCTTAAAAGACCGGAATTCCTTGGTATTAACTACGGCTTTATGGTTGTCGTCACGAAAGCGCACGTACGCGTACTTGGCACTGCAAATAGCAAACACGTGCAACGCTACGCGATCAGACAAGTAGTAAGTAAACACAGGTAACAGAGGCGGCAAGATACGGGAAGAAGGGTGGCTATAGATGGGTGGAGTTACCTGCTTTATCCTTTGTATTGAGCGGTAGCTAGCGCCGCCTAGCCTATGATTCCACCCCAGCCAGTCCTTGAATTTTCCTCTTATTTTCGTCTGTTCCTTTTAAGCATAAATGTTTTAAAGAACTATGCTTTCAAGACATCTAACTTGACAATTATACATGGAAATACGATTGATATCAGACTGGGGCATGGACTGGGGGCCAAACCAGACTTGCAATGTTGCCAGGTTATTTCGGTGGTAACTAACTTGGCAACACTGCACCGAACCATTACAGGACACAAATGCGCGCAAGACAGTAAAGATTTCCTTCTTCAAGTAACTTATTGATCGGGTATTAAAATACTCCACTTGTAAATCTTTATTATGTAGGTCATGGTGTCAGAAAGTATGAAACAAGACACCATCACCAAGTGGCTACGACTTGATTGCGACACCTGTAGCCAATACGGTTCTTGTGGCCATTTTATGCCATTTGTGGCGCAGGCGCATGCTCATGCTGTTTGGTTGCACCGATCGAGCGGCCGTGCACTAACCATGAGTGACAGTCAAAGTACCTCCGCTCTCAGCGATGCTACTCGCGCGATTAATCCTCGCGCGAGAAAGCGCAAACGTTATCTGGAGCCCGGAGAGCCTTGCGTAGTGCCACGGGCTACACTACTCTACCAAGAAAGGATGAAGTCGGACTGCTCAACTTCAACAAGCAGTGGCGTGCGCCAATCACAGAGTGCACGCGATTTTTCCCAACAAAGTGGATTCGACCGCGGGGACACCTCCAGCGGGCCCGAAATTACAGAAGGTGAAAGCGCCGCTGATGACCCCAACATCAACGCAGACGAGAGCAGCGGTGACACGGGGGAGCAGAGTGGCACCTACGAGTGTAGAAGTGACGCCGACGCGTTTGACGACTTCGAAGACTGCGGCAGTGACACTGATTCTTTCAGCAGCAGTGCCGATAACAGCAGTGATGTGGATGATGGTGACGGTGGCGAAAGCACAGGGCAGTGTGACGCAGACGAGTTCTGCCGTATGTTCTCCGGCGAGCACTTGCCGAACTGATTTGAGTGTCGCGGATGCAATGATCGTCCTAATGTCTTATTCTACGTCTGTTGGATTGAACTGGGCCGACATGGAAAAGTTGGCATCTGTGATAAACCTATTTTTGGGAAAACCAGTCCTTCCAACATGAGAAAAGTGTGGAAGCGGTGGAAAGAAGATATAATAACGCATCACTACTATTGTCAAGAGTGTGGCAAAATTGTACCGAATAAAGATCGGTCTACGAAGTTCACTTGCCCGTGTGCCAGGCTGCCAACACTTCAAGTAATGTTTTTGCAACCCTCAGTGTTAAGAGACAAATGGAGGCTCAACTCTCGGACAGAAATTTGGCCAAGGCACTGCTAGCCTCATTGAAGGAACGAGAGAAGGAACGAGGCCTTTCCCCGCCGAGCAGAACCACCCTAAGGGATATAACAGACGGGAGGCTTTACAGACAGCAGATGAAAGATGCTTCCTGGTGTGACCTTTCTCTGACTTTCAACACTGACGGTGCAAGAGTGTTTAAAAGCAGCAAGTCAACACTTTGGCCAATACAGGCTGTGGTGAACGAACTTCCTGTGGCTCTGCGCTGGAGTAATGTTATCCTTCGTGGCTTGTATTTTGGAAGGAGCCATCCAAAAATGAAGCCATTCCTTCAAGTTTTTGCTGACTGCATCACTGAGCCCCAGACAGTGAACTGGGAGTGTGACGGACAGAGGTTTGCCTCCAAACTGAGAGTCATCTGCTGCTGTGTGGACGCACCAGCAAGAGCCGCAGCTTTGAATATGAAACAGTTCAATGGCTACTATGGCTGCAGCTACTGCCAACACAAGGGTGCTCGCATTGGTCGTAAGTACACCTTCTAAGCCCTGTTTTGAGAAATTGCATGTGAATGTTCCATGCTACTGGCAAGCTTTCTTTCGCAGCTTATAGACAATCACAAGTATGTAACGTGTCCTGATAGCTTAGTGCTGAGAAACTGTTAAAAGTAGTGCTATTGTTATAAGTATAGTGTTGTTATTTTTAATGCACATATGCTTTCATTGCACTTAGAAAGGGCCAGAATAATTACTGCTCATGCTAGCAACTTGTCTGCATGCTGTCTGTACTATCTGTAAATGCTTGTCTGAACTAAACTTGAGGTGGGACATTTTTTAGTACAAAATCACTGCATCACAGCGCCAAACCCAACCAATAATCTTGCGGGGTCCTTCCAGTAGTCAGGTTGGCTCACTTTCGCACGTCTTAATCAGTTCAAGTGTGCTAAACATTACCACTATTTTTCTTGCTTTTAGGCACGGTGAAGTGCCCAGTTGTCATTGGTGGAAAGGAGCCAACGCCAAGGACTGACAGCACAGTGAGGAGGAGCATGATGCTAGCTGAGTCGTCGGGACAGCTGCACCGCGGATTCAAAGGGCTTTCCCCACTTGCTTGCCTGCCTAACTTTGACCTTGTGTGGAGCGTCTGCCCCGACTATATGCACTGCGTGCTGGAGGGAGTTGGCAAGCAGCTGGCTGAGGCATGGTTCGGGAGGGCAAGCTTTCCGGCTTACATTGGGGAGCCTGCTGTTGTCAGGCAGGTTAACATTAGGCTGCTCAGCATGACGCCACCACAGTGGGTGACAAGGCTCCCACGTGCTATTGAGGACAGAGCACTTTGGAAAGCCAGCGAATGGAAGTCGTGGCTGCTGTTCTACGCTGTTCCATGCCTTGACGGCATCTTGCCAGAGCCATATTACGAACATTTCTGTTTGCTTGTGGCCGCAGTGTACCTGTTGCTGAAAGACAACATAGCAAAGAGCGATGTCGTACTGGCCGCAGACAACATATGTGCCTTTGTTTTTCGTGTGAAGGACCTGTACCTTGAACCAGCCATGACATTCAACGTACATCAACTCTTGCACATACCGAAGAGTGTCATGGAGCTTGGTCCCCTCTGGTCACACTCGACGTTTGTGTTCGAGTCTGGCAATGGCACATTGCTGCGCTTCATAACCGACGCAAATGGTGTGCCATTGCAGGTACTCGAGCGCTTTGTTATGAGGCTTCAGGTGACCAAACTGTCAAATAGCCTGGACCTGGCCACACCTGTGCAAACTCTGTGCAAACGGCTGATAGCTCCAGTGGTGGCAGGACATGGTAATGAACCAATATTTCTTGGAAAAGGAATAATTTGCACTGAGTTGGACCAAGCTGAACATGTTGTGTGTATGCAAAAGCTTGGCTATGTGCCGCCCTCAGTGACAAGCTACCAACGTGTGGAGATTCGCAGGCAACGAATTCATGTTGCTGGTTACCAGAGGGCAAAAAAAAAAAAACCAGCAACTGTTTGTTCACCTGCAAACGGGGGGAGCACTATGCTTTGCTGAAAATATACCAGCTTCTTGACTGCTCATGTGTCTTAATAGGTGCACGCCTTGACTGCCAGCCGCACAGAAACATGTCTCATATATCTACATGCACACAGACATCTAGAAAGGCAGCTCTGTTTCCTGACGAAGTTGACAGAGTTTCTGTGTCCATGATAGTTGACGGCAACCATTATATTGCAGAGATACCTAATATGTATGAACGGGACTGATTTGTCACTTTTTCGGAGGGTTGTTTTGGTTGGTTGGTTCATGGGGTTTAACGTCCCAAACCAACTGAGGATATGAGAGACGCTGTAGTGGAGGACTCCTGAAATTTCAACCACCTGGGGTTCTTTAACGTGCACTGACATCGCACAGTACACGGGCCTCTAAAATTTCGCCTCCATCGAAATGTGACCGCCGCCTCCGGGATCGAACCCGTGTCGTTCGGGTCAGTAGCTGAGCGCCATAACCACTGAGCTACCGTGGCGGCCTGGAGGGTTGTGTAAATATCGGTGTGTTTAAGGTGGTCAAGTAAAATAGATGTGTGTTTTAAACTTCAGTGTAAAGAAATTCATTTCGCCTGCTTTATTTGTGATCTATTGAAGAGAAGTTAGAATTTTTTTTTATATGTGTAATGACATGACTAACAGTGTTAATAATGTTGAGGAGGACTTAGCATAGGGAAAAGAAAACCTGTCTCTATTGAAGAGCAACAGTCCTCGTTCTTGTCCATGTCCTGCACCTGTCGTGTTTTCTGCATTGTTTAAAACATTGTGCAGTAGTATAGCCACCTGAAAACTTTTTTTCATATGTATTATAAATTTCTTGCCACTGAAATTTTTTTGGTATGCAAGTGTGAAGTAGCATTTCTGAGAACATATATAGGTTGCTTATTGTACCTGCTGCGATTTACTTTACCCATACCCCACAAGAACATTTCTTGCTGTGGACATTTTTTTTGCTTTTTTTTAAGTGGGGAAATAATGCCTCGAGGTGGCTTCAGGTGTCGCCGGAAAGACGACAAAGCTGAGGCTCTCGTGCTCTTCTTCGGTCAGGGGCTGCTTGTGTTTGTACAGCTATTTAGCCTGCGTCTACAATTCTACTATTTTACTGTTCGTGCTGCCCCTGTTTTCGTGACAATATTGCAACGGATATTCACAGAAGACGATGAGAAGGAAGTGCCTGACTGGTGTGCGCGCGCTATTGTTCGGTGCCTCCTGTGTTGTTCGCTCTGCGCTCCGGTCGCCCTTGCTTGTGACTAGCCTTTCGGGCAACGTAACATCTTAGGTGGAGCGTGCCGGGTATCGTTCCCAGTACCACGGAGCTCCGAAGCGGTCGTCAAACCGGTGCTACTACCATCAAGGCCCCACCCAGCGAGTCTCCGACCACTTCTGCTGCTCCTTTCGTGGTCATGGCTTCGTCCCGTGACCCCGGTACATTTTCGGGAAACAACGGCACCGATGTCGACGACTGGTTAAGCCTTTACGAAAGAGTAAGCGCATATAACCGGTGGATCAAACGTTAATGCTTGCTAACGTAATTTTCTATCTGAATGGAACGGCGAGGGTGTGGTTTGAAACCAACGAAGAACTTACAAGTTGGGATATATTCAAAGAGAAATTGCGAGCACTCTTCGGAAGACCTGACGATAGGCAGATCACTGCGAAGAAACAGCTTGCTTCTCGTAGCAGTCGTCGACGGAAAGTTACGTGGCCTATATACAGGACGTATTGGCACTTTGCCACAAAGTCGATGCCACCATGAGCGAGTCCGACAAGGTGGGCCACGTGCTGAAAGGCATTGCTGACGATGCCTTTCATCTGCTCGTTTGCAAAGACTGCACAACTGTTGACAGCATTATCAAGGAGTGCCGTCGATTTGAACAAGTCAAAAGCCGTCGCATTATTTCTCAACAGTTTTCCCGACTTCCAAACACAGCCGCTACATAATCTTGCCAGGACCAACGACTTCAAACTCAAGTGCCCTCAGAGTCTCCTCCTGTCACCGACACTGTGACAATAATTGTTCGCCGTGAACTCGAAGCTCTAGCCCCTGTGGTAACATCATCGACCACACCTAATGACACACTGCCTTCCGTGTCGCTAATTCAGGCTGTCATGCGGCAAGAACTCGCCCATCTCAACCTCCCTCCGGCTTTGTGCGCCATCGGAAACTCGTCCCCACAGCCACCACCTACAGTCCCTTTCCGTCCCACCTATTATTCACCACGGCGTTACCGCGATCCGAATGAGTGGCGCACGCCAGACGACCGCCCAATCTGTTTTCAATGCCTTCGAGTCGGCCACATTGCCCGCCACTGCCGCAGCCCCTGGTCGTCACCCCCGCGAGACACCTCCTACTACCGTCCAAACTACACACGCCGCTTTTCACCCCGCCGCCCATCCGAGACGTCTGAGGCCGCCGATCAACCTCCACGATAGTCCTCCCGTTCGCCTTCGCCGCTAGCCCGCCGCTCACGCTCACCGCAGTCGCCTCGTGTTTCGACTGCTGCGTCCTACCGCCCCTCTGATCGGGAAAACTAAGTGATGCAGCTCCCGGAGGTGACGCTGCATCAACGACCCGGACCTCAAACCCTCTACTGACCACTCGACCCAATCTGCTAGACGTTACAGTTGACGGTGTTCCTGTGCGCGCCCTTATTGACACCGGTGCCTATATTTCCGTGATGAGTTCTGACCTCCGCCGTCGCCTACGCAAAGTCCTTACGCTTGCAACGTCCTGTGTGCGCGTCGCGGATGGTGCCATGCCTGCTGTCGAGGGACTGTGCACCGCTCGCGTGACAATCGGTGACCACAGTACGCCAGTTCAGTTCACCGTCCTTACCACATGCGCCCATGACCTCATTCTTGGTTTAGACTTTTTGTCGGATCATTCTGCCCTCATTGACTGCTCGCAGGGTGTCCTTCACCTTGAGCTTCCCGAACTCAATCCTGACCCCATCGACTCGTCGCTCCGGTTGACCTGCCCCGACTATGCCCACCTGCCCCCTCAAGCCTTATCTTTCGTTTGCCTCACACCTTCTCGCCCTGTTCCCGATGGTGACTACATCGTTGCGCCAGTCCTTGACCTCGCACTGACCCGCAGTGTTGTCCTGCCCCATACCATCGCCACCGTCACAGCCAACAACCTGTCTCTACCTTTCTTGAACTTCGGCTTCTCCTCACAGCTGCTTCCAGCCGGCATGTGCGTTGCTACGTTGTCCCCACTCGCCCAGTGCCATGTGGCTCCATTAGATGCCCCTCCTAATCGCGACTCACCAGACCCACCGCGGTCCACTCCGCTGTCCTCGGACGCATTCACGACCATGATGCCCACCGATCTCCGCCCCGCCCAAACTTCTCAGCTTCGTGACCTTCTCCAGTCGTTCTCCGACATTTTTGACCTCTACAACACCTCACTGGGCCAAACTCTCGCTGTGACGCACCGCATTGACACCGGCGATGCCCCTCCTATTCGCCGCAGGCCCTACTGTGTCTCCCACGCCAAGCGCAAGGTCATAAACAACGAGGTCTCAAAAATGCTTTCCAAGAACATAATCGAACCATCCCACAGTCCCTGGGCCTCTCCAGTGGTACTGGTGGAGAAAAAGGACGGCTAATGGCGGTTTTGCATAGATTATCGACACCTCAATAAGATCACTAAAAAAGACGTCTATCCCCTGCCGCGTATTGACGACGCCCTTGACTGCCTACACGGAGCCAAATTCTTCTCCTCCATAGATCTTCGTTCCGGCTACTGGCAAATTGCCGTCGATGAGAAGGACCGTGAGAAAACCGCAGTTTGTGACCCCTGATGGGCTATATCAGTTCAAAGTAATGCCTTTTGGCCTATGCAACGCGCCAGCCACATTTGAGCGCATGATAGACGCCCTTTTGCAGGGATTTAAGTGGACCACTTGCCTGTGTTATCTGGACGACGTCGTTGTATTTTCGCCTACATTTTCATCCCACCTCGAAGACCTTTCCCAGATTCTTTCCCTCTTTCGTCGTGCCGGCCTACAGCTTAACTCCTCGAAGTGCCGTTTCGCGAGACGTCAGATCACTATATTGGGCCATATCGTTGATTTCCAGGGAGTTCACCCTGATCCCGATAAGATCCGGGCCGTGAAAGACTTTCCCCTTCCCCGATCTTGCCACTACGTCCGAAGCTTCTTGGGTCCCCTTACCGACCTATTGAAGAAAGACGCCACCTTCGTCTGGGGACCTGACCAAGAACGAGCCTTCTCCACTTTGATCGCCAAGCTGACCACCACACCAGTTTTGGCGCACTTTGATGTTGCGGTCCCCACCGAAGTCCGTACTGACGCCAGTGGCTACGGCATCGGCGCTGTGCTCTCTCAGCGACAATCCGGTCAGGACCGTGTCATCGCCTATGCCAGCCGCCTTCTTTCTGCGCCCGAGCGCAATTACTCGATAACAGAACGTGAGTGCTTAGCCCTTGTCTGGGCAGTTGGCAAATTCCGTCCTTATTTATACGGCCGCCCTTTTACGGTTAAAACCGACCACCATGCGCTATGCTGGCTCTCCTCTCTGAAGGACCCTACAGGGCGGCTTGGGAGATGGGCATTGCGTCTGCAAGAGTGTGATTACACCGTGACTTACAAGTCTGGCAGGTTACACCAAGATGCCGACTGCCTCTCCCGTTACCCCATTGGCCAGTGTGACTTGTTTGGCACTGCCACCGAAGCCGACCTGTTTTCTATCTCTGTCCTTGCCAACATGGGCGAAGAACAGCGCCGCGATGACGATTTGCGATCAATTATCGACCGCCTCAATTCCACTCCGTCTGATCCCTCGATGCGGCGATTTGTGCTCTCTGACGGAATCTTGTATCGCCGCAGCCTCAATCCGGATGGCCCCAACCTGCTACTCGTTGTCCCCAAGCACCTTCGTCCTGCTATCCTTCATGAACTCCATGATCTCCCCACTGCTGGCCACTTGGGTGTATCGCGTACATACGACCGTGCGCGACGTCGCTTCTTTTGGCCCGGCCTGTTCCGCTCCGTACGCCGCTATGTTGCAGCCTGCGATGAGTGTCAGCGCCGGAAACGTCCTGCTACTCTCCCAGCTGGCACACTTCAACCTATTGACGTGCCCCCAGAACCTTTCCATCGCGTCGGCTTGGATCTTCTGGGTCCGTTTCCAGAGTCCACCTCCGGCAACAGATGGGTTGCAGTTGCCACGGACTACGCCACCCGTTATGCGATCACGCGGGCACTGCCAACCAGTACAGCTACAGATGTTGCGGACTTTTTGCTATACGACCTCATATTGCACCATGGTGCTCCCCGCTAACTTCTTACCGACCGCGGGCGCTGCTTTCTGTCCAAGGTTGTCTACGACATTCTTCGGTCCTGCTCTACTAAGCACAAGCTCACCACCGCCTATCACCCGCAGACAAACGGACTTACTAAGCGTCTCAACTGCACTCTGACCGATATGCTCGCTATGTACGTTTCCCCCGATCACCGCGACTGGGACCTCGCTCTCCCGTATGTTACCTTCGCATAAATCTCCTCCCGCCATGATACAGCCGGTTACTCCCATTTTTACCTTTTATACGGCCGTGAGCCCCAATTGCCTTTGGACACGCTGCTGCCTACTCCTGCTGCTCCATCCTCTGAATACGCCCAAGACGCCATTGCCCGTGCTGACTACGCCCGTCAACTTGCACGCTCCCAACTTCTCGCCTCGCAGGCCTCCCAGCAGGAGTTCTACAACCGCCGTCACCGCACAGTCTCTTTCTCTCCTGGCTCCCTCGTCTTGCTTTGGTCCCCATCTCGCCGCGTCGGCATCTCCGAAAAACTTATGTCCCGTTATGTTGGCCCGTACCGTGTCCTGCGCCAGGTAACTGCTGTCACTTACGAGATCGCTCCGGCCTTCCAGCCCGCTTCCTCCCGCCACCTTCAACGTGATATCGTCCACGTCTCTCGCCTGAAACCCTACCTCTCGCCCTGCCGCTCAACGTCATCCAGTACACCGTGACGGTGTTTTTCCGGACGGGGGGCCATGCAACGGATATTCACAGAAGACGATGAGAAGGAAGTGCCTGACTGGTGTGCGCGCGCTATTGTTCGGTGCTTCCTGTGTTGTTCGCTCTGCGCTCCGGTCGCCCTTGCTTGTGACTAGCCTTTCGGGCAACGTAACAATATTATCCATTGCTGTGTGTAAACGGTATTATCTGCATCGCCTCATATCAATTCAAGTGAAGATTTTTTTGCGCCGAATATTTACACTGTCCTCTCTAAGGAAAAACGGCCGTGTCAGCCTGGAAAAATTGAGGGGCAAAAAATGTCATTGGTCATTATAGGCCAGCTCACATTATAATTACTTATGCCTGTTTGTGTGCTGCTCCTCATGATGCTTTCTTTTTTTAGTTTATTCTTGCTATGCATCATCACAAGTGATTATTCGTTTTAAATTTTGTGCACTTTTGCATTTAACAGCACAAAAGAAAATTGCATCATCACAAGTGATTATTTGCTTTCAATTTTGTGCACTTTTGCATTTAAAGGTGCACTGAAGAGAAATCTGAACTTGTCTTTTTGCCGCGGGAACTCGATCTACACGTTCCGAGCATTCTTAGAAACCCCGATTTATTGCCCTGTGTGGCCGATTTCCCTAATTAAATAGAATTAACGTCCGGCTCCCGCCTTTTTTTTAGCTCTGCCTCGTACGGTGGGCGGAGTCGACCGACGCGGGGAGTGCCTTTCAGCCAGCTCCGTGGAGGCTTTGCTTTCGCTTCATTTTGTTTTTTAGGTTTCCGTGAATAAATAGTTTCATTTGCAGATAATATAACCGCAAAATAAGCCCGCAGAAATAAAAATACGCGCGGACTATTTGCTTCTACAGACTACTACGTATTACTCCGCCGATGGCAGGGCGGCAAGCCGCCGCGGGACTGGGTGAAAGGCACTCCCCGCGTCGGTCGACTCCGCCCATCGTACGAGGCAGAATTCAAAAAATAAAGGCGGGAGCCAGACGTTAATTCCATTTAATTAGGGAAATCGGCCGCACCGGGCAATAAGTTGCAGTTTCTAAGAATGCTAGGAACGTGTGGATCGAGTTCGCGCGGCAAAAAGACGAGTTCAGATTCCTCTTCAGTGCACCTTTAACAGCACAAAAGAAAATTGAAAAAATAAAATTTCATGAAAATGAAGACCTGTACTGTATCATTCATTATTACTGAATTAACTTCATAATGTGTTTGTGTGCTGGTCTCGTCAGTCAGCTTCATATGCTGATAGTCTGCATCATGGTCATTCTGCTGTCTCATTTACTTAGATTTAGGTTCTAAATGAAGCTATATATCATACTGTCAATATACATAAGGTCAGTACTAATTTCCATTCCTAACAATACAGGTGTCTGTTTGCTCTTATTATCTTTCACGTAACCCGTGCTGCTGAAGTGATAAAAATACCACAGAAGGCAAAAGGGGAAGCCCAATGACTCCTTAGTGAAGTTTATTTTGACATCGATTTGTCAGAGGTGACGGGACAAAAGGCAATTCATTTTTTGCCTGACGTGGCCCCGTCACCCGTTACATTGCTCAGGGGGGTGGCAAATTACACAGTAAAGTACACAAAGCAAAAACAAGAAAAGTAACAACATCGCATACGTACTACATGAATTATATGTAACGATCAATGACTTACACATAATTAACACAGATGCAATGAAAAATAAAGGAAAAAACAACGCATAGCTAAAATGTAGCTAGGACAAAACAAAAAAAATTGAAATAGCAAACAATGAGATGCATAGAATTAACATACAGGCAAGGGGAGAAATAGCACGCAAACCAAAAACAATGAAAACCGCATTGCATGCCTCCTACGTCTTTAGGACAACAAAACCAAAAATAGCGAACCTGGACATACACCCAGCGAGTAAAAAAAAAACAAAAAAACTAGAAACTGGACATTTTATGGAGGAGATAGGGACAGAAGGTACATTTTAACATTATTCTTGAAGTTACGGGGGGAACGAGGCTGCTGCAGAAGTTCCATAATACGTGGGTGTTTATTAAGTAAATCAGGAATTAAGTAATCAATGTGCTGCATACCATAATTCGTTCTCATCAGAGGCATTTGAAAATGACTATACCTGAAATCATAAGGTTTATTGTTAGGGAAGTATAAAGCATAAAAGGAAACTGGGTCACGGGTGACTTCATGATAAATATGATATGCAAGCTTTAGTTGAAATAGTTCGTTTATCTTGAGTAAATTATGTTTTAAGAATAATGGGTATGTATGTTCTAGCGGACCTACATCTTCTATGCAACGCAGAGCTCGTTTTTGCAATATCTCAAGCCTGTGCAAGTTTGTCTTGGTAGTGGTGCCCCAGATTAACAGACAGTAATGTAAATGAGACTGTACTAAAGCAAAATACAACTGACGTTTAATAGAGCTGGGAACCAAATATCTCACTTTATACAAAATGCCTAGAGACCTAGAGATATTTGTGTGAACCTTATTTATATGAGAAGTCCAGCTTAAGTTTTCCTCAAATAAGACACCTAAGAACTTATAAATGGAAACGCGTTCAAGGGCTGAGTCTTGGTACTTGACCTGGATATTAAAATCTTCAGGTTTATTTCGCGGCTTAAACATTACGTACTTTGTTTTCCGAACGTTCAATTGCATTTGGTTTATCCGGAGCCAGCATGAAAGCTCATGTAGCCAGGTGTTCGCGAAGGTTTCTAGTGCAGATAACTGTTTTCCTGAAAAAAACACACTGGTGTCATCTGCATAAAGTATAATATCGGGTGTATTTGGTATGAGGACAATATCATTAATATAAATTATAAACAGCAAGGGTCCCAGGATTGAACCTTGTGGAACACCATATGCAATCGGTTCTAGAATAGAAGAATGTCCATTAAGGCTTGTAAATTGGTATCTGTCCGTCAGGTAGCTACGAATAAGATTGAGAGCAACGCCACGGATTCCAAAAAAAGGAAGTTTATAAAATAATATTTGATGTTTAATAGAATCAAACGCTTTTCTGAAATCAAGGAACAGACCTAGCGTGAATCGGTTATTTTCAAAATTATTGATAACCTTGTTTTTAATATTCAGAAGGGCTATTTCAGTTGAGCTATTTGGACGGAAACCATATTGCTGCCTCACAAGAAGCTCTCTTTCAATACAGAACTTACTTAGGCGTGATTTGATCACTTTCTCAAGCACTTTAGAAAATAATGGCAGAACTGAAATAGGTCTGTAATTGTTAATGTCATCATGCGC
Organism: Amblyomma mixtum; assembly: GCF_055824585.1. Classification (NCBI taxonomy): domain Eukaryota; kingdom Metazoa; phylum Arthropoda; class Arachnida; order Ixodida; family Ixodidae; genus Amblyomma; species Amblyomma mixtum. The sequence goes on along the minus strand of NC_143019.1, from coordinate 135,939,772 downwards.
ACCACCTTTATGCAAAACTACCACCTTTGCTATTTTCATGCTGTTTGGAAAGATTCCTGTAGCTAACGAGCTATTGCATATATGCTGCAGAGGACGAGATATGAGGTCAACAACAGATGCTATAGGCAGAGCCTTGATATCATCGTTCCCTGGGGCAGCATTTTTGCTTAAAGAGCTAAGACAGCAAATAATTTCAAGCTCACTGCATGGAGTAAGGAACAATGAATCAACCACACTAGGAGATATGTATTTGTCAAGTCCATCAATATCTACCACCTGTTGTGTCGTAGCCCCAGAGTTTACAAAATGAGTGTTAAATTTATTGGCCAAACAAGTGTCCTTATACTCAACACCATCAATTTTAAGAACGTTAGGTATCTTGTTGCTAGTTTTTCCAATAATGTCTTTGAGGCAGTTCCATACCTTTTTAGTATTACTGGAGATGGCTTCAAACTTTTGCGTGTAGTATTGTAACCGGGCCTTCTTGAGATCTGAACTGAGCTTGTTCCTGGTTCGTTTATATTCAGCTAAGAGATCAAGGTTCTTTGACCGAACAAACTTGTCGTACAGTTTATCGCGTGCCTTTATTTTTTTATATAACTGTTCGGTTACCCAGGGTTTTCTGGATTTCTTGCAAACTTTGACCGGCTGCAAAGGAAATGCTCTGTTATAACTTTCCTTTACCTTAAGTAGGAAAATATCATAGGATAAACTTGGGTTTTCCTCCGAGTAAACATCATCCCAGTTTGTCGCTTCTAACCCAGTACGGAACGTAGCTAGCGCCTCAGCACTATAATTACGATGAAAGATTGGAGCGAACCGGTTACGACCTCCCCTTCTTTTTGCCCATGGAAAAAAACAGAATATGGGTAGATGATCGCTAAGTGGCAGTGTTAAAATTCCTGAAATAGTTTCCTCGTTACTATGGCTAGTTATGCACAGGTCAAGCAGTGTTTCTGTGTTAGGTGTTATCCTGGTTGGTGCATTTATAACGTTACAACAGCCAAACGACTCGAATGTATCCCGGAAACGTAGGCAAAGAGGGCTTTCAGATGACAGATCAATGTTGAAATCACCAACGCAAACAATAGGTACATTGAGAAGTAAGGCATGTTCGAAAATACTAGAAACAAAATTCAAGAAGTGATTGATATCACCAGAAGGTGGACGATAAACTGAAGCAATTAGGGTCCCATGAACTATTACGGCGACAGACTCATAGTGGTCGCATACAACAGAAAACTCCGGTAAGACTTCATACAAATGTTTATCTTTAATGTAGAGTGAAGTTCCACCCCCTTTTCAAGTTCTTCTGTACACGCCTACTTCTTTATAGCCTGGGACCCCGATAACCTCAGTTTCGTCTAAAAACCACGTTTCAGTGAAGGCCAAAATATCAAACTCGTGGTTCAGAGAACTCAAAGATAACTTAGTATCGTTCCATTTGTTTTTTAAACTTCTGATATTAACATGAAACAATGACATCTTTCCACTTTCAGTCTGTGCAATGCGTGTAAAAGACGAGCAGTCATGATAAGTATTTACTCGGGGCTGTGACATCAGAATTTAGAATGAACAACGCAGCAGGAAATAGAAAAGATTCAGCGAATCTTATCTAGATCTGCATGACTTTCAATACGAATAGCTGCGTCGCCTTGTGCCTTGCGCACAAACAACTTTCCATTGCTTTGCCAAGCGTACTTTTTTTTTTATTTTTATTTATTATTAGTACCTCAAATGCCCCTTGGTGTGGGGTATTACATGAGGGATGGGCATAATGTTCAAGTGAAGATAAGCCATTTCAGCAGCCTTCCTCTTCATTGCCCATAGCAGCTTTTTGTTATATGCTGTCAGATTGTCGAGCATATGCACACCTGAATTCGTGTCACTGAGAGCACGCCTCTTCGCCATCCACTGGTCCCGTGTTGTACGTGACACAAAGCGAACAAGTACCGCCGGCGATTTTCCTTTTTTCTCGGGCAGCCTGTGCAGGCCATCGAGCTCATGTTCGGACAGCAGAGGAAGTTCTAGTTCATTTGCCAGTGCATTTATTTTACCAAGCAGGTCTTCATTACTATCGTGCTTCAACCCATGAATTTCCAAGTTCTGTCGCCTAGTGTATTGTTCTAAGCTGTTCAATTCTTGCCTGAGCTCCTGAACTTCCTGTCCGGTGTTAGTAGCCTCAACCTTTTCCACCCTCTTTTGAAGAACTGCGATTTCAGCTGACTGCTGTTTCATTTCTACAAGTACCTCATCGTACTTCTCAGACATATGTTGAACAGAATGTTCCATTCTGTCTACAGTTTCTTTAATTTGCAGCAGTGTCTCAACCTTGGCTTTTATCTCCGTTATTTCTGCCAGTTTCTTATTTATCTGTAGTAAAACGTCCTGAAAGGCCGGTTCCTTATCCGGCTTTTCTTTCCTAGGTGATGCAGTGCCTCGAGCCGATAAAATGACGCATGTTTGACACGTCCATTCCTTCCTATCTGCGAGACTTTTAGATTTAAAGGAAGTTTTAGAAACTCCGGAGCAGGATCCTAAGTGATAACCGTAAGCACATTCACAGCACATCGGATACGTGCCGTTTTCCGGTAGCAGCTCATTGCAAACCAAGCAGGAGTCGTTTGCAGCCATGTGTAACAAAGCAAAAGATGCAAAACACACAGAATGCACTTCAGCAACAGCGGCGGTGGCGGGGCAGGTAGTTTGCAAGGAAAACTACAGAAAAACCCAACTAACCTGCGAAGTATGAATACTGCTGTTAGCGGAGGCCGCTGCGTTCGGTGCCACCGCCGCTGAGCAAATGCGCCGAGCGTGGGTTAGCTCCGTCTTTTTCAAGATATCGTGGCTGACGTAGTCCCATCCAGGAGCAGCAGGCCAATCACTTGCTTCGGCGTCCTTGCAGAGGAAAGGGGGCAGCAAACTCGAAGAACAGCGCTGGGCCTGGATAGCAGTCTGCGAAGTATGAATACTGCTGTTAGCGGAGGCCGCTGCGTTCGGTGCCACCGCCGCTGAGCAAATGCGCCGAGCGTGGGTTAGCTCCGTCTTTTTCAAGATATCGTGGCTGACGTAGTCCCATCCAGGAGCAGCAGGCCAATCACTTGCTTCGGCGTCCTTGCAGAGGAAAGGGGGCAGCAAACTCGAAGAACAGCGCTGGGCCTGGATAGCAGTCTGCGAAGTATGAATACTGCTGTTAGCGGAGGCCGCTGCGTTCGGTGCCACCGCCGCTGAGCAAATGCGCCGAGTATAATTTATTTCTACATGACGCAGGTAAGATACCCATCCTCCATTATACCAGGTGGCCAGTATCTTTCTGCCAATTTTAGTCTGCCAACCAGTCTTTTTTTTGCCCACGATTGCCAGAATTTGAGCATAAAGGTTTGCGTGCCACATTCTTTGCCAGAGATGAGCTGTGGGCAGGTCGAGCTGCAGTTTCCAATATTAAATTGACAAAAGCTTGCAATGCAAGTGCAACCAGGTCAATGAAAATATCTGGTTTTCATATTGGTATGTATTGGTCTGATATCCCCAATAGGTATATTTCTATAGGCCCTGTATGACCTATAGCTGTAGGTCCTATTGGACCAATGCTCCCAATACACTTAATGTATATGACCAATAGCTGTTGGTCTTTTGGTCCAATTAACTTCTCTATAGGTCCCATAGAAATTCAAATAAAACCAATCGAATCCAAATAGGACTCATATAGAACCAATAAGAATCTGGTATTGGACCCATACAAATCTCTATTGGAAATTTTGCTAGGGTGCAGTTCGGTAGATGTTCATTATTCCTGCGATTCTTCAGCACAACTGTTACCTGTGTGCCCTTATAGATCTGCTTATGATAACGGCTTCTTACGTCCACAGACATCAGCCTGTGTTGCTGAACTGAATAGCAACCTGCCCCCCGCCCCAACGGTGGTTGTACTTGGTAAGATTTTTATGATTTTCTGGATGCTTTGAGCAGTAGTATAACTTTCTAAAAAGCATATTTATAAAATATGAAACCTCATCAATAACAAAGAACTAGAAAAACAACAGGAGAAGGGGGCTTGAACTACCCTCTAAGTCAGGCTCAATGCAGCTCGATGAGACATGCCCAGCAAGCTAGATTTACCATGCACATGCCGCAGTCTTTTCTTAGAAATGGTAGCTGGCAGCATAATCTGCTGCTTGAACCCTGCTAGTGCAGATGTAGAATTGTGGTTTGTGGGCTATAAAATTAACTTCAGAGTTATGTTTAGAAAATATCACATGCATTGCCATTCATTCATCTGCTCTTGTCCATTGCTTTATAAATAGCTTGAGCATCTACCATTAGCATGCTACATATAGAGGTGCTGACAATGTTTTTTGTGAGCTGCGCTGACGTGACTAGCTATGTGCAAAAAATTTGTATGCCTCATGTTCATATTATAATGTCAAAAATTATTCTTCCGAGCTGTAGCTTTAAAAAAAAAATTGCTCCACAATTGTTAACATCTAATCTGAACTAGGTTTTTGGCACTAAAGGAGATTTCTTTTCAGGCACAAACATCTTTGATTTTACATGCATTGTGACACTAGATGGAACGAGGTGCTTTGAAGGCCTGAGCTTTCTGGCTGCCATGGAGATCCTTTTTGCTACATACTTTTGTCTCAACACCAAATACAGTCAAGAAGTGCAAGCCACATTGGAATTCATTCAGAGGTAAGCACATAAATTTTTCTCTTGTGTATCGGCAAGTTTTTACCATGTCTACCTCTCTGACTGTTGCAGTAGCCTTATACTCAGTGAGACGTGAGAAAAAGCTGCATGCAAACTCCATAAGCCTGGCATCTCTCTCACAACATCTGACATTGTTGCGATTAAATGTGCATGTGCATTTTGTGCGTGGTTTGACAACCTTAATCATACGAACTGATGGGCGAGTAGGTCGAACATTACGGTTAAACAGCGCTGTGGCTCATGGTCAAAGAAAGAACGCAACTACTTATCTCAACTATGTGGCTCAAGCATGTGTGAAGCTGCTAGGAGTTGGATGGCTTGTGTCAGAAATCGGGAGTCCGATGTGCTTTCCAGTGCATGCAACCATGGCTTTCATTCTTTTGTTAGTTTTTTTATGCCATTCTCGGGTGGTAACTGCTGTTGTATCAAATAAATAAGAAATATGAACATATGAAATGCAACAAATCCTTGGTGAACCCTGCTGTTTCAGGGAAGGCCAGGAAAATAGTAGGCAGGATTTAATTAAGCTTCCATTCTAACAAGGGAGCCAGTAAAGAATATTTATTTTCATATGCTAAACATCCTTGAGCCCTCCTCAAGAGATGAGTTGCAACTGAATGTGCTGTAGTTGCAAAGTAAGCCCCGTGAAAGATGCTAGTCTCTTTCTATTCTCCAAAACCAAGAAGAGTTGTGCTAAAGGACGACATGCACACCCGTGCGCTCAACCTGTCTGCTTACTGTGTATTGTTCTTTTGGGCTGTTCTTCATAGCTTTATAGAAGTCTTGAAGGTTAGCTTTTATGTGAGTATGGCTCGGTTAATAATTTTCTTCAGCTCTTTCAATCATTTGGCTGAGTAATAAAATCAGAGCTTCACTGTATTGTCTAGTCATGCGTAAGATCCCTAGTTCACAAAAACCGATGACTTCAGCATTTTTGTGCAATGGTGTACTAGCAGCCACATTATCTTTTTTTGGACGATAATGTGTCTGTAGAAACCAGTACAATGACAGAACGATAGGAATGTGATTGTTTTTCATGTGAATTTTTATGAAGGGTACAACCTGGCAATGAACAAAGTTCTGCTGATGCCTTGATATGTTTGCTACTCTTCTGCTCATGCAAGCCAGCACAAGAAATGCTGCGGCTCTGGCAGCAACACTCACATATTTGTATGAGAAATTTACAGTACGGGCACCTGCCAAAAGCAGCGATACCATATATGCATGAAGACATAAGACTACGCAGGAGACAGGACACAGAAAAGATGGAGACAGGACGAGCGTAGACTAACAACTGATTTATTTGACGAAAAAACGACCTTCCTTCTAAGAGCAACGCATGCGCAACCAAACTTAACGCCCAAAGCAAAAGTACACAATCTAATCAACCCAAAAAGTCAAGTTCCTTCTGATACAGGTGAATTGATGCCTCGCTAACACATTTTTCCGCACCGTATCTAGCAATTTGCCAGAATTCAAGAATCTCGCGTGCCTTCCGGTCCTTCGCGCAGCCTATAATCTTCGTTTGCTTGAAAAGCGGCGTAAAAATACTTTTTTCTTCTTGTCATTGATCTTACAAGACTGGCAGTGCCTTGCCAAATGCTGCCCACCGTGCTGGCTCAAAGAGTTATTGTGCTCCTGAAGGCATTTATTAATGCAGCGCTCCGTCTGCCCTACATAAACGGAACCACAGCTGAATGGGATCTCGTAAATAACTCCCATCTTACAGTCTACAAACTTAGGTCTGTGGTTGACTCCGCACCCTACTTTCTTTTGCAGGTTATTGTTAGTTAATCGGCATAAACGAGACAGTTTACACGGGGCGGAAAAGAACACGTTGACACCAAATTTCCCTCCCACCTTCTTCAAACCGTGCGAACTCTTGTGCACATAAGGAAGGACTTCAAACTTCCTCCTCTCGCTTTCAGTGAGTTCTTGTTGGTTTTGTTTCAACCATAGGGTTTTCAGCAAACATTCTGCAACAGCTTTCAGAAGAGCAGGAGGAAAACCAGAAGAGTAAAGCCGGTCTACTTGACTGGTAAAACTACATTTCACCATGTGTGCACATGACTTGACAAGCAAGGATCTTATACATGAGGTTGAGATTCCCCTTTTTACGAGCTTTGAGTGGCACGAATCATAAGGTAAAAGAGCCTTCTTAGGTCTTGGTAAATAGGCCCAGCATAGATGGCCCTCTGTATGAAAAAGCAATTTTAAGTCTAAAAACTGTAAACAAGAGCGTTCCGGGAGCTCAAAAGTAAAATTCAGATTAGTGGCTGCGGATTTGAAGGTTGCTAAAATTTCAATCACAATCATTTGTAGACTGATGGACTACAAGAGGCTGGCTGAGGCAAGCACCGAATCCCTTTGGAACAAAACTAGGCTGAGCCTACCTACAGCGCCCAAAAAGCAGGTTGGTGTGGTTCCTGTTGTTGCTCTTGGACGGGCTATTATCACACCCGAAGTAGAAAAGGTTCTGAGTAGTGGTCCGAAGTTTTGCCTTGAAGTGCCGCTCAAGAAGCACGAGCTTCTCGCTTCGGCCCAAAAGATAGCAGAGAAGGTGCAGGGTGAAGAGAAAGGACGCTGTTTATTGGAAGGCATTGACTCTGTGCGGAATGGTTGCGAAGAGAAAAAGGACGGCACTTCCCTGTTGAGGAGAGTAGCCGGTTGCCTTAATGACTCTGGAGTTGCTTTAATGCTGGCTGATAAGGAAGGCGGTTTTGTGGTCTTGCCTGAGGAGCTATTTGGTGAGAAGGCCTCTTCAGCTTTAAGGAAAAACTTCCGTCCTTCGACTCAAAAGCCAAAGGAAGCCAAGGCCAAGGCGGTAGCCCTTCTTGAGAACTTAAAACTTGAACGCCTGAAGAATGAAGTCGACAAGAACAAGGTCCATGTTCTCACCGTATTCTTCAGTGCAAAGAGCCACAAACCGGAGTGTCCTTTTCGAGCCATCGTGACGGAAAGAGGTACTTGGCAAGTAATTTTCAGCAAGTACCTGCATCACACCTGAAGAGCCTGACACCTGAAGATCCGTACAAGATCAGCAGCTCTGATAGCTTGGTGAAAATGTTGAGTGAGAACTCGTCAAGTATCAACTCAGGTTTCACAATAGACATTGAAGAACTATTCTATTCAGTGCCCCACGACAAGTTGTTCCTGGCGGTCCGCAACTGCATCGAACGTTCGGGAGTGGTGTCCTTCCTGAATACTTGCGGCATTTCAATCGATGGTTTTCTTGAATTGCTGAAACTCTATCTTTCTTCTACCATTGTAACTTTTAAGGACAAGTTTTATGTACAACGGCGAGGTATCTGTATAGGTTCGAGCGTGGCGCTTATTTTAACTGAGATATTTTTAGCTCAAATTGACACTGAACTTTCGTGCGTTCTCACTGATGACCGGATCACGCATGTGGTCCGATACGTTGACGATTTCCTAATCCTTTTGAATATTAACCCTGACGGCAGTCTACAAATTATTGTGAATTAAATTTTAGCGACCTTCAAATCAGCAGCCAGTAATCTGAATTTTACTTTTGAGCTCCCGGAACGCTCTTGTTTACAGTTTTTAGACTTAAAATTGCTTTTTCATACAGAGGGCCATCTATGCTGGGCCTATTTACCAAGATCTAAGAAGGCTCTTTTACCTTATGATTCGTGCCACTCAAAGCTCGTAAAAAGGGGAATCGCAACCTCATGTTTAAGATCCTCGCTTGTCAAGTCATGTGCACACATGGTGAAATGTAGTTTTACCAGTGAAGTAGACCGGCTTTACTCTGCTGGTTTTCCTCCTGCTCTTCTGAAAGATGTTGCAGAATCTTTGCTGAAAACCCTATGGTTGAAACAAAACCAACAAGAACTCACTGAAAACGAGAGGAGGAAGTTTGAAGTACTTCCTTATGTGCACAAGAGTTCGCACGGTTTGAAGAAGGTGGGAGGGAAATTTGGTGTCAACGTGTTTTTTTCCGCCCCATGTAAACTATCTCGTTTATGCCGATTAACTAACAATAACCTGCAAAAGAAAGTAGGGTACGGAGTCAACCACAGACCTAAGTTTGTAGACTGTAAGATGGGAGTTATTTACGAGATCCCATTCAGCTGTGGTTCCGTTTATGTAGGACAGACGGGGCGCTGCATTAATAAACGCCTTCAGGAGCACAATACCTCTTTGAGCCAGCACGGTGGGCAGCATTTAGCAAGGCACTGCCAGTCTTGTAAGATCAATGACAACAAGAAAAAAGTATTTTGTACGCCGCTTTTCAAGCAAACGAAGATTATAGGCTGCGCGAAGGACCGGAAGGCACGCAAGATTTTTGAAGCCTGGCAAATTGCTAGATACGGTGCGGAAAAATGTGTTAGCGAGGCATCAATTCACCTGTATCAGAAGGAACTTGACTTTTTGGTTGATTAGATTGTGTACTTTTGCTTTGGGCGTTAAGTTTGGTTGCGCATGCGTTACTCTTGAAGGAAGGTCGTTTTTTCGTCAAATAAATCAGTTGTTAGTCTACGCTCGTCCTGTCTGCATCTTTTCTGTGTCCTGTCTCCTGCGTAGCTTTATGTCTTCAGAATGTCTTACCAACTAGCCTCTCATCACACACTTCTATATATGCATGAATCTAGAACGAATTTTTTTTTTCAAAATCGTATGCTTCAGAAAGAACCTCGCGTTATATTGGAGCCAAGGTATGAATAGAGCGCAATTTTTTTTTCTCACATTGATACACCTACAGCGAGCTCACACGACAGGCTCATGAGCTGTGAGGGAAAGCGCACTTTTTGATGACCAGAAACGCGGAAAGAAAAAAGAGAGAACTGAGAAAGAAGAGAAGGGGCTGAAAGAGCCTTGAGTAGTACGGAAACGAAAAAATGCTGAATAAGCACAGAACTGTGCTGTACGGGCCTCGAAGCATTAAGACAGGAAGCGATGGCATGCGAGCCATTGCTGTGTGTGAGGCTGTGTACGTGAATGTGTGGGAGCCTTCGTCCAGAATATGGCAGATTCTTCATTTGCAAGTCACTGAATTCAAAATTTTTTGCCAAAATTAGAAGCTGAGGCATATGGCGGTAACTGCGCTGTGGCGTATGCACAAGGCATATCTCTTGGGACAG